>NW_025814830.1:6202500-6615000 GCF_022079265.1 Lynx rufus | reverse complement strand
GAAAGGAACCACACGAAAAGCACAGGAAACAGCAAGTGCAAACATCCTAAGGTAAGAAGTACAGAAGATCATGGCTGAGAAAGACCTAAGTGACCAGGAAATGCTTCCACTCTTAAGCAGGGGAGGCAGGTGGGTGGGGAAGCGTGCACCCAGGTGCTCATGCTGTTATTATTCATACCTTTCTTCATCGAATTAAATATTTGATAATGGCAGTGTTCTAAAATGATTCAGAATAATTATTCAAATAGAGAACCCAGTACATATTCATTTGGTTAACTATTTGAATAAGATAAGGAGGGATGGGGGTGCCTCTTTCTTGTCAGTTAACAATATAAATTTTACTTTTTAAAAAAGTCTATTTATTTATTTTGAGAGGGAGAGAGTGCAAGCGAGGGAGGGGCAGAGAGAGGGAGAGAGAGAGAATCCCAAGCAGGCTCCAGGCTCTCAGCGAGAAGCCCGACTCGGGGCTCCAGCCCGTGAACCGTGAGATCATGGCCTGAGCAGAAATCAAGAGCCGGCCGCTTGACCAATTGAGCCACGCAGGTGCCCCTTAACATTTTACCTCTTAAAAAGTTACAGGATGGGGGCGCCTGGGTGGCGCAGTCGGTTAAGCGTCCGACTTCAGCCAGGTCACGATCTCACGGTCCGTGAGTTCGAGCCCCGCGTCAGGCTCTGGGCTGATGGCTCAGAGCCTGGAGCCTGTTTCCGATTCTGTGTCTCCCTCTCTCTCTGCCCCTCCCCCGTTCATGCTCTGTCTCTCTCTGTCCCAAAAATAAATAAACGTGGAAAAAAAAAATTAAAAAAAAAAAAAAGTTACAGGATGGAATACATTTTATAATATTTAGGATTAAAACAATAAAATCATGGGGGGGGTGTATGTCACTCTGTAAACCATGTTAGCAAAAAGAAAAAGAAAATCCCAAAGACAGAGGCACCTCTTCCCTTTTTTTTTTTTTAATTTCATTATGGAAAATTTAAAATATATACATCAGCAGAGAGAACAGTATAGTAGCCTCCAGCTGTAACAATGATCAACTCAGGGCCAATCTCATTTCATCTCTACCTCCTACCCTCTCTTTTTTTTTCTGGAGTATTTTGACAATAATTTTTTAAGAGAGAGATTATGGCTATTTATCTTTAAATCTATTTATTTTTAAACCTAGAACCATCGGGCATCTGGGCGGCTCAGTCAGTTGAGCGTCTGACTGCCTGCCACTCAGGTTATGATCTCCTGGTTCACGGGTTCGTGCCCCCCATTGGGCTCTGCGCTGACAGCACGGTCTCTCTCTCTCTCTCTCTCTCTCTCTCTCGCTCTCTCTCGCTCTCTCTCGCTCTCGCTCTCTCGGCCCCGCCCCCACTCATGCTGTCTCTGTCTCCCTCAAAATAAATAAATAAACTTCAAAAATAAATAAGTGAATAAATAAAACCAAGGGCCCGGACACCAGATAAACACCCAAAGGTGAAACAGAGAGGAAGACGATGGAAAGGTGACCCCCAGACCGGAAGTGCAGAGATGGGTCGAAGGATTTGGGCTGCGGGGATGTGTTGTCATGGAAACCACAGCACCGGCTTCCGTCAAGAGCGCTTCAAAACTATTTTTAGATCTGCTGGTAATCAGGGCGGCTCCTTGCTTGGAGAGAAATCAGGTGGCTGACTCCACTTAATACACACACACACACAGACACACACACTCACCCACCCACGTACACACACGCACACACACACACACACACATATATATATACACGCACATGTATAATACACATCATTGTACATTTACAAATATATATGTATATTTCCCTTTTGATATGTATAAACAAGCTTAAAATTCTTATCTCTTCAATATTTATCTTTTACTCTCTTGGAATGCCTAATTAACCCATAGCAATCTGCTTCTCTGATTGATTCCTGATGGATACCGCCTACGCATCTGTGCCGTAAAGGATTAACTCGGCAGGCCTGGGTTGTCCAAACCTGCACATCCCAAAGAACTGACTGGCTCTTGGGGCGCCTGGGTGGCTCAGTCGGTCACCTGTTGTCCAATTCTTGATTTCAGCTCAGGTCTTGATCTCACAGGTTCGTGGGGTCGAGCCCCGCATCGGACTCTGCACTGACAGAGCGGAGCCTGCTCGGGATTCTCTCTCTCTCCCCCTCTCTCTCTCTGCCCCTCCACCCACCAAAATAAATAAATAAACTAAAAACAAATCATAGTTGCGAGATTCGTCTATAATGTTGTGCGTAGTTGTAGATCAGTTTTCTAATCACTTAGTATTCTATGGTGTGAACACGTCACAATTATCTATTCCTCTGTTGTTGGCACTTGGATAGCTTCTAGATTCTACCTATTAGGAAGAGTGTTGCACCCACTGGTTCAACCGTCCCAGAACAAACTCCGGGTCGCTGGAAAGAGCCTAAAAGAAGTTTGCTCAACACTGGGGAGGCCCCTGGAAACTCTTGCCGTTACAATAATAATAACAGCTCGCTCTGTGTTAGGACCAAATACACATTTCAACAAAATATCAAATAGCTGAGTATTTGGTCACAGGCAAAGATCGCCATTATAGAATAAACTTTAGGGAATATAGGAATAAATCTGAAATTGTATCAAAACTTTTAAATTTGAATCACAATTTTATTTTTTTAATTAAAAATTTTTAAATGTTTATTTATTTTTGAAGGAGAGAGAGAGACAGAGGGTGAGCAGGGGAGGGGCAGAGAGCGAGGGAGACACAGAATCCGAAGCAGGCTCCAGGCTCCGAGCTGTCAGCACAGAGCCCAACGCTGGACTCGAACTCAAGAGCAGTGAGGTCATGACCTGAGCCGAAGTCAGATGCTTAACGAGCTGAGCCACCCAGGCGCCCCTATTTTAAGATTGTTGCTCTGTTTTCTTTTCTTTTCTTTTTTAATGTTTATTTATTTTTGAGAGAGAGGGGGAGAGAGAGAGAGCAAGAGTGGGAGAGGGGCAAAGGGAAAGGAAGACAAAATCTGAAGCAGGCTCCAGGCTCTGAGCTGTCAGCACAGATCTCGATGAGAAGCTCGAACTCATGAGCCGCGAGATCATGACCTGAGTGGAAATTGGACGCGTAACCGACTGAGCCACCCAGGCGCCCCATGTTTTCTTTTATAGTAATGCTTTGTCAATTGTCATTGATTCTCGCCACATTCCACCTCTGCAGTATCTTCGAGTTATTGATTGCTGCCTAATAAGCAATCCTAAGACGTAGTGATGTCGAACAACTGTTTGCTTACACTCATTGACTCTCTGGGTCAGGAATTCACACAGGCTACAGCAGTGATGGCTTGTTTCTGCTACATGGTGGCTGGGTCTCCACCAGGAAAATGTCAATGGTTGGGGAGTGAGTCAAACGTTTGGGAGCTGGAGTCACCTAGAAGTTTCCTTACTCCTCTATCTGGTGCCTGGGCTGCGATCAGTTGCAGGAGGGGCTAAGCTGGGAATTGTTGACTGGGGCACACACATGTGGCTTCTCCAGCTGGCTTGAGCTTCCTCACAACATGGAAGCCAGAGGAAAGTTGACTTTCCTCCTTGGAGCTCAGCGATCCAAGAATGAGTGTCCCAATGAACAAGGAAAAAGTTGTATGGCCCTTTATAACATAGCCTGAGAAGTCACATGGTTTTCCTTCCATGATACTCTTGGTTCAATCTTTTCCCTTTGACCACACTCTTTATTAGTCAAAGAATTTACAAGCCAGCTCAGATGCAGTAAGAAGGACAGAGATCACCACTTTTCCACAGGAACATCAAAGAATTATGGCCGTGTTTGAAAGCCGCTGCATGATGAAATACATTCATTCTTCAGTTGATTCATAGAACTCCAACAGGTAAAGTGCATGAGCTTTTCAAACTCTAGTTATAGCTTGAGTGTTTATTGGAATGTGATATTCAGATTTAACAATGTGAATGACGGGTCTTTTTTTTTTTTTTTTTTTGCATGAAACATCATGGGAACTGGGGCAATCACACACATACTGCTACATCAAGGTATCGATCCCACCCAAGTTCAGGGATGCTAGAGATGAGTGGAACACGCATTTTGGCTATTTGGTCTTGCAAAGGTCAGTTCCAAAATGGGATTTAAATAGCATTCAAGTTGAATACTCAGGCCCAAACTGTACTTCAGTGCATGCATCACATATGATATCCCTTCCAGATCAGGGTGGTTTTTATTGATACTCCTTTGGGGAGAAGAGGAAGGAGCTTGGAGAGCTCAATATGTCCGAGACTGCACAGCCAGTAAGCAGCATTCTAGATATGTCAGCGAGGGCCCGACCAGGAAACAGCAGCTCTAAGAGTCACTGAGGAGTGTTTCATCAACTAACAACAAAGGTGCTGCCCCTGGGCAGCAAGTTGAGGAAACCAGCAAGGCAAGTGAGGCACTATATCCAGGCCTGCAGCGCACGTGTGGGCAGAAGCCGGGAGTTTCTAGAAGTTTCTGGATATTTCTGGAACCTGGGAACTGTAGCCGAAAGAGCTGGCAGGAGCCGTGGTTTTGTTAGAGGACCTCATGGGGCGTTAAAGCTGCCCTTTCCTCTCGCCCTCTGATTTCTGGAGGCTCCCAGAGGGGGAGGGGGATGGGGGGTGAACCCAACAGGAAGGCGGAAGACAGGAGGGCTAGTTGGTTGCCATGCTCAAGTCAGGGCATTCCACCTCCGTCCCCGAGGCCCCCGTTGAATCGAAAAGGATGGAAAGAGTGCGTCTGGAGGGAAAATCGGAGAATGCGCAGACCCCGGGGTCGGCGAGCTGACCATCCGCTCTCCAGCCGGGCTCCCATCCCCAGCGCCCCTGCCAGCGGCGGCCGGTTGCCATGGCGACCGCGGGAGCCGCGCGGCCGGGCGGCGCGGGCGCGAGTGCGCAAGCGCGCGCTGCGACGCCGGCCTGGGCTCCGCGCAGCTGCAGGGCTCGAGGCGCCGCGTGACCCGTCCGGGGCCGGAGCGGACGCCGGCCCCTCGGCCCTTTTCGCCGGGAACAGCCGGCCTGGGTGGCCCGAGCTGGCGCCTGGCGAGCGGCTGCCTCCCCGGCGGCCTGTCCTCAGCCCGACCCGACCCGGGAGGCCGGGACGCGAGGCTGCAAGGATCCCTGCCGGGCGGCCGCCACCCGCGGGGCGGGGCGCGGTTTTCGGCCCGTCGCGGAACACGTGTGAGCACCCGGGGCCCGGTTTGGGGAGGAGGGACCTGGGAAGGCGCGAGGCCCGCCGGGAGGCCCGCCGCGCTGGGGGCAGCAGAGATCCCTGAGCCCGGCCGTCTTCCGGGGAATCTGACCTCCCTCTCCTGTCACTTTACAGGATCAGTATTTGGGGCCCGCTGCAGCCCTCGTCCACCTTATAGACGGTTCGGTGCACGTGGGATTAGAGCCGCCAGGTGCCTGCCACCATGGCCATGAACCTTCTGGAGGACTGGTGCCGGGGTATGGAAGTGGACATCCACAGGTCCCTGTTGGTCACGGGCATCCCAGAGGACTGTGGTCAAGCAGAGATTGAGGAGACCTTGCATGGGGTCCTCTCCCCGCTGGGCCCGTACTTCGTGCTCAATAAGATTTTTCTGAGGGAAGAGAACGCCAAAGCTGCCCTAATTGAGGTGGGAGAGGGTGTGAGTCTCAGGGCCGTACCCCGGGAGTTCCCAGCAAGGGGGGGCGTCTGGAGAGTGGTTTGTAGGGACCCCACCCAGGATGCTGAGTTTTTAAAAAATCTGAATGAGTTCTTAGATGCCGAGGGGCGCACGTGGGAGGATGTGGTCCACCTGCTCCAGCTCAGCCACGCCCCACGGCCGCAGAATCAGCGCCCGGAGAACTGGGCAGAAGCTTTGGGGGTGCTCCTGGGGGCAGTGGTGCAAATCGTCTTCTACATGGATGCCGAGATCCGCAGCCGCGAGGAAGTGAGGGCGCAAGAGGTGACTGGTGCCCAGGCCGTAGCAGCTTCAGCTTCAGCGTCACGGAGGAAGGTCAAGAAGGAGCCAGGATGGGCTGCAGAAGTAGGCTCTGCTTTGAAGACGGAGAATCCCGGCAGCTGGCATGACATGGAAGACGAAGGTGACCCCCCCAAACCTCTGGTTCGCAGAGCTGGAGCTAAAAGTCGCTCCAGGAGAAAGAAGCAGAAAAAAAACCCCAAGCAAGAGTCAGTGGCCTGGAAGAAACCCAAAGGCCACCATTCCAAGAGCTCAGCCGCCTTGGAGGATCCTGAGGCCAATGGCGCGGAAAACATGGAGGTGTCGGAAGCTATCCGGAGCAACAAAAAGCCCTGTGTGAAGCAGGAGGAGTCGGCTTTGAAGAAGCCTGCGGGAAAATGTGCCTGGAAGGCTCCCAGCAAGCCGTCCCGTGATGCCCAGTCAGAAGCTGTGAGTCCTGGGGTTGCTTCGGAGTCAGACCAAGATGGCGGTCAGGAAGGCCCACCAAAGAAGAAGGCCGTGGGCTGGGCCTTGGCAAAGAGCCCTGCCCCCACGAGAAAGAAAAAGAAGGTAAGCTTGGGCCCTGTCTCTTACGTCCTTGTCGATTCGGAAGATGCCCAGAAAAAACCGATGATGGCAAAGAAAGGGCCAGCCGCAAGAGAGGCATCAGTTCAGAAGGCCCTCCGAGGCCCACAGCCCGCGGAGTTGCCAGCCTCGACCTCACAGGGCCCAGAGGCCGACCCAGAAGGCTCCCCTCGTGCCTCCAGTGGGGAGAACGACCACAGAAGCCATTTGGGGTGCGCCGACAAGTGGATGAGTGGGGAAGAGCCGGAGCGCCGGGTGGGGGCAGGTCAGGGGGTGCATGAGGAGGACCCCAGTGCGGTGGAAGAGGCAGATGAGGTGTTAGAGGGCGAGAGCCCTGACCTGCCTCCTAGGAGCCCCTGAAGGCCAACATGGGGGACACCGGTGGGCAGGAGGTGGCCACGCAGATCCGCCACCTCTCCTTTGTCGGTGACTGTCGCTGTGGTAGTCTCCAGTCGTTCTGCCAGTCCGTCTGACCCAGCTCCCTTAATAAAAACTCAGTGGTTTGGAGTGATAGTGATCAATGGGTCGTCAAGGTAGATGGCTTTGAAGGTGGAGTTTTCTGGAGGCCTGGTTGGGGGATAGGAATGTTCAAGCACTGAAAAGGACCAAGGAAGTGAGAAGAAAAAAAAAATTCCACAGGACACCCACTTCCCCTTTTGAGCTCTTCTAATCCACAGAACCCAGAAAGCTTTGATTTGGAGGACCACCCATAGCTGGTTAGTTGAAAGACGTCCAAGGAAGAAGTATCACATCGGGAACAAAAGTTTTTTCTTATTGAGTGAACTTTTGACTCTTAAAGGACCCCGTTTGTAAAGATGTGGCTCTCAGAGGGGAAGTATCCGTGAGCTCTTAGGTGAGAGAGATTAAGGGAGGGAGGTACATCGCTCTGCTCTTTTCTCTGCCACGCCTGCTTTTGCACCTCCCCTTGACTCACCTTCAGAGGTTAGAGGGTCACTAAGCAGATTGGGAAAATTCTAGAACATTTACCTTTACATACACCGGCGGGATCCCTGTTAACGTCCATCCGTGTTCTGCCTTTCTTCCTCATTCCCTGATTTCTGGATGGCCAGCCAACCTCTGCGTGCAGGGTCTGGCATATTCTCCCACCTTCTCTGTGTTTCCATCATGGGTAAATTAAGCTGAGATCGTCCAAGCAGACCTGCCTGCCTTGCTCCTGCTGGTTTTCAGCTTCCGTCCTCCAGTTAACTAGCCAGAGGGTGAGAAGGTCCCAAGAGTTAGTTTTAGGGGACTTAGGCCTTGACGTACTTGAGCTTCAGATTCTGTTAATAAAAGTGGTATTTGGATTCCCGTTTAGCGTCTGGCCGTCTCAGGACGCCCATGGGGAGAGGGGGTGATCGGTAGGGAAGGACTCAGGTGCTTCTGGCTTCCCAGCCCCTAATTCCATCCAGCGCCACCAAACTCTGTGTCCTTGGGGCTAAAGACCCTCCTCACGTTGAAATCAGAGAGGGAAAAAATTCTTAAAAACTTGGCTGTTAATTTCTGTCATCCGAATAGACCAACATTCCTTGTCTCCCGTGTGTGTGTGTGTGTGTGTGTGTGTGTGTGTGTGTGTGTAGGGGGAGGGGGTGGGGTACCTGACACCATTGGTTTTCAAATAGTGTCCTGGGAGGCCCAAAGCATGCTCGAAGATGTAATCCAAACCTTTTTTTTTCATGTATTTAATTTATTTATTTAATTTATTATTTTTTTGAAAGAGTGTGCGCCCATGCGGGGGAGGGGGAGGGACAGAGGCAGAGAGATTCTTAAGCAGGCTCCACGCCTGGCGCAGAGCCCTATCTCACAACCGTGAGATCATGACCTGAGCTGAAATCAAGTCGTCAGATGCCCAACCAACTGAGCCATCCAGGCTCCCCCATGTGTTGGGAAAAGAAAGAAAAAAAAAAGGTTCTTGCTTCGGCAACACATATACTTAAAAAAAAAAAAAAAAAAAAAAGCTGGAACTTAAACAGTCGTAAGCCAAACCAGTCACATAGGAGACTATCAGAATATTACCTTGTGTTCATAAGTGAACTTGACTTTGTACAGATCTCCCATGAGTTGTTTCTCCCATCCGTTTGCGTATAATTGAACTTGTAAACGTGGCGGCTGAGAAAGGTCGGAGGTGGGAGAGATTCAGTCACGTGCATGCCCTGTGACGATGTAACCCTCCGGAAGAAGTTTCCCTTTGTAATTCACACGCTCCTGTTAACTTTAGTTGTGTGGTAGCACATCCGTGTATTTGCCTAATATTGTCACGCGGTTTTAGCCCTTTCTGTGTTCAGGGGCGTCCCTTCTGTTTTTGTGATGGAGAACGTGAGCACTCGTTAGACGTTGTTAGCAATTCCGCTTTGAAAATAAATTTCTTCGTAACAGTTAATTTCAAAATCCTGGAGGAGTCTAACTGAAGGTGCGGGGGCGGGGGGAAAGAACCCAGCTTCTATCTGCGGCCCTTCTGCCGTGTGCCTCGAGGCTTTCCTTGGGTTTGTGCAGAACCGAACACAGGAGTGCACTTGCTCTCAAGCTGGGAAAGCCCGTGACTCTCCAGCACCCAGTTTCAAGGGCAGGTCCATTAAGGGTTCCATTGTGTTAACAGATCGACACCATGATGGGTAAATGTAAACATGTATGGTACAAAATAAAGTTTAGCAAATTAAGTAGCTGTTGGCTCTCTTGTAGGCTATGTCCTGGCTTATTTGAGAACAGGGTTCCCCCCCCCACCCCCATCACCAGTGAACTACACACAGCGGCCCAGCCTGGCACGAGCTGTCGTCAGTCCTGCGAGGGTTGTCAGTTTTCCATGACAGAAGATGCCACCGAGGTGTCCTTTCTGCGCTATACCCTTCCACCGACGCGAAAGGATGTCCCGCAGATCTTGGGGGTTTCCAGAAGTTTCGAAAACAGGTAACTGGTGACATGAATTTGTGTGAACATGTTAGTGTGTTTTGAAAAGCGGCCGGAAGATGAAAACCCTTCCCTCCCCTCCCTTCAGACAGAGGCAGGTTTTCAGCTTAAAAATTCAGTTTTCTCCTGCCCAACGCCCTCCCCTGCCAGGGCTTCCTGAACCAGGGTGGCGGCTGCATCAGTCACCTGGGGTCTCTGTGAAAAGTACCATTCCTGGGCCCCACCTGCTGATCCGGGGTCGCTTGGAGGTGGCATTTGTGCTGGGAACCTGTATCCTCAGCAACTTCTCCTGAGAATTCTCATGCACACCCAGCGGAGCGGCTGGTGGAGAGCTCTGGACGGAGAAGTTTGCGCTTGAGGAAAGGGAAGGATCCTTCAGGGGCAAGGTTGGGGGTTTCTGAAAGGTGATGGGAAGGGTCAGGGAGGGAAGATGCACAGGAGACGGAAGGGGAAGCCGGCCTTTGGGGAGAGGGGATGGGGGGATGAGGCGCCAGGGAGGAGGCACATGGAGACCCGGTAATTGACCTGGTATTGACTGGGTGCACCGTCCTCCCTCCGTGCAAGAGCCATATCTGGCCAACAGCTTTACCTCCCGAGATGCAGTCAGTTACTCCCCTAGTTCACCCAGCCCCACAGCAGAGGCTGAAAGGCTGACACGGCCGGAAGTTGGGGGGACAGCCAGGGATGTCCCCCACCCCCCGTGAGATGCAGGGGAAGTCGGCCACCTGCAAGGAAGCCCCTCAGCCCATCTCACACGTGGGGGCAGCATCCTGTTCAGGGTCGTGCCTGGGAGCCACTGTGGGGGACCGGAGTGATCCCCAAGAGCCTCTGCATACACAGGCCGAGGCCCTGCAGGCAGTGTCTTCCGTCATCCGTGCCGTCAGCCCAGATGTGGTGGGCATCGACTGTGTGCCAGCCAGGGACAAGACAAAGACTCCCGCCCTCCCGGGCTGGCGTTCTGGCGGGAGGTAGACCGCACATCCAGGGACGCTGACAGGTAAGCGGTGGTGGGTATGATGCTGAAACAAAGCGGGAGGGGGGTCCAGGTGAATGAGAGTGTATGTGAGACAGAGTGTTGCCGTTTCAATGCAACAGTCAGGGAGGGCATCTCTGGGGAGGCAATACCCGAAGGAGGTGAGGGAGCCAGAGAGTCGGCTGGCTGGTGGAACAGCATCCCAGACAGAGGGAAGAGTCAGCATGAAGGGGGGCAGGAGAATGCCTGGTGTGTTTGAGAAAAAACAAGGAGGAGGTAGGTGTGGCCAGAGGGGGGTGGCGAGGAGGACAGGAGGAGGTGAGGTCAGGGCCGTTTGGGAGGCTGATCTCTCAGGGATTGTGGGCCTCAGAAAGGGCTAGATTTTAGCTTCAGTCTGGGTGAGTCCAGAACCATGGAGGTTCTGAGCAGAGGGTCAGGATCACACTTAGGTTTTCACAGGCTGCCTTTGGCTGCTGGTGGGGAATGAGGCTATGGGGTTGGGGGGTGGTGGGGGTGAGGGGAGAGCTGGAAACCCAGTGAGGATGTGACTGCAAGAGTGCTGGTGGCCCGGCTGGGGAACCACGGAGGCTCTAGAAAGAGCTACAGTTATGTACTTACAGGTCAAGAATAAAGATGTCAACTTACCCATGATCCATTTATCCTTTTTTTTTTTTCATTTGTAGGTAAAATGCTGCATATACAGTGAAATGCATACTCTTAAGCGAACTCAGTGGTGAGTTTTGACATAAAATTTACCATCTTCACCATTTTCATCTTTATTTTTTATTTTTTAATGTTTATTTTTGAGAGAGAGAGAGAGAGAGTATGAGCAGGAGAGGGGGAGAGAAAGAATCACAGAATCTGAAGCAGGCTCCAGGCTCTGAGCTGTCAGCACAGAGCCCGATGCGGGACTCGAACCCACGAACTTCGTGATCATGACCTGCACCGAAGTCGGACGCTTAACCGACTGAGCCACCCAGGCGCCCCCCACCTTCACCGTTTTTTAAGGGTGCAATTCAGTGCTGTCGAGTACGTTCACATTTCTGTGCACCTGGCATCACCACCATCCACTGAACTCTCTTCACCTTGTAAAATGAAAACTTTACAAACAATAACAGTGACCCCTTGTTCTCCCACCTCCAGCCCCAGCAGCCACCATTCTACTCTCTTTTCTTTCTCTTTCTTTTCTTTTCTTTCCTTTTCTTTTCTTTTCTTTTCTTTTCCTTCCTTCCTTCCTTCCTTCCTTCCTTCCTTCCTTCCTTCCTTCCTTTTTCTTTCTTTCTTTCTCTTCCTTCCTTCCTCTTTCTTTCTTTCTTTCTTTCTTTCTTTCTTTCTTTCTTTTTTGAGTTCTCTGCCCACCGTGGGGCTCGAACTCATGACCCCCAGATCAAGAGTCGCGTGTCCCACCGCCATTCTCCTTTCAATCTCTCCACTCTGACAAGCCTGGGTACTTCCTGTAAGTGGCGTCACACAGTATTGGTCTCTTTGTGACTGGCTTGCTTCTTAGGATAACATCCTCAAGTTTCATCTCTGTTGTAGCCCGTGTCAGAATTTCCTTCTTTCTCACGGTTGAACAAGATGCATTGCGAGTATACAGCGCATTTCTCATTCATCCCTTCATCCACTGATGGGCATTTGGGTGGCTTCCACCTTTGGGCTGTTGCAAACAGAGCTCCCCAGATCGTGGGCGTACAAATACGTCTTTGAGTCCCTGCTTTCCGTTCTTTGGGGTACGTGCCCAGATGTATCTGCTGGATCATATGGTCGTTCGACTTGTCATATTTTTTTTTTAATTTTTTTTTTCAACGTTTATTTATTTTTGGGACAGAGAGAGACAGAGCATGAACGGGGGAGGGCAGAGAGAGAGGGAGACACAGAATCGGAAACAGGCTCCAGGCTCTGAGCCATCAGCCCAGAGCCCGACGCGGGGCTCGAACTCACGGAGCGCGAGATCGTGACCTGGCTGAAGTCGGACGCTCAACCGACTGCGCCACCCAGGCGCCCCTCAACTTGTCATATTTTGAAGAAACGCCATGTTGGTTCTCATTGGGCTGCCTTGATTTTAAAATCCCAGCCCAAGCATGCCCTCTACAATGCAGTTATAGAAGCGAGGGAGCTCAGCCACATGGCAGAAACTTCTCCGGCCCATCTACCAACTGCTTCAGTTTCACTGCAGGGATTATGAGGGAACCTGGAACCAATCTTACTGGCACGGTCTGGCATTATAGCTGACTCTGTGCCAATTGTCAGTTGAGGTGTTCTCCCGATACCGCTTTGTGGGAAGGAATGGAAGCAGTTGTCCGGGTTAAAGATTCAACACTGAAAACAAAACAAAACAAAACTACCGTGACTCCTTCAAGCCTCTGGATCGGGTTTAACTTGGGCATTTCCTGTATGTCCTGTGATTGCAGGACGAATGGCTTAACATTTTTACAGCTGGGGTAGCCAAGAAAATTCTAGAACAGACAAGGCAAGAGGATGGGCTTGTGGGTTATTAAAAGATATTATACACATATGTTATGAATCCGGAGTCACAGATGAACCAGTAGCACAGGAGAGCAAATCCAGGAAGAAACACATAGATTTGGGGCATTTCATTTGGTGGTTTTGCAGATCAGAGGGAAAAGAGAGATAACGAGTGGTGTTGTGCCAGCAGCGGGGAAAGGGGCTAGTTTCCCTAAAAAAAAATAAATTTGAGGGATACCTGGGTGGCTCAGTCGGTTAAGTGTCTGACTCTTAGGTCATGATCTCACGGCTTCATGGGTTAGAGCCCCACATCGGGCTCTGTGCTGGCAGTGTGGAGCCTTCTTGGGAATCTCTCTCTCCCTCTCTCTGTGCCCCTCCCCGACTCACGCTGTCTCCGTCTCTCTCAAAATAAAGAAAGAAACTTAAAAGAAAAAGAAACTGGACACATGGAAGAATAAAATACTTAAAATGGCATTACAAAAGTGGTAGAAGAAAATATAGGTGAGTTCATCCATCATTCTGGTGTGAGAAAGCCTTTGCTAAGCAGGATATAAAACCTCAGGGCCATGAAAGGAAGAAAATCAATTGTCAACATAAAAATTTTAACCCACCTCACGGCAAACGTTACTATAAACAAAAAGACAAATGGCTCACATGGAGGATATTTGCACTATATATCACAGCAAAGATCTACTTTTTAAACTTTATTGACAACTAATTCAAATTGATAAGCAAAAGACAAACAACCTAATAGAAAAACGGGCAAAGCGTCTGAACAGGCAATCCACTAATGACTGAGAAATTGCCTCACCGCACTCACGTTGCGATCAACACAATCAAAACAAGGTAGCATTTTGCCACCTGATGGGCAAAAGGTTTTACACTGTACATATTCCCTGCTGCAAAAGTATCAGGGAGAAGTCTCGTAGAGCATATTTGTTTGCTTAAGTTGAGGCCAAATTTCTGGAGTTTTTATTGATTTCTGACAATTACAACTAATACTTCCAAAGAACACTGGTAAACCTGTGTTGCTTTTACAAAATATCAATTTGATGGTGCTCCATCGGTTGATGGGATTATGAGTCACATATGTCTTATATTTCCTTAAATATATGTGAATATATATATATTTCCCCATATGAAAAAAATACCACGTCACGGACCTGTAAAAAGCACCCAAACGAATACCTTATTTACTCCAAACGACATGAGCTAGTGTGGTCGGATTAACTCGTTCCCCCATAGATGACACAGTAATTCTATCTACCACTGCTTATCGATTTGCACTTTTTGTGATGGAAGGGGTGCTAGGGAAGACCAGAGAGCTGTGCTGATCTGTGCTAAAGCTCACCACAGGCCATGTCGGGGCCTGTCATGTTGCCCCCGGGAGCCCTGGCTCTACCCAGCACATGTGTCCCGCTCAATGAAATGTCAGGTGCAGCTCTCACAGATCCGGTCCTGGCTCGTGTCCAGGCCTAATGGCCACGTACTAGCAAGAGAATGTGGGGCAGGTCTCTGCCAAGCAGCATGGTCTTAGGGATTATCTTAGTGCTTCGTGTGAGAGGGGCATTTCTCCTGCGACTTTTGCAATTTCGAGGAAGATAAGGAGTTGTCGGAGGCTTAGTGCTTCCGTTATGATACCACGTTTCCTGGGATTTCCACTTTCAAGCTGCTGGCTCTGTTTAACCAGAGCCATATCCTGGGTTGACAACACGAGCTATTGAAAGATTGTTCTCATATGAGAAGATACGGAAATGTCTGGGAAAGAATGTACTGGGGAGGAGCTACCCTATAATCCAAAAATACGTACACAACACATAAACGTGCCAACTTATTTTACGTAGTGTAATTCGTTTAGAAGTGTAGAGTCTGTGCTTTTGGTCGCTGGAAAGACAGTAGGGGAAAAGAAAAGAGATAAACCACAAATTGGGAAAAATACTCACAGCACATGTAACAGACACACGCTAATTTGTTTACCAAAAGCTAATCATGGAGTAATTCGACAACCTGGCGGAAGAATACGCAAAGGACATGAACAGAGAGTTTAGAGGAAAGAAATCAAGATGGCTGATAAGTGTGTGAAAACACAACATTCAACACCATTCTTACTTAAGAATTAGAATCAAAAGCGATGAATTATATGGGGGTGCCTGGCCGGCCCAGTCAGTAGAGCATGGAACTCTTGATCTCAGGGTTGTAAGTTCAAGCTCCATGTTGGGTTTAGAGATTACTTACAAGTAAAATCTTTTTAAAAAAGTGTTTTTTAAAGCAATGAATTATACAGTTGTTCACCAATCAGAAATTTAAAAGTTGGGTAAAAACCCACTGCTGGTGAAGCTGTGGAGAAATGGGCAGTCTCACCCACTATTGGTGGGAAGGTGGATCTGTCCACTCTGGAGGGAGTCTAGATGCCTGTGATTTCAGGGCTGATGAAATCAATCATTGGGCATTCTTGGGATGAATTACCATGTGCTGAGGGGAAAAGCTTTCCAGGCCATCGTTTAAGGAGAAATTCACAAGAATGCATATTAAGACTGCATTTGTTTAAAGGTGAAAGATTTGTATGTGAATGCTCATCTGTGGGTAATTTATTCTCCGGAAGTGATAAGTAAATAAGCAGTAATAAGAAACGGTCACTATTACATTTTGGGGAGAGGGACCATGGGAGGAATAGCGATATGGAGAGTCTTACTTTTCACATTATGCCTTTAAATACTCTTTGAATATTACAATCACACACACACACACACACAATAACTAATTAAACAATGAATGAATTAACTAATTAAAAGTAACAGAGAGGGGCGCCGGGTGGCTCAGTTAGTTAAGCATCTGACTTCGGCTCAGGTCATGGTCTCACAGCTCGTGAGTTTGAGCCCCATGTTAGGCTCTGTGCTGACAGCTCAGAGCCTGGAGCTTGCTTCGGATTCTGTGTCTCCCCCTCTCTCTGGCCCTCCCCCACCCACCTGTGTCTCTCTTTCTCCCTCTCAAAAATAAACATTAAAAAAATAAAATAGGGGCGCCTGGGTGGCTCAGTCGGTTAAGCGTCTGACTTCGACTCAGGTCATGATCTCATAGCTCGTGAGTTCGGGACACATGTTGGGCTCTGTGCTGACAGCTCAGAGCCTGGAGCTTGCTTGGGATTCTCTGTCTCTGCCCTTCCTCTGCTCATGCTCTCTCTCTTTCTCTCAAAAATAAATAAAACATTAAAAAATTTTTTAATAAAATAAAAGATAAAATAAAAATAAAAACACTTAAAAAAAAAAAAACGCTAAATTACCCCCAAGCCACATTCACGGATATTGCTAAGTTAACCAGTTTTTTCTACAGTTCTTAGACGTGTCTGCTGCCGTTTCTGAACAAATATTTGCACTTCTTGTAAAGCGTCTTTGTCTTGGAAAGTGTATCCCTGTGGACACCGGGTTTTAGATTAGGTTTGGGGTCCGGCCATGCCCGTGCCTGAAAAACTCCGGCAGCTATTCCTGCAAAACACATGCCTTGTCACGCTTAATTCAATGACAAGTAAACCGCGGGGACAGCTGCCGTGAGCGTGATTAGTCCATAAAAGCAAATGGATGTGTAAGAACTGGGTGGGAGCTCATGTGCCGCGGGGGTGGGGGAGGGGGGGTGCGGGGTGGGGGTGGGGTGGGCACGGGCTAGGGGCCTCCCCCTGACTTTGACATTCAGGCTAAGCAATGCGAACGGCTGTCAGTGGTCTTGAGAACATAACCAAAACCCAAAAGGTCTCCACTACCCCTTCCAGCTCCTGGAGGCTAACGTAGGAGTGCGAGACGAAAACTTGTTGCCATGTGAGAGTTACGGAGAATTTTTGGAAAGGAGTGTAATGGCGAGGGGAGGGGGGCTGGCTGGGGTGCAGAGAAACCCCCATCGGACTGTAAGATGCATTGTAAATGTATGGGATTCCTAACAGTTTGGTGCCCCCACATACGAGATTTTCGGGGTGGATGAAGGCAGTATTGCAAGTCAGCACCAAGGGGCCAAACCTTTGGAGAATAGAGAAATGAAAACCGGATTCCTGTGTTCCTTCCACGGAAATAAATTCCAAATGGGTCAAAAACTTAAATGCAAACCATGGAGGCTTCAAGGAGGCTCAAAACCAAAGCAAAACAAAACAGTGAATTGTGTTAACTATACTGGAAATAAAATAAAATAAAATAAAATAAAATAAAATAAAATAAAATGATAAAATAATAAAATAAAAGTAAAGCAAAATAAATATGAATTAATAGGTGCTCTTAGAAGTGGAGGAAATATTTTCCCAGGCAGAAAAACAAAACTCAGAAGGTATTAGAAGCAAGCTTGATACATTTATAGTCTAAAGCTTGTACGTGACCAAAGAATTCTAAAGGAAGATTTATTTATTTATTTATTTATTTAAATGTTTTTTTTTTTCATTTTTGAGAAAGAGTGCGAGTGGGGGGGGAGGGGCAGAGAGAGGGAGACAGAGGATCCAAAGCGGGCTCCACGCCGACAGCAGAAAGCCGGATGCGGGGCTCGCACCCACAAACCTTGAGATCGTGACCGGAGCCAAACCCAAGAGTCTGGAAGTGTAACTGACTGAGCCACCCAGGCGCCCCTCATAAAGAACGTTTTAAAAACTAACAAGCTGTGAATGCTGTATTTAAAATACTCCCGCTGATGTGTTTTTCCCCCTCTATTTTCAAGACTTTGTTTTTCTAATGTTTATTTATTTTTGAGAGAGAGAGAGAGAGACAGAGCACGGGTGGGGGAGGAGCAGAGGGGGAGACACAATCGGAAGCAGGCTCCAGGCTCTGAGCTGTCAGCACAGAGCCCGACGCAGGGCTTGAACTCGTGAACCCCGAGATCGTGACCTGAGCCGATGTTGGACACTTAACTGACTGAGCCACCCAGGCGCTCCTCAAAACCTTTTTTTTTTTCTAAAGAAGTTTCTCTTTATTTTAACTAATTTCTGCACCCAATGTGGGGCTCGAACTCACAACCCCGAGATCGGGTCACTCGCTTTACTGACCCAGCCAGCCAGGCGCCCCCAAAACGTTCATTTATTGTATTTTTTTTATTGTCTTTTTCTTGAATGTTTAAATGGTTGTTAAACGAGCGGGTCCCATTTTCTTTTCAACGGTGTCCTGTCTCGTGCCCCTGGTTTTAAACAGCTGCCTCTTCTGATCTCTGTATATATATGTGAGTCTCTGATGTCTGTATATATACGTGAGTGTGTGCGCATGTTGCACAGATCCAGAAGGATTCAAAGTGTGACAGTGGGGGAACGTTTTGTTTGTTTGTTTGTTTGTTTGTTTAATTTATTTAATTTCTGAGCAGAATTGCAACACTCTTGTCATTCGTTATCACAGATGAAAAAGTCATGAGGGAGATACCCTGACTTTGCCAGGATGGGGCCATTTAGAACAGCAAAACCCTTGTGTTCGAGCTCTTTCCACAGCCACTTGTTGCTACAGAGTTCTTATGTCACCATGGCTGAATAAATCCTGGACAGATGCTCCTGTCATTTCTCGGAGCCTGAGGAATGTGAGCAGGGTGGCAGCTGCCGGCCGGGACAGTCTCACATGTGCGGACGTGTTCGGGCCGGGATATTCAGATAGGGCTCTGTGTCTTATGCGGGCAGCAGATTTGTGAGGAGCGATCATGCCCGCAGAAAAAGAAAAAAGGAACAAGAAAGAAAGAAAAGAAAGAGAGAGAAAAGAAAGAAAGGAAGGAAGAAAGAGAAAGAAAGGAAGGAAGAGAAAGAAAGAGAAAGAAAGAAAAAAAGAAAAAGAAAAGAAAGAAAGGAAGAAAGAAAGGAAGAGAAAAGAAAAAGAGAAAGAAAGAAAGAGAAAAGAAAAAGAAAGAAAGAGAAAGAAAGAAAAGAAAGAAAAAGGAAAAAAGAAACACTGTTGCTGCAGCCAGTAACGTGGTCTTGGCTTCTAGCACATTTTATTTTTAGGTTGTGGCGATTTGGTTTTTATTTAATCCGTGTGCCTATAAAGAAGGAAACAAGAAGTGACCCGCAACCCCACTGCCAAAATAGCCCCCCGTGGACATTTGAAAACAAAATATGCACAGTGTTAGACATCCAAACTGTGCAGAATTGAAAAGAGGGGGCACTCCACCATCGCGCTCCTCTGCCGTCCCCCAAAACCAACGCTCATAACACGTCCTCGCTTTCCCTTCCAACGGGAAAAAATGCTTGTGTTTATACTAGCACGTCTCTGTGTGGGTGCATGCATTTGTGTGAATGTATATGTATTTATATATGCCTCTATTTGCGTCTATATGTGTGTAAATGTTTGCATTTATGTGTATGTGTGTATAAACGTCTGTATATATATGTGAGTGTGTGCGCATGTATGTTTTCATGTATATGTGTGTATATGATTGTGTGACAACAGCAAGGCGTCTCAGGACCTCGCCTTGGAACCTACACTCCCTCACCTCTGCCCCCTGCTAGGGGTCAAAGCAGTCGCCCAGATCCAGGAGGCAGGGAGCGGACCAGCCCGGTCAATGGCAAAGGCACACAGCAAAGGGGTGTGGCCCAAGGAGGCGCGCTTCCTCCGGGGCCATTATTTTCACAGTCCACCACAGTGAATTATTGCACCGCATTTTCGGTGCTTTACTAGTTGAGTTGTGGATTCAAGAGTGTGTATCATAAACAGAACAAACAGATGGGTGCATACATAAAGCAGAAACTAAAGAGTGCCAGCGAAAACAGAAAGGGGCTTAGGAGTAACTGAATTCTCCGCATCGAGGTCCAGAATTAAAAACAAGATTCTCTATTTCTCGTTCACACTTCGTATATCCAGATCAAAGATGACTCATCACGGATGTTCCAGTTGATTTTGGAGCATCTCCTCCAACTTTTGAACAAGTTTTGTTAACGCTTCTTTATTTTTGAAAGAGACAAAGAGCGTGAGTGGGGGAAGGGCAGAGAGAGAGGGAGACAGAGTCTGAAGTAGGCTCTAGGCTGTCAGCACAGAGCCCGACTCGGGGCTCGAACCCACGAACTCTGAGATCATGACCTGGGCCCAAATCAGGAGTAAGACACTTAACGGCCACCCAGGTGCCCCTTAAATACAGTTCTCAGTGGTTATTTTATCCAGTCTTTATCGTGTGTTCTTTCGTTACTTTAAAAATTAATTTCAGATTTGGTTGGCGGTCTGTCCTTCTCGAATGTGTGCGACCACATTCTCTGATATTTGCATTTACTACTCTTTTTAAATACGTGTAAGCCTTTCAAAGTTGGCTTCGTCACAAAATCAGCTGCTTTTATAATAATCATCTATTCTTTTAGCGTTTTACTCTTAAAAAATTTTTTTTTAATGTTTACTTATTTTTGACAGAGAGAGAGAGAGAGACAGGGCACGAGCGGGGGAGGGGCAGAGAGAGAGGGAGGCACAGAATCTGAAACAGGCTCCAGGCTCCGAGCCGTCAGCACAGAGCCCGACGCGGGGCTCGAACCCACGAACCGCGAGATCACGACCTGAGCCGAAGTCAGACGCTCAACCGACTGAGCCACCCAGGCGCCCCTAGCACTTGGCTCTTAAACTACAAATTATTCTTTTATATTTCAACTGAAAGAATTTCAACATATAAACAACATGAGGAGAGCTTTGTTCCTTGTTACATCAAGAGCTAAATTCTAAATGGGACGCCGTGTGTTCAGAGAAGGGCAGTCGATGGAAATGACGGCAGTGGCTGGGTCCCCACCACTGATGGGATTAGACGGATGGTCACCTAGGCAACCAGAGCATCGCTGATGCTGCTGGGCTCGGGGTGGGGCAGAGATGGCTGCTTGGCTCTCCAAACACTCAACCTGAAGGCTGGGGGGGCCAAAGTGTCACATCTTTCTGAAATAGGCCATGCTGATCCTGCCGTACATCTCATTGTTCCCTACCTTTTCCCATAGGTGTTTTGTCTCTGAGCTCTGTCCCTGTTGCTGTGTGGAAACAACTATTAAATTCCTATTCTGGAAAGTATTGTAAATGAGAAGGAAGGGACTCGTTGTCTGGTCCTCTTTCTTAATGATTGGAATTCAGATGTGATGACTGGAGCTTGAGCAGCCATATTGGGCCATGAGGTGGAAGCTACCTGACAGAGAATGGCAGAGCCACAAGTTAAAAGGAGCTTGGGTCTCTCATGATTGTGGAGCCACATAGCAGCCCTGAGCTGTCGGCCTTCAGATTTCTTCCCCTCTCTCACATTAAGTATTCATATCTTTCACTTGAGTGGTGGACTAAATGCATTTTCTTACCGCGCTCAAGGACCGTTAACATGTCCAAAGGAAACATCACAGGCATTACTAAACTGTAATTGGGAGAACTTCAGGGAAGTTGCATTGAATCTTTAGATGAATTGAAGAGAGAGGCACCCGGGCGGCTCAGCGGGTTAAATGTCCGACTTCGGCTCAGGTCATGATCTCACGGATTGTGGATTCAAGCCCCATGTCAGGCTCTGTGCTGACAGCTCAGGGCCTGGAACCCGCTTCGGATTCTGTGTCTCCCTCTCTCTCTCTGTCCCTCCCCTGGCTTGTGCTCTCTCTCTCTCTCTGTCAAAAATAAATAAACATTAAAAATTTTTTAATAAAACATTTAAAACCACGGCATCATACACCTTGCTTTATTATGTAAGCAATACCTCTTGAGGATTTCAGCATATCATTTCACAGAAAAGGAACCTTTCCATGTCAGCATAGAGAGACGCCCTTCCTGAGATATATATATATTTTTTTCTTTTTTTCTTAACACAGCAATTTGTTCCATACTATGGATGCTAAACTGTCCTCTATGAATGGATATTTGGTCTAACTGCAATCTTGGGCTAATGCTCTCTTTGCTTTTCAAACTCACACTCTTTGGGTTCTCCTGCCCCTCCTCTTGTACAATCCCTTTCCATGATTCCTCCTCTTCTGCCTGACATTGACCCCTAGTGAGGCCTGGGGGGTTGGGCCTCGACCGTTTTCTCTCCCCTCTGAACACCCTCCGTCTAGATGATCTCATCCAGCTCCGTGGCTTAAAATTCCTCCCATGTCCCCATGGCTTCTAAATTTATACCCCACCCTATGTCTCCCCTGAGCTCCTGGCTCGCGTGCCCAACTCTGCTTGGCTGTCTGCTGGGCATATCAAATTTAAGACCTCTAAAAATGGGACTCCTGATCTCCCACAGCTCGTTTCTCCCTACAGCTTCCCCATCGTGGTGAATGAACCCACCACCACGTAAGCCAAAAACGAAGGCAGTAAAAAAAATTTTTTTAACCGAGGTGAAAGTCACATAGTAGAAAACGAACCCTTGGAAGTCGCACGTGAAGTGGCCTTTAGTGCATTCACAATCTTGTGCAACCATCACCTCCGTCTAGTTGCAAGAACCGTCATCCCCCACAAAGAAATCTCGACACCATGAAGCAGAGGGTCCCCCTTCTCCCCCTGCTCAGTCCCTGGCAGTCGCTGAGCCACCTTCAAACTCCGGATTCATCTATGTTGGGTATCTAATCCAAGTGGAATCATGCCATGTGTGGTCTTTTGTGCATGATATCTGCAAAGTTCACCCAGTTGTAGTGCTTCTCAGTATTTCACTCTTTTTGGAGACTGAATATTATTCCATTATGTGGCTATTCCTCATTTTGTTTATCCATTCATCCACACAATGGAGAGATCTAGGTCTGTGGGAAGGTACATGTATCATGTGCCCTGTATAACAGGGGCACCTGGGTGGCTCAGTCGGTTGAGGGTCCAACCCTTGGTTTCGGCTCAGGTCACAATCTCGCGGTCCGTGGGTTCGAGCCCCGCGTCGGGCTCTGTGCTGACCGCTCAGAGCCTGGAGCCTGCTTCGGATTCTGTGTCTCCTCTCTCTCTCTCTCTCTGCCCCTTCCCCCACTTGCGCTCTGTCAAAAATAAACCCTAAAAAAAAAAAATGAGCAAAGGATTTGCATCGACATTTCACCAAAGCGGATGTACAAAAAAGCACATGAAAAGACGCTCAACGTTACTAGTCCTCAAGGAAATGCAAATCAAAACCACCATGAGATAGCACTTTGCACCCACTAGGATGGTTATAATAATAATTAAAAAAAAAAAAGCAAACAGGCATTAACAAGGGTCGGCAAGGAGGCAGAGCGGTTGGAGCCCTCGTGCGTCGCTGGTGGGAACGTCAGTAAGATGTTACCGCAGCTGTGGAATTGCCACGCGATCCAGAAATTCCATTCCTGGGTATACACCAAGGTAATCGAAAGCGGAGGCTCAGATATCATAGCAGCGTCATTCACAACAGCCAAAAGGTGGAAGCAAAAAAAAAAAAAAAATGTGTTTATTCCACACAATGCAGTATTTTTTTTTTTAAGCTTCTTAATTTATTTTGAGAGAGACCGACAGAGAGCATGTCTCGGGGAGGAGCAGAGAGAGACAGAGAGGGAGGGAGCGAGAATCCCAAGCAGGCTCCGCGCTGTCGGCACAGAGCCCAAGGCGGGGGCTCAAACCCACGAACTGGGAGATCATGACGCGAGCTGAAGTCGGATGCTTAACTGACTGAGCTATCCAGGCGCCCCCGCGATGGCTACCTTTAAAAACGAATATATCTGTTGTGGTTATACGCATCCTTCAAGATCCCACCTCTACCAGGAAGCTTTCCTGGATGAGCCTAGGCAAGATCCGTGGCTCCAAGCCCCCGCGGAACTTTAAACTGTGGCAAAACATGCCCCGGTTAGCGAATTCTGTATTTTACGCCCCACACCAGGGATCAGAACACATCTTCATGATAATTACAGAGCTCCTCTGTCTGACTGTCAACAGGCTGACCCAGCCTGTCCCAACCACCAGACCAAGCTCCTAAAAGCGGAGCTTGTCTCACTCACTCAAGTATGCCCAGCACGTTGCCCAGAGCCTGGGACAGGGAAACTTCTCGGTGGATGTCGGGGGATCGAATCAATGGGCCATTCTGCCGCCCGCTTCTCAATTTGGAATGTGCCTAAGCCCAGGGATATGGCGATGGCAATGGCACCCCAAGGACTCACGAATCTACGGCAGATTTTCCTTGACATCCCTCACAACACATAGTTAACGACAATTTTTTTTTTTTCTTGTGATGAGAATTTTTCAGATCTCCTCTTAGCAACTTTCAGATACACGGTCCAGTGTTCTTAACGACAGTTACCATGCTGGACCTCGCATTCCCAGGACTCCTTTATCTTGTAAGAGGAAGGGTGTGTACCTTTTGACTACCTTAGCCAATCCCTATCCGTGGAAACCACTAGACTGTTCTCAGTTTCGGTGTTTCTTTTTTGTTTGTTTTTGCGTTTTTAAGATTCCACATATAAGTGAGATCATAAGGCATTCCCTCTCTCTCTCTCTCTCTCTATTTCACTCAGCATAATGCCCTCCAGATCTATCCTTGCTGTGGCAAATGGCAGGATTTCCTTCTTTTAAAATTTTTTTTTAACATTTATTTATTTTTGAGACAGAGAGAGACAGAGCATGAACGGGGAGGAGCAGAGACAGAGGGAGACACAGAATCCGAAACAGGCTCCAGGCTCTGAGCGGTCAGCACAGAGCCCGACGCGGGGCTCGAACTCACGGACCGCGAGATCATGACCTGAGCCGAAGTCGGCCGCTTAACCGACTGAGCCTCCCAGGCGCCCCAGGATTTCCTTCTTTTTAATGGCTGAGTTATCGTCCTATGTATAATATTCATTCGTATATGAATATTCATTTGCATATGAATATTCATATATATTAACATACATATGAATGACTAGATGGACACTTAGGTTGTTTCCAGCCTGGCTATTGTGTATTTCACAATACACAATGAACTTGGGGGGTACAGACACCTTTTCTAGTTAAGTGCTTGCATTTTCTTTGGATAAATACCCAGCAGTAGAATTGTTGGATCCTATGGTAGTTTTCCTTTCTTTTCTTTTCTTTTTTTCTTTTTTCTTTTCTTTTCTTTTCTTTTCTTTTCTTTTCTTTTCTTTTCTTTTCTTTTCTTTCTTTCTTTTTTCTTTCTTTTTTTCTTTTCTTTCTTTCTTTTCTTTTCTTTCTTTTCTTCCTTCCTTCCTTCCTTCCTTCCTTTCTCTCTCTCTCTCTCTCTCCCTCCCTCCCTCCTTCCTTCCTTTCCTGGAGAAGGGACAGAGGGAGAGAGAGAGAGACTCTTACGCAGGTTGCACGTCCAGCACAGAGCCCCTTGCGGGGCTCAATCTTGCAACCAGGAGACCATGACCTAGGTGGAAATCCAGAGTCAGCAGGTTAACCGACGGAGCCACCCAGGCTCCCCACCCCCCCGCCCTTTTTTTCCCCACGGTGGTTTGTTTTTTGAGGACCTTCCATAGCGGCTGCACCGATTTCCATTTCCCGAGGGGGGGGGGCAGATAGTTTTGGTTGCTGATTGTACTTCATACTTTGAGGGAAAACTCATCTTTGTGTTAAAATGAACCGTTGTGTTATGCAGCCAAACGTGAATTTTCGATGCCAAAATCCGAGACGCGGAAGAAAGGCCTATGGAACAGCTGGTTCCTTTCACCCCTAGATGAGAGGGCACATTTTCCTCCTTTCCTGGAAAACTTGAAAGGCCATGCATTCGTCCAAACGTGCCATTTCATAAAGGAGGAGTCTTGGTTGTTTATGATCAGTCAGTGCTCAGGCGAGGCAGGTGCACTGTGAGTGACCCGGGGTGAGGCCCTCCTTCTGGGGACCCGCGGGACTGGGGCAATCGTCCACGTGGAGGAAGCTGGGGGGAGGGCAGACCCAGAAAGGAGAGGTGGGAACATCAAAAGTTACTAAATACGGGAGGGGGGGGGAGCTGGGTGGTTCAGCCTGTTAAGCTTCTGACTGGCTTGGGTCATGATCTCAAGTTGGTGAGTTTGAGGCCCCCCCTTCCCCCCGCCCCCCTCCAGACAGTGCGGAGCCTGCTTGGGATTCTCTCTCTCCCACTCTCTCTGCCCCTCCCTCACTGGCGCTTTCTCTCTCTCTCAAAATAAAGAAGAGAAACTTTTTTTTAAAAAAGTTACTAAATAGGGAGCTGGGGGGGGTTGCTAAAAAAATATCTACATGCGAGGTCTGTTCCTCTGTAGCTAGTATTGGGCTTGGGGTTTGTTGTTTTTAATGAGTTGGAAGCTTTTTTTTTTATTTATATTTTTATTTTGAGAGACAGAGACAGCACGAGTGGGGGAGGGGCAGAGAGAGAGAGAGAGGGAGAGAGAGAGAGAGAATCCCAAGCAGGCTCCGAGCCGCCGGCACCCAGAGCCTGCGCTGAGCCTGCCGCGGGGCTCGAACTCACGGACTGTGAGATCACGACGTGCGCTGAAACCAAGAGGCAGAGGCTTAACCAACTGAGCCACCCAGGCGCCCCGGTATCGTAAGTGGGTTTTTAAGGGTCCGTGGGTCAGTCAGAGGGATACAGCAGTCGCCCCTTAACTGCGGGGTTTAGTTACCCACAATCAACCGCGATGGGGAAGCAGCCGGTCCTCCTTCGTGGTGCCCAAGCCTCACCACGCCTGCACCATTCCTCTCGCTTCAACCCCCCGCGGAAGGAAGAAAAAGGGCCAGCGCGGTATAATAATAAGACATTTGGAGAGAGAGACCACATCCACATAACTTTTATTACAGTGGATTGCTCTAATCGTCCTATTTTACGGTCGTTGTTGTTGACCTCTTCCTGTGCGGAACTGACAAGTTAATTTTTACCGTAGGTGCGTGTGGATAGGAAGACACATAGTATCCGAGGGTTCGGTCCCATCCACGGTTTCAGGCACCCACGGAGCGGATCCCCCGCCCAGAAGAGGGGACCCCGGGAGTTGGGAAACTGCAGCCCACAAGGACAACCTGGAACCCATGAGAATGAAACGAAAGCCCCACCGCCAGCCTCAATTCTCTGCACGATCTGTGGGAAGAGCTGGTGCCCTGCCCCCCACGGAGCTGCGGGGGGGGGGGGGGGGAGGGGAGGGTGCTGGCGCCAAATTCACAGAAAGGAAAGGAAAAGCCAGCGGGAGTAGGTGGAGCTGAGGTCTGAGGGTGCCCCAGGCCAGCAAGGTGAGCCTGCAGATCAGTGACTGCGTGCAGGAGCCGCTGTGGGGCCTGGGACCTGCGTAGACCTTCCCTCCGTAATGCCCATCTTGCCACCTAAATCCCACGCAAATCTCTCTTGCAGATAACTCTAAGCCAGAGGCACTTGGGGGAAAGGAATTCTGAGATGCGTAAACCCAGCTTGGCTAAATTAGAACAAAATCACATGGTCCAGAGAAGGAAAGCCGCCTGCCCAACATCACACAGCGACTGCCTGAAAAGAGCAGGAACTAAGCCAGGTGACACCCCCCCAGACCCCCTTTTCTCAGGGGACGGCGTGATGTTGTATGAGGTCGGATGTTTGGGCCCGGGAGTCAGGGCGCTGAAGAAGGAAGCCTTGGCTTTGCCATTCATTAGCTGTGTGGCCTTAGGTAACTGAATTAACTTCTCTGATCCCCAGTTTTCCTGACTATAAAATTGGGGACATTAATAGTATCCATGTCAGCGGGCTGTTGCAAAATGAGATACATGTGCCAAGCTTAGCCTGGTGCCGGGCACATTATGAGAGTTGTGGGGGGGGGGCATTCCTGTGTTACTGTTATTTCCAAGTGCCCCGCACTTCCGGGTCCATGGGTGATGGCACCTTCCCTCCCCCACCCGCCCTTGAAGTTTCGGTGTGGTCCTGTGATTTGCTTTGACCAACGAAAGGAGAGCAAGAGTCACCTGTGCCCCCTCCCAGTGGAAACGTCCGGATGCTCCTTCGAGTGCGTCCCCCGTGCTCTCTCTCCCCTTGCTGTGGTGACCATGGAGATCAAAGCAGCCTGCGACACTAAGCCACGGCACGAAGGAGGTTGTCCCGAGAGGCACCTGGACCCACAGCCGACTTTGCACTTTGCCGGTGAGAAAAAAATAAAGCTTTCTTGTGTCAAACCACCGGGATGTGGGGGCTTAGCTGTTACTAGCCGCAGAATCTAACTTATCCTGACTGATACAGAAGTTAACCAGTGAATGTTAAAAGTACTAGAAACTGTTTTAGTAATTTAGTCATAGTATTTGTGATGGCATTTGTTTTTTTATTTTAGAGAGAGAGAGAGTACATGCGAGTAGGGAAGAGGAGCAGAGGGAGAGAGACTCTCTCTCTCTCTCTCTCTCTTTTTTTAAGATTTATTTACTTTGAGAGAGAGAGTGTGTGTGAGCCGGGGAGGGGCATAGAAAGGGGAAGAGAGAGAATCCCAAGCAGGCTTGGGCAGTCAGCACAGGGCCTGACACGGGGCTCGATCTCACGAACCGTGAGATCACGACCCGAGCTGAAATCAAGAGCCAGGCACTTAACCGACGGAGCCACCCAGGCACCTCAAGAGAGAGAGAATCTTAAGCAGTTTCCATGGCCAGCATGGGGCCAAGCACGGCGTCTGGGGCTCCCCTGACCCCGGGATCATGACCTGAGCCGAAAGCGAGAGCCTGACGCCTAACTGACGGAGCCACCCAGGAACCCCCAGTTTCTCTTATTTTGAAGGAAAGCCAGAAATCTGTCTTTTCGTCTGAATTGGGAATTGAAAAGTTAGCTATCGATTCAAATTTTTGAGAAGTAGACGGAGACAAATTAAAACCGGCCTGAAGTCCCATTTCCCAGGCTGAGGCTTGCCGTCGGTGGCTTCGGACCTGAACGATTCCCTCCAACTAACAATGGACCTTTGCCAAGACGTTGTCCAAGGTCATCCTATCACCAGGTGCCGCCCCGCGTGCTCGCTGACGTAACACTCCATCATTCAGTGTGGACACTCACGGGTGGACGAGGGTGCCGTTGTGAGGTGCTGGGTGGAAAGTCTCACGGAGGGGCCACATTTGGAGTTCAGGTTGATTTCCAGTGAAAGGACTTTTCACATCCCGGGTCACCCCCGGGGTCCCCGCCAGTCCTGCCCTCAAGTTCACACATTCTACTTGTCCAGTCTGCTCCCAGGGTGACCCGGCGGCGGTGGGGGGGATACTTTGAGAGCTGGAGAAGTGTCTTTGAAACTTAAGCGAGAGAGAGAAAGAAATCGCACAATAAACGCCAGCCCAATATTGTGCCCACGTCATATATTACAATATAATTGTGGCCACGACAACTCCAAGGTGTGAAAAAGACAAAGCAAAAGGTTGTATGCAGTAAATACTCGTGACTCTTTCTGTGTTAATAAAGCTGCATTTTGTTTTCAACATTTTTTTTTTATTTTATTTTTGGGACACAGAGAGACAAAGCATGAACGGGGGAGGGGCAGAGAGAGAGGGAGACACAGAATCGGAAACAGGCTCCAGGCTCTGAGCCGTCAGCCCAGAGCCCGACGCGGGACTCGAACTCACGGACCGCGAGATCGTGACCTGGCTGAAGTCGGACGCTTAACCGACTGCGCCACCCAGGCGCCCCAATAAAGCTGCATTTTGGATGCGAGTTACAGAAGGTCCAGGTCAGATCAGCTTCAAACAATCAAGACAATATGCAGATTACATAAAGAACTACAAATCGATAAGGAAAAGATGACAATCTAATTTAAAAAAACAAACAAGGGGCGACTGGGTGGTTCAGTCCGTTGGGTGACCGACTCTTGACTTCGGCTCAGGTCACGATCTCACGGTTCATGAGTTCGAGCCCTGCACTGGGCTCTGTGCTGACAGTGTGGAGCCTCTCTCTCTCTCTCTCTGTCTCTCTCTCTCTCTCTCTCTGTCTCTCGCCCCTCTTCTGCTCCCTCTCTGTCTCTCTCTCAAATATCCTCAACGTCACTGGCCATCAGGAATATTCAAGTTAAAATCACGAGACTCCACTCCCCAGACACTGCGCTGAGAAGCACACCCAGGTTGCCCACGTGGAAAGTTCTGACAGTAGCTAGTGTTGGCGAGGACCCTGGGGGCCCCTGGCGGAGTGTATCTGGTCATAATCTCATAGTTCGTGGGTTCGAGCCCCCTCTCCTGCTCTATGCTGACAGCTCGAAGCCTGGAACCTGCTTCAGATTCCATGTCTCCCTCTCTCTCTGCCCCTCCCCTGCTCACGCTCTGCCCCTCTCAAAAAATGGAATAAACATAAAAATAATTGTTTTAATCCTAAACTTCATTCTGATCGGACTGGGTTGAGGCATCCAGCCCTTAACCAATCTCTGTGAGCTGGGAGATGAAACACGCTGATTGGCTTAGGCCTGGGTTACCTGGGTGACCATTTCTGAACCAATCACTGTGGCAGGGGGGTGGGATTATGATGATCAGTCCAAGCTTATTGGCCCACTCTGGACCTGGGGGTTCGGAGGAAGTCAATCCAACTCAAACTTTATGGCTTTTATTACTGGGCTGGGGAGGGGGGCGAATGGACATTGTGAAGGTGATCGTATGTGCAAGCCATTTCTTTTTTTTTTTTTAATTAATTAATTTATTTTGAGAGAGAGAGAGAGAGCAAGTGGAGGAGGGGGGAGAGAGAGAGAGAGAGAGAGAGAGAGAGAGAGAGAGAGAGAGAGAGAGAGAGAAGGAATCCCAAGCAGGCCCACTGTCAGCGCAGAGCCTGATGCAGGGGCTCAAACTCAGGAACGGGGTGGGGTGGGGGGGAGATCGTGACCTGAGCCCAAGTCGGACACTTAATGGACTGAGCCACTCAGGGGCCCCTCTTGTTTTCTTTTTTAAAAATACAGTTGAGGGGCTCCTGGGTGGCTTGTCTGTTAGGCATCCAGCTTTGGCTCAGGTCATGATCTCACGGTTGGTGGGTTCGAGCCCCGCCTCAGGCTCTGCGCTGACAGCTCGGAGCCTGGAGCCTGTTTCAAAAATGTATATATTTTGAAACAATCACAGACTTACAGGAAAGTTGCAAGTGGGGCACCAAGCATTCTGTTTCCCTCCTGAACCATTTTGAGAGAAAATGGCCAGTGCGGTGTCCTGAATGTTGCAGTGGGTGTGTCCTTCAAAGACATTCTGAGGTGAAGAGACTTATGTTCTTTTTGGTCCCTAAGTTTAAAAAAAAAGTTTTTTTTAACGTTTATTTATTTTTGAGACAGAGAGAGACAGAGCATGAATGGGGGAGGGTCAGAGAGAGAGAGGGAGACACAGAATCCGAAACAGAATCCTCCCCTGGTCCCTAAGTTTTATATGAGCCAACGTACAGCCCACATTCCTCCAGCACACTTCCCATTTACTCACGTGTTTGTGTCTACACAGACTCCTGGATTCTGATTTTATCAGGGGGTTATGGTCTCATTTGTCACATCGGTGCATAAATTGTCCCAGATGGGGCCAGCGGGAGCCCTCCGAGCTGGCTCTCGGTCCTTCCACCTGTTATCCTCATTCTTTGGCCATTTCCTGACTTTCTCGAGCCCCCAAAAAGATGCTCCGGGATAACCTTGTATCTCCTCTGTCCCCTCTCCCTGGAATCAGCCATTGTCTCCAAGGAGAAGGGAGGGTGCTATTGAAGGCAGGGGGCTGACCCCTCACCCCTGAGTGACCCCCTCCGACTCCGATTTCAATGCGGCTGGCCCCGGCCAATGGCAGAGACGATGCTCTAGCGGTTGCCATGGAGACTTCTGGGGCGCCCGAGCCGAAGGAGGCGGTGACGTCACGTCACTGCGGGAACAAGTGCCGCGGCCACAGCCACATCCTTGTCTTCTCTGGGCCAGCCAGCCTGCCCTCTGGGCCCCCACCCACGACACCCCGGTGGCAGCAACCCCAGGGAGATCCGGCCTCCCAGATCCGCTGAGACTGCCAGGGCCGGCGAGACCTTTGGAGACCATCCCCAAGAAAGGACAGCACATCTCCGGGCCCTCCTCGGTGCGGCCTTGCCCAGGGGGGGGGGGGGGGAGCCCCCAGCCGGCTGGCAGACAGCACCTCCATTTCACTCGGCCTCCGTCCCCGGGATCTCCCGAGAGCCCCCTCAGGGGAAGGTTTACAAGAAGCCTGGACGCCGGGGCCCCGTGGGCAGGGCCAGGGGCCTCGTCGACTAGAGGGACCGACCGGGCCCCTTGCGGCCTCTCTCCGGCCCAGCCTTTGCGAGGGGATCGTGGCATCCTGGATCGCCTTCCGGATCCCCGAGGCAGCTCGGGGGTGCCCCAGCGGGCATACTGCTGCCTCCGCGAGCTGGGCAGGATGCTGTTCGGGGTGAAGGACATCGCCCTGTTGGAGCACGGGTGCAAGGCTCTGGAGGTGGACAGTTACAAGTCCCTGATGATCTTGGATATCCCGGAAGACTGCGACCACGAGGAATTCGAAGACATCATACGGGCCCCCCTGAGGCCTCTGGGCAAGTTCGAAGTGGCTGGGAAGGCCTTTCTGGAAGAAGAGAGGTCCAAGGCAGCCATCATCAGGCTGGCGGAGGACATCAATTATGCCGTCATCCCCAGGGAGATCAAGGGCAAGGGCGGCCTGTGGAGGGTGGTCTACATGCCCCGGAAGCAGGACATTGAATTCCTGACCAAGCTGAACCTCTTCCTGCAGAGCGAGGGCAGGACGGTGGAGGACGTGGCCCGGGTCCTGAGGCAGGAATTGTGCCCCGCAGTGACGGGCCCCAGAGAGCCACCTGCCAGAAAGTGCCGCGCGCCCGGGGCCGGGGAGAAGCAGCCCGGGGCTGGGGCCACCGCCGGGGCGGATGCGGCGCCGCCTCTGGACTCCACGGAGAAGCCGAGCAAGCCTGGAGATGACAAGAGAGGCAAGAGGAAGCATAAGAAAAACCGGCGAAGGCACCATGCATCTGACAAGCTGTGAGGTGACATGGGGAGGGCGCGGGGCGGGGGGGAGGGGGGGCGCGGCAGTGCGGGAGGTGGGTGTCATCTGAGTGGGTGTGGGTGACGACTGGGTAGCCTCTGAATTCGTCTGGGGAATTTGAGGGAGTGTGGATAACACAAAGGATGGGGAGTAGTACTCAAACGTGGAGGTCACTCTGAATGAGTGTCATCTGAGTGAGCCAGGGGGACATCTGACTAGCGGGGAGGGAGGGCGGCTCTTCTTATCCGAGTCAACTTCTGGGTTACCTCTGCGTGGTGTGGTCCCTGTCCGGTTGGGCCTGGGTCATTCATTCATTCATTCGTTCTCACACACCTACTATGTCCCAGGCACTGTTCTAGGAGCTGGGAGAAGTGAGTGGACCCAACGCAGATCCCTGCCTTCGTGGCACTCATAGAGGCTGGGGAACATTCGAGTCACTTGGGTACATCTGAGTGGGTGCGGGTGCCGTTTGAGCGGATGTAGGTAATATTTGCTTGCGCAAACTCACTCACTCAACCAATGTTTTCTGGGCACCCACGGGGTCCGAGGCACAGCTTCGGGCACTGGCCATACAGCCAGGAACAAACAGTCGGACCCACGCCTTGCCCTGGCGACACTCACAATTCAGTATCCGAGTAGGTGCGGGGAACACCTGAGTCGCTTGAACATACGAGCGACCCAGGTACCATTTGGATGTGTGGGTGGCATCTGAGTCTGAACGGGATGTGGGCGTAGTGGGGGGCAACATGTAAGTGTGGGGGGAACACCTGGGTATGTGCGGGAGTATCATTTGAGGGGGCGAGGGTAACTTCTGGGTGAAGAAGGGTCTCAGAGACCCTCCAACAACGTCTGACAACCTGGAGACCCCAGAAGGTCGCAGGCTGAGCCCAGAAGCGCCTCTCGGGCTGTTTCCCTGGAGACCGAGGGCCGTCCTCCCCCTCCCCACCTCGCCGTGAGCGGGTGTTTACAGGAAACGGAAGAGGAGAAACAGGGCCTGGGAGTCCAAGGTTGTGCAAGAGGTCTCGCGCCAGAATTGAGGAGAAGCCAAGAAGGAGGAACGTGTCAGGGAGCTCCCTGCTCTGGAGAAAGGCCACTGTCCCCTTCAGCACCGCCGTCCCCTCTCTGTGGGCTGAGGTTGGGGGACAGCGAAGCATGTGTTGCCAGGAAGAGACCCAGAACCTTCTGGCTTTCAGCCCTGCTGGAAATGCCGCCATTGCAAAGTCTAGACCCATTTTGGTTTTTCAGCGGTTTCGTTTGGTTTTTGGTTTTTGGTTGGTTTGCTGGGGGGGTTGTTTTTGGTTTTGTTGTTGTTGTTGTTGTTGTTGTTGTTTTGTCTTTTAAAAGGATGTACCTTGAATGTACCTCTGGCAGAAAGTCGCCCAGGGTGGACCACCCTGTTTTACACACGGCAAACAGAAACCATGCCTGACAAAGTGAGATGCCTGCTCGCCACACCTGAGGAGCTCCGTGCTCTGGCGCTTGACTCTCAAAAGCTGTCGCTGTTCCGTACTCGCTCGGTGTCCCTTACAGGGATGGTCAGACGGGGGACTCTTCTGCTCTGATTGGCGCCTGGGCTTGGGATGTGGGTCTCCCCAGATCCACCTCCAGAAGCTCTGACTTGCGCAGAGGGGGCGCTCGGCTCTACAGAGCAAAAGGCAAGACTCCCAGGAAAGAGTCCAAAAGGAGGTAAATAATTAAAGAGGTCACCTTCAAGGGTTATCGATTAACAACATGAACCTTGAGTCCCCCCCGTGACGGTGAAGAACAACAACAAAATTGGTCAGGTGACATCCAAATGCCCATGGGGAGACAGAGGTCTCATTCGGGGACGTCTGACCTGTGAGTCTGCAAACTTCCATTGGTTCAGGGATTTGCAAGGGTTTGAGCAGAATTTCTTTTTTTTTTTTTTAATGCAATCTACACACACACACACACACACACACACACACGCACACACAGAGGCTCAGATTTTTACCTACCGAATTGTAATAGTGGACCCAGCCCCCCAATGTATTACTAGGGTGGGCATCAGTCATGTCCGTGAATTCCAGCATCCAACCTCTGTTCTCATTTCTATGGGGCTGCCCCCCGTGGCCCCCTTAGCAGAGCCGAGAGGTGGAGGTTCTCTCTCTACCCACCCCTTCACCTTGGCAGCCAAGGTGCAGGGTGCAGGACCCACCCTCAGGCGGTCAGAAATTCCTCTCAGGTCCTTGCATTCCCAGCAAGTGTCAAGACCGAAGGAGTTTCTAGAGTTCGCTTGCAGTGACAACCCAAAACCCGAAAGCCTCTGATTTGTGTAAACTCCCCAAGCTGACTCTGCACCATCAGCCTCGACATCCCTTTTTGCTGTAAAGATTTCCCTGCCCTCCCCCACGTGTGTATTTGATCTTCTTGCCAAGTGCATCCAGGGTCTAGAAGTTTGTAGTTTTCTATTGATCTTTTCCGCCCTTGTAAGTTTCCAGCCCGGGCAAAGCCACTCACAGTGTATCCTTCTACTGTGTTCACCGTTTCCTTTTCCTCTGAGTCCCAAGTGGAACAAATGCTACACAGACCTCAGGCACGTTTGTTTGTTGCATGCTGTTCTCCCGTCAAGGCACAATCATTGCATCGTAACAAGGGACAGCGTGACATTTCTTACCGTCTTATCACAGTGTCAGGGCTCTTCTTTGTGCTGATTGTGAGTTGCAGGTGTTTCCTCTCCACCGTTCATACTTGTGATCCACGACGTTGCGTGGTCATTCAACGTGGCCCCTGAAACCAAACCTACCGCTTCTCAAGGTTTTCTGGAAGAATTTCCGGACAGAGCAAAGCAAGCGGTTGTGCAGCACTGTTAACGGTTTGAAGCCAGTTATCTGTGACTCGAGGCATGGCTGGCACACAGCAAATCCTGAGCGAAAACTCCCCAGGGGATTGATTGGACACGCTGGCTGAGAGAAGCCTGCGGCTGGCCTCTGTAAACCCCCCATTTGCGAAAGCGGGTTCAGCTAAAACCCTTCATCGTTCTTTGCGGCTCAGGCCCTATTGTGCAAATATGAACGTGTAAAATAAACGTTTGCGGATGCACTCACGGCATGCTCTTTGATATGTGGGGGGAATCCATGGGAGATCTCATTTGGAGAAACAATCTAGCTGCCAAAACATTTGGGGCTTGTTTTTTAAAGTTTATTTATTTTGAGAGAGAGCGCGCACGTGGAGAGAGGCGGAGAGAGAGAAAACCAACCCCAAGCAGGCTGTGGGCGCAGAGCCTGATGCAGGGCTCGATCTCACCACCGAGAGATCGTAACCTGAGCTAAAAATCAAGAGTCAGACGCTTAACCGACTGAGCCAGCCACATGCCCCTAAAAAAGCGTTTTGAAAACCGCGTCCATGAGTTGCCTGAAGTTTTCCAGGGCTGGATGATTTTTTGTAAGGGGCGTCATCCTAGCTCATGGCCAACGGAACACAAAACACGCACCGCTCTTCTCTCCCAGTGGCTCCCAGGGGCTGAGGGAAAAGGTGAAATGGTTTATCTGGGATAAAAACAAGATCCAGCCCGTGTTCCAGGGACTGTGCCCAGTTTTTAAATTTTTTTTTTTTCAACGTTTATTTATTTTTGGGACAGAGAGAGACAGAGCATGAACGGGGGAGGGGCAGAGAGAGAGGGAGACACAGAATCGGAAACAGGCTCCAGGCTCTGAGCCATCAGCCCAGAGCCTGACGCGGGGCTCGAACTCGCGGACCGCGAGATCGTGACCTGGCTGAAGTCGGACGCTTAACCGACTGCGCCACCCAGGCGCCCCTGTGCCCAGTTTTCAGTACTCATTAATTCATTGTCTCTTCCCAACCCCCAAGGCGTGGCACTATGGATCCACAATCCCTTATCCAAAACCTTTCGGCCAGAGGTGCTTCAGAATTCAGAGAGTTGGAATTCAGGAATTTCAGAAAAGTGAGACAGTGTCTATGTTTTATGTTGTGTAATTCACCCCATGGACAGGTTGGGGCACCTCCCATAATCAAGCCTATTATATTAGTGTTGTGCAGGGAAATGTAGGATTTTGACATTAATGGAAATAAATTAAGACTATAAATAGCCCCATGTTCTCCTAGATCTTGTCTCTAAATGTTTTCCTCCTTCTCGGGGGGGGGGGGGGGTGTGATGCAAAGCTCTCGGAATTTTTTTGGACCTCAGAAGGTTAGGGATGATGAGTTGTTCTACTCACACTACGGATAAGGAACATGAAGCTCAGGTTAGGTGACCTGCTAGAACCACACAGGAAAGCTCAAGAAGGACCAAAGCCCGGGTCTTTCTGTGGACAGTCTGTGCTCCTGACGCAGGGCTGGGTCTCTCTGCGGCTCCTCCAACAGTGCTCCCTGAGGACCACGGATCCTGAAGGAGGGCTCTGAACCTTGGAGAGGCCAAGCTGTATCCGATTCCCATGGGACTGGCGCTGGTGATTCCCCATGGGTTCCCCAGACTTCCTCTCTGGGCTTCTGCACCCTGCTCTGCTCCCTGGGAGACCGACCACCCTGCACTACATTACCCAAGCTCCTTTGCCAATGACTTCCGGATGGGATCAGCCAATGGGAGGCAGCAGCAGAGGCGCGGGGGTGGGAGGAGAGAGAGAGGTCGGGGTGTTTCTTCCCCGTTCTCTGGCTGCTGGGCTCCCTCTGTTTTCTGGAAATTGTCGTATCCTTCTACGGTGATACATCTGTCTGTGTGGTCACTCCTCTGCCCACACTCCTCCTTGACTTCCATCCCCCTTCAGAGAGAAGCTTGACATCTTCATAACCCGCCCACCTCAGCACGCCATCTGACCACACTAGCCATCCCCAGATACGCTCCTAGCCACCTCAGAACTTTTGCCCCGTGTTATTGCCTCTGCCTGGGACACTCTTGTATGACTCCCACGGACTCTTACCCCTTAGGTCCCTTTTTCCAGGAAGCCTTCCAGGCCACCCCCAGGATGGATTGTTCCCCCTAGTTTATCTCCTTATAGCTCCCCTGTATTTTTCTGGCTTGGTATGTCTCCCGATGGTGATTAATTTATTTGTATAGATCTGTCGAATGCCAGTCTTCCTTGTAAGACTATGAGCTTCCAGAAGGCAGAGCTGGGTCTATCTCGTTGCCCACTGTATCCTCTGGGCCCAGCACTGTATCTGGCACATAGTAGGTACTCAAGAAATGCATATACATGTGTGACTGTTTTCCTGTAGGTTGTATTTTCATTCAGAAATGGTAAAGCCATGAGATAAGGAGATGGCTGTCATTGAAAAGATAGTTAGGGGCACCTGGGTGGCTCAGTCGGTTGAGCGTCTGACTTCAGCTCAGGTCACGGTCTCGCGGTCTGTGAGTTCGAGCTCCGTGTCGGGCTCTGGGCTGATGGCTCAGAGCCCGGAGCCTGCTTCGGATTCTGTATCTCCCTCTCTCTCTCTGCCCCTCCCCCGTTCATGCTCTGTCTCTGTCTCAAAAATAAATAAATGTTAAAAAAAAAAAAACACAGGCTCTGGGGGTGCCTGGCGGTGGCGGGGGGGGGGACGGGGCTCAGTCAGTTAAATGTCCGACTTCGGCTCAGGTCATGATCTCACGGTTTGTCAGTTTGAGCCCCGTGTGGGGCTCTGTGCTGACAGCTCAGAGCCCAGAGCCTGCTTTGGATTCTGTGTCTCCCTCTCTCTCTGCCCCTCCCCACCCTCTCTCTCTCTCTCTCTCAACAACAACAACAAAAAAAGAATAAAGTTTTTTAATTAAGAAAAAAGAAAAAAGAAAACTCCTGAAAAAGGAACCCTCTAGGGACAGAAATCAGATCCGTGGTTGGGAGTAGGCAGGAAGGGGATGCCACGGAAGACACTAAGGAACTTTCTGGGGGGTAATTGAGTCTTCCATATCTTTTCTTTTTTTTTTTTTTTAATGTATCTTTATTCTTGAGAGAGTCATAGAAGCAGGTAACACCCGTACCTGATTCTGGGGGTCAGGAGACTACAACGGTAACACCTTCACTTCGGGGATGATGGTTCTTGAAAGACAAGGTCACAGAAGAAAACGTGGATGTTTTCATTTGGAATTTGCCTCATCCGAGGCTGGGGAATTACCCCGCCACACCGCCGGGGTCTAGATTTGTTCCTTGTGCCTGTGGTAACAAATTACCACAAACCGGACAGCTCAGAAGAGCAGCAGTTTATTCCCTCGTGGTCCTGGGGGCCAGAAGTTCAACACCAAGGTGTCGGTGAGGCTGAGCTCCCTGTGAAGCCTCTAGGAGAGGATCCTTCCTTCCTTCTTCCAGCTTCTGGTGGCTCCTGGTGTTTTCTGGGGCGCCTGGGTGGCTCAGTTGGTTAAGCGACGGACTCTCGGTTTCAGCTCATGTCATGAGCTCACTGTTCATGAGTTCGAGCCCTGCATTGGGCTCTGTAGGGAGCGTGGTGCCTGCTGGGGATTCTCTCTCACTCTCTCCCTCTCTCTCTGTCCCTCCCCTGCTCACATTCTCTCTCTCAAAATAAATAAACTTTTTTTTAAAAAAAAAAAAAGGACACTCCTGATGCCCCACCCAGATAATCTAGGGTAATCTCATCTCAAAATCCTTCATTACATCTGCAAAGATCCTTTTCCAAATAAAGTAACAATTTCAAATTCCAGGGATTTGGACTTGAAATCTGTCGGTAGCCACTATTCAAACTATTACAGGATCTCTGCAACTCCCACCCCTCTTTTAAGGGTCCCTCTATGTTGCTCAAATGGGAGAAACCCTAATGTCCAACGTGGCTCTTTGCAGGTGCTGTGTGGTATTTCCAAGTTCCTTCCCTGCTTCTGCCCAGCCCCACCAACCATCACCTCTGTCAGAGTCACTTGGAGAGATTTTTTTAAATGTTTATTCATTTATTTTTGAGAGAGAGAGAGGGAGATTGTGAGTGGGGGAGGGGCAGAGAGAGAAGGAGAGCGTCTGAAGCAGGCTCCACACTGACAGCAGAGAGCCTGACGAGGGGCTCAAACTCACGAACCCTGAGATCATGACCTGAACTGAAGTTGGACGCTTAAGCGACTAAGCCACCCAGGCGCCCCAGGGAGATTATTTTTTTTAACACAGTACCCCGCTCCCCACCCTAAGATGTTCTGATCCAAAAGGGTGGGCTCGGGAAATTGAGTGATTTCTAAAACTCTCCCCAGTGATTCTAATGTGCAAACCAGATTTGCGAATCACTGCCTTAGAGAAACGTGACGCGTGAATGAATGAATGAATGAATGAATGATTTTTCAAAAGCACAGCTATTCTAGCTGCTGGCTTTGCTTCTACACTTGCCAAACAAGCTCCAGATTGTGGGTTGAAGAGGGGAGAGGCAGGAGTGGCCCGATATGTGGCTGGTTCTGGTGGTCAGAACGTGGATCACAAGGCTGCTTCCTGCCTTGTTTGTTGAGCACCTACTACGTCTTGTCAATTAACCCATTGATTAAAAACTGTAGATAATTAACATCCTGTTCATTCCAGACAGGGATCTGATTTCTGGGCAGTTGAGACGGAGGACAAGTCTAGTGACCGTGCCAAGGTTACAGATGTCACCTGGGGCGGCCGGGGCGGTGGGGGAGGAAGTCTTCACGGATTGCCCACCAACCTTGTTCCTCATCCCCAACCTGCCACAGGCAACTGAGAAAATAAAGGAGCCGTTAAAGGTATAGGGGGTAGAACGTAAGGAACCTCAGTGTGTCAAGGCTGTCACTTACTAGCTGTGTGGCTTTCTTTGGCCTCATCTTTTCTCATCAGAAAAATGGGAATAAATACTTTAAGAGGGGTTCTAAGGAGGAAAAGAAAAAAATGCATAGGGACAGAGACAATGTAGGTGTCCAAAGTGAATAATTATCAGTATTATCATGTTCCCTGCTTTCTGGCATACCAACGAAGGGGGGAGTTGTCACAAAAAAAGAAAATCAAGATTGATCTGCATACACAGATACGGAAAGGCTTCAAGACAGTCTATGAAGTGAAAAAAGCAAAATTTATAGTTAATAGATCGGTGCAATCCTCTCGTTCATTCACTCAACAAACACTTTGAGCGCCTGGGGTGCCTGGGAGGCTCAGTCGGTTGAGTGTCTGGCTAACTCAGGTCATGATCTCGTGGACCATGAGTTGGAGCCCCCGTTGGGCTCTGTGCTGACAGCTCAGAGCCTGGAGCCTGTTTCGGATTCTGTGTCTCCCTCTCTCTTATTCTCTGCCTACCTCCTCGCTGTGCTCTGTCTCTCTCTCTGTCTCTCTCTGACTCAAAAATAAAGAAACGTTTAAAAAAAATTTTTTTAATATTTTGAGCACCTGTCAGTACTGTTCCAGGTTCTGAGAATTTAACAGCGAACAAACTAGAAAAATAGCCCACCCCTCATGGGTCATGTATTCTAATAGTGTGAGACAACAAATAAATAAGAAAATACTAGGAAGTGGTAAGTACTATGATAAAAATAATTCAGAATGATGTGGAAAATCCACCCTCCCCCGGGGGAAATTCTGAAATTACACATGTAAGCTTTATTTATTTATTTATTCATTTATTATTATTATTATTATTGGAAAAGTACAGAGGTATTTCACTGTGGTTACTTTGGGGCAGGGGGAGGCCGGAGGCTGGCAGAGGGAGACTTGTTTTTCATTTTATACCTTTCTGTAACTTCATTTTCTCTCTTCATTTTTTTTTTATTTTTTTTAGTTTGTTTCAGAGAGACAGAGAGAGGGAGAACAATCGGGGGAGGAACAGACAGAGAGGGAGAGAGAGAGAATCCCAGGCAGTCTCTGCACTGGGCTCGAACCCAGATCATGACCTGAGCCAAAATCAAGAGTCAGACACTCAACCGACTGAGCCACCCAGGCGCCCCAGGGGTTGGCAATTTTTGTAAGAACCTTGACCGTTTGCGGTTTTCATTTCTAAGATAACGTTCCTCTCCTCCTCACCCTTCCCCCCCCCCCCCCCCCCCCCCCCCCCCGTCTCAAGCTTTTTACCAATTACAGAAACCAAAAGCTTTTTACCAATTACAGAAACCAAATGTCTCATCTGCGAGAGGTCATTCCGCTCGCAAGTCTTGACTTTTCCGACCTGGATTCTTAAACCAGTATTTCTCAAACGGGGGGCCTCGGGATTCTTAGTTTCGGGTGGCTTTTCAGGGAGGCTGATTGGGGAATCGGGCCTAGAGAAAGGAGACGAAGCCTAGAAAAGGCTCTGCCCCGCCCCCGCCGCCCCAGCCCTCCCCTCCCCTCCGCGGGCAGACTCGCGCTGCGGAGCGCGTCTCCTCGTTGCCGGGGAGACCGCTCGCGAGGCTCCAAACCTCGCACCAGGGAGGGGCGGGGGCGGTGGGAGGCTGGGCGGGGCCTCAGCGCGCCCGCCGGGAAGGAGCTGGTGTGAGCGAGAAAATCCGGCAAAGGCCAGCGGCCTGGCTCTGCAAAGGCGAAAACAACCCGAATGAGCCAATACTTGTGCACAGGCTCGCGGAGATCTTCACCAACCCCTGCCCGCCGAGCATCTCCCTTCCCTTCCCTCTCTCTACACATCTGCCTGGTTCCTTCAAGAATTAAATAAAATCCCACGTCGTGAGTTAAATACAATCACATGTATTCATGGGGCGCTTGGGTGGCTCAGATCGGTTAGGCAGCCGACGCTTGATTTCGGCTCTGATCGTGATCTCACGGTTTGTGGGTTCCAGCCCCACATTGGGCTCTGTGCTCACAGCTCCCAGCCTTCTTCGGATCCTGTGTCTCCTGTTCTCTGCCCCTTCCCCACTTGTCCCCCCCCCCCCACCCCGGTCTCTCTCTCAAAAAAAAAAAAAAAATGTTAAAAAAATTTTTTTTAATTACATGTGTTCATTTTTACACTTTGTATTTATGTCATTATTTCACAGGGTTTTTTTTTTTTAACTATTGCTGAAATTTTTCTTTTTAAACAGATTGTATATTTCATTATAATTGGTTTCCTTTGTAATCCAGTGAATGTAATTCCTTTTTTTTTTTTAATGTTTATTTATTTTGGGGAGAGAGACAGAATGCGAGCGGGGGAGGGGTAGAGAGAGAGGGAGACACAGAATCCGAAGCAGGCTCCAGGCTCTGAGCTGTCAGGACAGAGCCGGATGCGGGGCTCAGTCTCACCAACGGCAAGATCATGACCTGAGCAGAAGTGGAACCTTAACCAACTGAGTCACCCAGGAGTCCCAGTGGACGCAATTCTATGCACTGAAAAACTTTATCTTTTTTTTTTTTATTTTTTTTTTTTTTGAGACAGAGAGAGACAGAGCATTAATGGGGGAGGGACAGAGAGAGAGGGAGACACAGAATCGGAAGCAGGCTCCAGGCTCTGAGCCATCAGCCCAGAGCCCGACGCAGGGCTCGAACTCACGGACCGCGAGATCACGACCTGAGCCGAAGTCAGACGCTCAACCGACTGAGCCACCCAGGCGCCCCTGAAAAACTTTATCTTGAAATGCGACCCGTGGCACTTAGGAAGGGTTCGGCGCCTGGGTGTCTCAGTCGGTTGAGCTACTGACCAGCTCAGGTCATGATCTCGTGGTCTGTGAGTTCGAGCCCTGAGTCGGGCCCTATGCTGACGGCTCAGAGCCTGGAGCCTGCTTTGGGTTCTGTGCTTCCTCTCTCTCTGCCCCTCTCCTGCTCATGCTCTGTCTCAGAAATAAACGTTAAAAAAAAGTTCTTTTAAAAGAAAGGGTTAAGGATTCCTGAGATGAAGGACCTTGGAGAGGGTAGAGGCCACCCTACATTTGGCGGGTGTAGGGGAGTGTAGAATGACCTTGAGCGGAGGGAAATTGCCAAGAGAAGGTGGGCAGCAAGTGCAAAGGCCCTGAGGCTGGTGTCTCTGATGAACAGCGAAGAGGCAGGTGTGTGTGGAGGTGATGGAGTCAGCGAGGAGGAGAGAAGGAAAGCGGAGGAGGTGTGCTAGGGCTTTGCGGACGGTGGTGAGGACCTCGATTTTACTGAGTAAACTGGAGGATTTTTGAAGGAATAGAGACGGCGCTGACTTAAGTTGTTAAAAGATCCCTCCAGCTGCCGGGTTGGGGAGGATTGCAGGCGGTGAGAGGGAAGCAAGGAGCTGTTTGCATGGGTCCAGTGACCTTGTAGCTCTGAGAATTCATTCTGGGCCCATTCAGCAGGGTGCCTGCTTCCAAGGAAACTCGCCAGGCAAGTTAAATGTTACTGTTACCAACGCCACCGTGATGCGTACTCTTGCTCAGCTACCTGCCTCAGAGGTCCCTGAGTGGGGCCCCCTGTGTGGGGCACATCCTGGGCCCCACATTCCAGGGATCCAGACCTACTATGTCCGTCTGAGTCTGAGGACCTTTGAGTTAATTTAACTTAGTGAACATTTTTTTTTTTGAACATTTTTGACAGCTAAAAATCCAAGCAATTCAAGCAAGAAGATAAAGAGTAAAAAATGCCGGTCTCTGCCACCTCTGGGGATCCCCAGTCTCCCTCCCCAGAAACAGTCACTGTTGGTAGTGGTGTTTTGGTTTTTTTTAATGTTTATTTTTGAGAGAGAGAGAGAGAGACAGAGTGAGCAGGGGCAGGGGAGGGGCAGAGAGAGAGGGAGACACCGAACTGGAAGCAGGCTCCCGGCTCTGCACACTGCCAGCACAGAGCCCGACGCAGGGCTTGAACTCACCAACTGTGAGATCATGACCTGAGCCAAAGTTGGACGCCCAACCGACTGGGCCACCCAGGAGCCCCTGTCAGTGTCAGTGTTTGTCCCTGTGAGGAGTACATGCACACACCTAGGTCCTTTGCCCCCCCCCCCACTCACACACACACACACACACACACACACACACACACACACATCATACTGTTTCAGATTCAAAGCCAGGTCCCATCGTTTCCGGTAGTGGGACCTTAAGGCAGGGATCTTACATTCTCAGCTATAAAATCAGAATCATCACCACTCTACCTGCATCATAGTGTTATAGCGAGGATGTCATGAGTTGATTCGTAGAAAGCACCTACAACTGTATCTAGGACATACGAAACCTGACCATCCTTCTTTCCACTAGGTACTTCTTTTTACGTGGCTGCATAGTATTTCACTGGGAGAACCGGACAACCGGGCCAGTCCCTCCTGATGAACACTGAGGTCCATTCATTCACGCGAACATCTTTACTGAGCCCCTACTGTGTGCGGAGTCCCACGCTGGAGGCTGGCACAAGAAGGCCCTGGTACCAATTTCTCCGCCAAGACGCATGGCAGGTACCAAAAGTCCCATGGTGCGAAAGGGTAACGGACACCGCCAGTGGCCTTCAAAAGGACTGCCCCGTTAGCGCACCCACCTTCCAGGGCTTGGCTGGAACCCGCACGTTTAGAATGGCAGGTTGGGGAACTGCCGCCTTTCTGGGGAAAGGTGCTGACGTGGGCCTCGGCGGGCGATCGGCTGGGAAGCGACGGCCCCAGCGAGGCCCGCAGCGCGGCCACACCCCTGTGCGGGAGGGGAGCGAGGGCGCCCCGAAGGGAGTGGACAGCCCCCCTGTCAGTCTTCCCGAGTCGGGGAGTGTAAGATGAGAAGGGGGAAGGTGGGCCTCACCCTCGGGGAGAGCGAGGAGGAACTTCCTGCCCGCGCGCGCGCGCTCCTCGGTGCCGAGCGCACGGGCTGGGAGGCCGTAGGCGCGTCAAGGTCAGCCTGGACGGGGGTGGCTGCCTGCCTGGGGGCGGGAGACCCTCCGGGGGGCTGGGCTGCGGCCTCCGAGCGCCTCGGCCATATTGAAGAGCCACGGCTGAGTCGTCTTTGTCTGCGAAGTCCTCTCCCAAGCTGCAGGCGAGTCCCCGAGGCAGGAAGAGCCACGGGGCAGCCCGTGCGCCCCAACTCGGAGCCCGTGCACCGCGTTCGCAGCTGGCCGGTGGGCTTTGAGCCTCAGGACCCATCTCACCCCCGGCCCACGTAAGCATCCCCGGGGGTTGATTCCCGCCACTCCTTGGTGGGGAGCCGGACTTGACCAAGACTGGACTCGGTTGCGGGCAGAGAAGTTAGGAGGGGCTGGCTCCTCCTTGGCTGGAGAGGTGAGACCCTCCGGGCAGTTCGGCCGCGACCCCCCCACCCCCAAGACCCAGGCCTACTTGTAGTGTGGGGTCGTTGCCCCCCACCCCAGCTTTCACCCTGGAGATCTTAAAGACCCTGGAGAAAAGCCACGTGGGGGGGCTGGTTCCCCTGGGGCTTCCTCCCATCCCCCGACTGCCTGATCCTGTGGAGCGTTCCAGATGTCTGCAAAGACGTGGATCTGGATGTCCTCGTGGAAGCCTTGAAACCCGTGGGGACCTTTAAGAAGATTGGCAAGGTGTTCCGCAGGGAGGAGGACTCCACGGTGGGGATGCTGCAGATCGGGGAGGACGTCGACTATTTGCTCATCCCCCGGGAGGTCAGGCTGGCCGGAGGCGTGTGGAGGGTCATCTCCAAGCCGGCCACCAAGGAGGCCGAATTTCGGGAGCGGCTGACCCAGTTTCTGGAGGAAGAAGGCCGCACGCTGGAGGACGTGGCCCGCATCATCGAGAAGAGCACCCCACACCCGCCCCAGCCCCCCAAAAAGCCCAAGGAGCCCCGAGTGAGGAGGAGAGTCCCGCAAATGGTGACCCCTCCCCCGCGGCTGGTCGTGGGCACCTATGACAGCAGCAACGCCAGCGACAGCGAGTTCAGTGACTTCGAGACCTCCAGAGGCAAGGGCGACAAGGGTCACAACGGCCCGGGGCGCGGCAGGAGGGTGCGCAAAATGCCTGTCAGTTACCTGGGCAGCAAATTTCTGGGGAGCGACCTGGAAAGCGGGGATGACGAGGAACTGGTGGAGGCCTTCCTGCAGGGAGGGGAGAAGAAGCCCAGCGCGCCCCCTGCCCGCCGCCGCGTGAACCTGCCGGTGCCCGTGTTTGAGGACGACCCCAGGCCGCAGCTGTCCAAGGCGGACAGGTGGCGAGAGTACGTCAGCCAGGTGTCCTGGGGGAAGCTGAAGCGGAGGGTGAAGGGCTGGGCGCCGAGGTCCAGCCCCGAGGTGGGCGAGGCCCGGCAGGCCTCTCCCGGGGTGGAGAGGGACGGGGCATGGGCGCCAGGCAGGGCCAGCCTGGGGGATAATGTGGGCAACGCAGGAGGCGGCCAGGCGCCCGAGACTGCCCCAAGACGATGGGGGCCCAGAATCAACTGGGCCTCTTTCCGCCGTCGTAGGAGGGAGGAGGCAGCAGCATCCACAGTTCAGGTGGCAGAGGCTGCAGACGATCAGAGGGCAGAGGCTGCAGACGATCAGAGGGCAGAGGCTGCAGACGATCAGGGGGCAGAGGCTGCAGGTAATCAGAGGGTGGAGGCTATAGCTAATCAGAGGGCAGAGGCCATACCCGTCCAGGGGGCAGAGGCTGAGGATAATCCCGGGGCAGAAGCCGTAGCTGTCCAGAGGGCAGAGGTCGCAAATAATCGGAGGGAAGGGGCTGCAGATAATCAGAGGGCAGAGGCCCCAGTTGTCCAGGAAGCTGAAGCCTCAGCTGCCGGGGTGGCCACAGGGGCAACCCAGGGAGCTAGGGCCCGGAAACAGGTCAAGACAGTGAGGTTCCAGACTCCTGGACGTTTCTCATGGTTTCGCAAGCGGCGGAGAGCCTTCTGGCACACTCCTCGGTTGCCGACCCTGCCGGAGAGAGTCCCCAGGGCAGGCGAGGCCAGGAGCCTTAGGGTGTTGAGGGCAGAGGCCAGAGCAGAAGCGGAGCAGGGAGAACGAGAAGACCAGCTGTGAGGTGAGGGCAGGGGTGCCCCGGACCACACCGCCACCGGCCACGCTCTCGGCCACGCAAGGCACGGTCCTCCTCTCCTGCACTTGGATGGAGACGCTCTTCCTGCCTCCGTACTTGAAAATGGAGGTTGGGGCGCCTGGGTGGATCGGTCGGTTGGGCATCCGACTTCGGCTCAGGTCATGATCTCGCGGTTTGTGAGTTCGAGCCCCGCATCGGGCTCTGTGCTGACAGCTCGGAGCCTGCTTCGGATTCTGTGTCTCCCTCTCTCTCTGCCCCTCCCCTGCTTGCGCTCTGTCTCTCAATAATAAATAAACGTTAAAAAAAATTTAAAAAAAAAAAGAAAGAAAGAAAGAAAGAAAATGGAGGTGAAGCAAGGGCCAGGCCATGGACCTCCCCCCTCTACCCCACATCCCTCTTTCTTGTTAAAATTCGTTCATGCATTGAGTTTTTTTAAATACAGACTCTTTCTGGACACCCAAAGAATGTAAAGAAAGAGACCCATGGGGAAGACTTGCATCACCTATGATCTGAACTTGCTCATATGCAGCTTTAGGTGCTCGGCTTGAAAAAAAAAGGGGGGAGGGGGGAAAGGCTGGGGAGAAATTCCCTCCCCTCCCCCTTCCCCCTCTCCTTTCTGCCTGCGCACTTAGCATTGACGGCCTCCTTGAACTTAAAAAATGGGCACAAGCCAACATGCAAATAAAAATGTTTACAAAGCGATCTTTTCCTGGCTTTGGACCTGGCCACTGAGGAATGCGCCAGGGTGATCTTGTCACTCCCTTGTGTCCCCTCCAGTCCCACCCTCTAAGATGGTGACCTGTGTTTATGTCGCTTTGCGGGCCATTCCCTCCCTTCCCCGCCCCCCCCACCCCCGGCTGTGCCCCCTGGGTTCGGGTCCAGGGCCCGCAGTTTACACATTTCACCTGACCCTGGTTACAAGGTAGAGAAGAAGGGGACCGTGTCCACAATTCAGATCCCGGGGCCCTTCACACCAGAGCTGCGGATTCGCTGAAGGTGGCTGGGTGGCCCAGGAATCTGTTTCCATTAAGCCCCACCAACATCCCCAGGGGCAGACTGGCCACAGGCCACATCGGAAACGCTTTGCAGGGCGCCTGGGTGGCTCAGTCCATCAAGCGTCCTTGACTTCAGCTCAGGTCATGATCACGATGGCGGTTCGCGGGTTCGAGCCTCACGTTGGGCTCTGTGCCGACAGCTCGGAGCCCGGAGCCCGCTTTGGATTCTGTGTCTCCCTCGCTCTCCGCCCCTCCCCCGCTCGCGCTCTGTCTCTCAAAAATGAATAAACGTTAAAAAAAAAAAACTCTTTGCAATAGAAACAGTCCAAAAAGCAGGATTGTGGCGTAGCATGTAGTGGGCTGTGACTGGTGCTTATAATCAGGGAGAGATTGGGTTGCTAAGGCCCCGTGGGCACTGGCGGGCATCTCTGTGTCCCCCAACCCCAACTCCACCAGTGAAAACCAGCAAACCGCCACACCCCAGCCTAGCTGAAGGCCGGAGGAAAGGGAGGTCGTGGAGCAGGGAGGCCTGAAGGCCAGCCCTGTCCTGTGCCTGCACTCCTGGCCTGAGCTTCTCAGTTTTGTTTTGGAACTAAAGAATGACATGCTGTCACCTGCTCCCTCCCCGGAAGTAGTCGCTGCTAAGAGGCCCTTTGCACCTGTGGGGTTTGGAAGAAAGACAGGGTGTGGACCCCACCGGGAGGGATGGACTTGGCTGCGGGCGAGGGAATAACCAGGCTGGACCCGGCCATTCCAGGAGTGCCCAGCCTTCTGGCATCCAGGTGGGTGGTGGCCTGGGGTCTGTGACTGCTGCCCGTCTGGGAGAACAGCAGCCATGTGACCACGGGGGGCCTAGCCGGCTTGGGTTGCCGGAAGGTGACAGAAGGTGGGAGCGGAGATTGCCAGAGACACCAGGAAAGGCTCAGGGGTCTGGGGCAAAGCCAAACACCCGCCGATTCTCGGTTTGTCGCTCGCACCCCAGCGTTAGAGGCACGAGCATACATCAAGGCCCGGAAAGCAGAGGTCCCTGGGGTTACCTGAAATTCTACCAGGGTTTTTATACTATTTTTTTTTAAGCTTATTTATTTTGAGAGAGAGAGCATGCACAAAGGGGAGGGGCAGAGGGAGGGAGGCAGAGAATCCCAAGCAGGCTCCACGACGTCAGGGCTGAGCCCAACACGAGGCTCAAACTCACAGACCGTGAGATCACGACCTGAGCCGGAATCAAGATTCCCACGCTTGACCGTCGGAGCCACCCAGATGCCCCAATACTATTTATAATCCAAGGGGATTTCATTTACTGCTTGAAGGGCCCAGTCCCCAAATGCAACCCACCTGATGTCTCCAGGGTTGTGGTTTCACACATACCAGGATTTTCCTGGAGAGAAGCCCTAGAAAATTAGAATGTTGTCTCCAGACTAGGCTTTGTCTGGATGTGCCCAGCCACCCCTAGACGTCCCCAAAGGGAAAAATAATGGAACACCTCCACCATGCAACATGGTGGTGTGATATGACAGGAGAAACCTGTTATGGGGGGACATTCGGGGGGACAGAGTAAGGAGGGATTTGGAGCCTGGGTCACCCCTAGCACCAACCCTTACAAGCTGTGCAAACTTGGCTGGTTACTCTTTGTGCCCCTACTTACTCATCTGAAAGGGGGATCTTTCTAGATACGGAGCTTTCCTCCCAGGGCTGCTGAAGGACTGAAGGAGATGTAATGTGTTGGAATTCAAATCCGCCGCAACGGACATCATCTGTCCTATTCCTGTTATACACCAGAGGCGGTCAGTTCCTCACGAGACATCTCAGCCCTGATTGGGGCCCCGGGGACGGTGGTTTCCCCATCCTGGCTGGTGTGGAATGACCCGGGCGCTTTCAAACACCCCCGCCCGGCCCGCACGCTCAGAGACGCTCACCGAACTGGCGCAGGTGTGGCTGGGGCATCCAGAGCCCTAAGGCTTCCAGATGATTCCACTGTGCACCCGGGACTGCGAACGGATCCCCCCAGGGCTCCAGGAGATAATCAGACCCCACAGCAGGCCCGTCTCAAGCTGGGCGTGCATCAGAATCATCTGGAAGGCCTTCTAAGACACAGACTTGCAGGATCCCAACCCCAAGTCACTCCTTCCGTCTGGGGTGGGCTCAAGGATATGCATCTCTAGCTCCAGCGGAGGCTGATGCTGCTGATCTCGGGACCTCCCTTGACGGGCCGCTGCCTGACGTTCAAAGGCCACGTGGAGCTTTGGCCCTTTAAGGTCGTGGGCCGGTGGCTGCAGCCTCCGGCGCCCTCCGGGGGAGCCCGCGCCGCGCGCCTTGAACCAGCGGTCCTGGGGCGCCCCCTGGCGGGAGGCGCGGGAGCCGCAGGTCGTGCGGGCTGTCTCTCCTCTCGCGAGGGGTGGGACGTGGGCAGGGGGCGGCGCCGGCCGGCCCCGGAGCCCTCGACCTCCCCTCCGGAAGATGTGGGAGCCGACCCCGTTCCCAGGAGCGCCGGGACCCGAGCTGGCCGACGGGGCGGACGGGTCCGGCCCGAGCGTGCGGGCCGAGGTGGGGTCGGGGACGGGGTAAAGGGACACCGCGGCCACGTGGTCTGGAACGGTTCCGCGGTTCCGCGAGGGAGCCCCGGAGGAGGACGAATCCGGGTTCGAGCTCCCTTGCCCCGCCCCGGAGCCTCCCTTTCCTCGTCTGGGAAATGGCAGTGAAAACCTGCCTTCCTCCAATTCCGCCACGCCTGTTCTGTGCGCAGAATCCAATAAGGACGCACACGACGGCCCGAATCTCTCCCCCACCAACTGACCCCGCGGGGACACAAACAGCGCGGGAGGCTGGCCCCGGTGGGGACCGTGATCCCACGTGAGCGACCGCTAGGCCCGCGCCTCCCGAAGGAGCCTCCCTCGGGCACCGGCCCGCCCCAGCCCTCACCTCTTCGGGTCTTCGCCCAAAGGTCGCCTTGTCAGCGAGGGCTGCCTGGCCCCCCGCCCCCCGAACTAGGCTCTAGTTGCAAACCCTGCGCCGCCCACGCTCGCCCCGCGGCCTCCCGGTGTCGTGCATCAGCGTGCACTTCTCCGGCAGCGTCTTTTTTCCGTCCCCGGGCCCACGACGCTCCGCAAGGGTCTGCACTTGGCGTGCGTCCTGCCGCCGCGCCAGCGCCGAGCACCGGGCCTGGCTCCGGGTCCCGCGCGGCCCGCCCCGTCCCTCCCGCCTCCTCCGGCCGCCACCGAGAGGTGTCCTCGGTGTCCTCGGGGCCGCGGGCCCTCGGGCGCGGGGGACAGCGGGAAGGCGGGGGGCAGGGGACGCTCTCCGGGAGCCGCTCGCGCTGCGGCGTGGGCGGCAGGGACGCGGTCCCGGGACTCCCGGGTCCCTCCTCGGGGAAGTCTGCTGCTTGGTGGAACCCTTCAGCGCGGCGACCTGGGCTCCGGGCTGCGGCGGTACCTCCCCCGGGGGCCCCTGGGCCACCTGCCCTGTCCTTTTGCACTTTGGCCCGCGATGGCCGCGTCACCCATTCCCTCCACGAACCCTCCCCACACACACACACACAGATACAGTCAGTGGGTCATCTGGAAACACGTGGGTGTGGCAGGTGGCTGTCAGAGCTCTGAAAAAGGGGGCATGTGAGGGGAGGGTTACATTTTTTCGCGGGGTGGTCAGGGAAGCCCTCCCTGGGACTGGGACAGTTGAACAAAGGCTGGAATGAAGTGAAGGATGGAGCCTTGCAAACGTCCTGGGGAGAAGCACTCCAGGCCGCGGAAGGGGTGGGGGGGGGCAGCAGGTGCAAAGGCCCTGAGGCAGGAATAGGCCCCAAATGTTAATCTGTAGGGACAAAGAAAAACTCTAAAGGGTTTGGGGAAGGGAGACACCGAATCACACATCAGACTGATCTAAAAGGGCCCCTCTGTGGCCTGTAGCCATGTAAGGATGAGGACTCCGAAGGGAGGCAGGACCCGCAGGGAGGAGTAGAGATAGTTCCCCTCAGTCTGGGTCCATGGCAGACCTGTGGCACAAGGGCCAGGGGACAGGCCTTGAGCTGAAGCGTGGGAGTTGGGTGCTGGGCATAGACAGCAACAGGCCACAGAGCAGGGTGAAGCAGCCACCCTGAGGTGGGAGGTGGAGAAGGAGGCCAGGAGTGGGGGCAGAGAAAGGTCGAAGCATGGCAGGATTTATACGGCGGCAGTTAGGCCAGGGGCCTGGGTGGGGGTACGGCCACGGAAGGACACTGGGGGCAAAGCAGTGACAGGGCAGTCCCAGAGTGGTGGCCCAACCTCAGACACTCCCCTCCCCCTTGGGCCAGAGCACATTGAGACCAGACCAGAAGGCTCCATTGGCCTTCCTGAGGGGCCCCAGGGGACAGGGGCTCCAGGAGAGGAGCCCAGAGATGCTCCGCCCTCCTGCCCCGCCCCCAGGCGGCTGCAGAGGCCACTCAGACCAGGGCCATCGCCCCCAGGGAGGACGGGCTTCCTCCCCAGCCCCAGGGCATCCTGACTGCTGCCAGGTGATCTCAGTCACTGTCCTTGGAGGTCCCTGCAGCCCTGAGGGAGACTCCTTCTGGCGCAACTGAAGCATTCTGGTGTCCCGAGGTGGGGGTAGGACAGTGCAGTCAGGCCGCGGGGACACCCCCGGGCCCCTGTGCCTTCCTGGAGACGTGGAGGGAGGGCCCTCCTGGCACGATGGGCCCGTCACCGCCTGGGGACGGGAACTCTGGCCCGGGCACACACGCAGCCCCAGGACGAGGGGACGAGAAACAGCAGGCAGCCCAGAACGAGGGTCCACCTCCCCACCCAGACACCGCCGGGCACCGAAGCAGCTACGTGGGGACGGCAGGTGCTGACCGGACAGCGCGGAGCCGAGAGCCTGGGGGCTCAGGGCTGGGCTGCAGCTCCCTCCTGGGGACATTCCTTCCTCTCAACACAAGACCCTGGGCGGCTCCTGCACTGGCTGGACTGGCCCTGCCCCCTCAGGCGCCGCCTCGGGGTCCTTCCCGTGTTTACTTCACTCAGAGGGAGAAACGGGGACCCTTCGTCCTCTTCAGCCGGGGCTGCAAGGCCAGCGCCTAGGGGCCGGTCAGCCCACGGGACCCGAGGAAGGGGACAGCTGTAGGGACAGCGGGGATGGGGGGTGAAGGGACCCCAGGCCTGTTGGAAGTGCGCTGCCCTCACTGCCACGGACAGAAGCCGGAAATCGGGATTTTATGTGATCTACCCAGAGGTGCAAATTTTGGCCAATAATTGAGATGTCTGGGAATCCCTGGGCGGCCTGAGTGGCAGATTCAGCCCCGGACGGTGGCAGGTGGCCGGCCTTGGCCTGGAGGAGCTGGGTCCCTTGTCTCAGCTGTGGCTGAGGGGGGCAGGGCTGCTGCTCTTTCCTTGCTTCCTCCTCCTCCTCCCCTGCCCCCACCCTTCCCACCTCTCCTCTCTCCTCTTCTCCCACGGGACCTCTCCCCTCCCCTAGGGGCTGCCCCCTCTGCCCCTCACATTCCTCTCTCTGGAATCATCTCCTCCCCCAAGTAGGGAGGATCAGCCTTCAGGCCTCGGCTACACGTGGGGAGAGTGGGTGTCAACCCACTGCCCAGCTGGGTGGCGGGGGCTCCATCCCAGATCCCAGGCCCCGTGACACTGGCTGGAGTGGGGGGACAGTGGCCCACAGACGCTGGCCAGAAGCAGGTCTCCGGAACCATGGGGGCCTCCGGAGAGCCAGAAGGAACTCTCTGGCATGGCTGGCCTCCCCACTGCCCCATGACCCCCACGTTCACCTCCCCCCCATGCTAACCGGGTGCCACCTGGGTGGCCCGAGACACCGGCCCATCACCTGGGGCTGCTGCCTTCCGGAGGGGCCGAATCTCTCTCCTTCCCTGGCGATCGTCCCGCCACCTGCAAAGGAGGGACAGAGAGGGACCCGGGAGGCCGGCGGCGGGTGTCGCAGGGCGTCGGGGGAGGGGGTTGCCGGGATGCGGGGGTGAGGCCGCGCGTCTCCGGGTTCCCCTAGCGGCACTGGGGGGGGTCAGTCTCTGGCCGCCACGACCCTTCTCACTACCGGCCGACTTGGAGACGGGGGTGGGGGAGGGTGAGCAGCTGACCCCTGGCCTCGCCGGCCTCCGCAAGGGCCCCGGCGCCCCTTCTTTTCCCGGTTCACCGCCTTCCCCTCGGTAGCGACGCCAGCCCCACCCCACCCCACCCCCACCCTGCCGCGGCCTCCGCCTCCGCCTCCCCTGCCCCCACCCCCCGCCTCCTGCCCGAGCCCGACGGGGCGGCGCCCGCTTGGCCCGCGGCCTCCTGGACGCCCCGGCCTCGGGCCCCGACTCCCCGCTCCCCGCGGCCTCCGGCGCCGCCTCCGAGCCCGCGCCCGGCTCGCCTCCCGCGCGCCCGCACCTCCCGCCTTCCCGGGCGCCTTCCTGGGCGTCGCTCGTCAGCCCCGCCGGGTCCCCGCGCCCGTGGAGGGGGGCTCGGGCTCGGCCAGGCTGGAAATGCGCTCCCGGCGGCTCCCGCGGCCCGCGGCCTTCCGCAGGACCACGGCGTCCACCCGGCGGCCCGCCTCGTCCACCTTCTCGCGGGCTCCGCGAGTGTCCCGGCGCCGGACGGGCAAGACCGCGGGGAGGGCCTCTGTCTGGCCTCGCTTGTCGCTCCAGCCCAGTGACTCCATCACCCAAGCGACTCTCAGCATCTCCCCTCCCCGCCACGGCCCACGGATCCCACGGGGCCGCACAGGCCGCGATGGCCACAAACTCGGGACTGTCCACCCTCTCGTCTCCTGGCTCCCCGTTTCGCTGTGACTGGCTTTCGGGAGCGTCGCTGTCCCTGCGCTCCTGCTGCCACGTGTCTCTCACCGCCAGCAGGGCCACTAAAGCCGGGCCGCGCCGCCCTGGGCGCCGGGCTTCTCCGCTGTGGAGGCTGAGGGCCTCGCCCCCCGGAGCTCTGCCTCCGCCCGCTCCTGCTTGGCTTTGTCCGTCCCGTCACCAGGGCCAAGAACTCGCGGGGACCCGCTCCTCTGCCCGCGTCGCTCTGCAGGGTCCACTCCTTCTTCCTGAGCTCCTTGGCGGCCTCCTGGAGCGGGCGTGGAGCGCTCAGGTCGTCCCGGATCACCATCCCCAGAGAGTCGTCGGACGCCCGCCTGGCTCTCTCTCCCGGCCCTGCTGGGCCCACCTACCTGTTGCCTCTGGCTGTGTTTCTGCGAGCCCGGCGGCCCTTCCCTGGGGGGAGCCGGCCTTCCTGGGGCGGGCCCTGAGCCCCGGGCCTGGGTCTCCGAAGCCAAGCGGGAGAGGGGGGCGTGTCCCCGGGGCCTGCAGCGCCTGCCGCCTGCCTCCGAGGGCCTCTCATCCAGCAGCAGGCCTTTCATCTGCCTCAGGACCCTTGTGTCGTCCGCGCGGTCGTGACACAGAACCCTCCGGACGCCGCCCTTGCCCGGGATCTGTGTGGGCACGGAGGCGTGATTTATGGCCTCCGCAAACTCCACCGGGCGGCCTCGGCCTTCTGGTCCCTCGCGGCCCTAGTGTTGCACAGCCTGCACGTGCCGGGGCGGGGGTGGGGGGGCAGGAAGGCCGGCTGCAAGACGGCTTCGACGGCCGCCTCCTCCAGGCCCTCCGGGATGCCGGTGACCAGTAGGGCCCGTGCATGTCCGCGCGCAGCCCCCTGCCCCGGTGGCGCAAAGCCTGGTGGCCGTGGTGCCTCCTGCCCACGGGCACAGATCGCCGGGCGGGGGGAAGCCCGCGGCGGACTCGGGCTGGGGCGCCCTGTGCAAATCCGGCCCTGGAACAGCGCTGCAGGCCTTGGGGTTCAGGTTCCAGCGAATGTGGCCAGGCTGAGAGCTGGGGGTCTCGGGGCTCCCTCTGCCTCTAGCCGGCTGATGCGGGGGCCTTTCTGATGCCCCCTCTCCTGGGCTGTTGGAGGCTCCGCGGGGGGGGGGGGGGTCTACGTGTCACGTTCAGGGATGCCGCCAGCCAGGCTGCGATGCCCTTTTTCCCTGACAGCGGCCTGAGTGACGGGGCACCTGCGGCGCCGTGGTCACCTTAGCGGCGAGGGGAGGGGAGCGGGGTCCGGCCGAGTCTGGGCGCTCACCTGCTCTCCAATCCAAGCAATGGCGAGGCGACCCGACTTCTAGGTCCTAAGCCTGCGCGGATGGGCGCGCCCCTCCCCCTGCTGGGCCCGGTCTCCGTGGTAACGCTGAGGGCTGGAGTGGGAGTCAGCGTCGCTGGGGTCCAAAGTGCTGCTCCAAAGGACAGGAGGAAAGGAGGACGTGGAGACAGGCGGTCCCACCTGCACCGATGAGCCCAAAAAGGCCAAATCCACAGGGGACAGCGAGACGTCAGGACCGGACCTCCACGGTCCCCTTCGGGACAGTCCAGGTTTCAGCCGGCTGTAATCCCGTCCCCTGTGTACAGGTGGAAGTCAGGATGTGACGCCGAAGTCTAGGAGGCCTTGGCCTCACACAGTGGTACCAGGACTCATTCTCGGGGAAGGAGCCCTGTTCAGCGTGACGGGTGTCACCCACGCGTCAGTAAGGGTCCGCGGGCTTCATATGTGAGGTGTATATATCATTGAGGGTATACAGACCTCATTCCCGGAGACCACGCTTCATTCTTGCTCGTATTCCTGGGTCGGAAATGGCACCTACAATCAGTCGTGTGTGTGTATATATATATATATCGTTTTGTATGTGTATAATCTTCAGTGAAATCAGACCTGAATTCCGGTTCCCAGAGAAAGCATTTGCCCCTGGCGGGGGGGGGGCCATTCACGGGTGTGAATATCACAGGTACTCTAGACACGTTTCTTTCACATCGTTTATCTGCCCACTCTATGTAAATCAGGCTCTGTGGTCCAGCCGTCCCATGTCTATCCTAGTTCTCCTTCTCCAGTCCCCCCCGCCTCCCCCAATCCCGGGAAGATTTCTGAACTGCCCCCAGGCCTGGGTTCCGCTCTTCTGTTACACGGCAATAACCATGAACCCTACCTCCTAGGACTCTGATGGGGGTTAAAGTGGAGGATCCATGAAAGAAAGCCCTTTGGAACAGATGCTGGCCCAGAGTGGGTGTTCCCTAGAAGGTCACCGCCGTGGAAATCATTTATTGAGGACTTAGCATTATATAAGCATTTGTTAAATAAAATGAGGCATCCAAACACCTTGGGCTTTTTTTTTTTTCTTTTTTCTTTCTCTTTTATGTAGGAAGAGAGTTTATAGCAATGTTACCATGGCTACGGGGAGGGGGGGACCAAACTGCTTACTCACTTCCCTACCAACCCCCCTGAAGCCCTTCCTATTTTCCCTGCTTTTCCCTTCTCTTACCTTCCTGATCTCCCTGTGGATGGGACCCTTGTCTCCAGAGCAAAGTGGTCCAACAGAAATCTAATTGGAGCCCCAAAGGCAAGCCACATGTGTCATGTTGAATTTGCTCTGGCCGCCTTCAGTAAATACAAGGAAGCGGGGGGATTTCATTTCATTCTAAGAACAGGCTCCACGGGGCGCCTGGGTGGCTCAGTCGGTTAAGCGTCCGACTTCGGCTCAGGTCACGACCTCACGGCTCAGTTCCTGAGTTCGAGCCCCGCGTGAGCGCTGAGCCTGCTTTTGGGTCTTCTGTCCTCCTCTCTCTCTCTCTCTGCCCCTCCCCTGCTCGCCCTATCTTAACAATAAAATAAAATCATTTTTTTTAAAAAAGGATGGATTTCGTGTATCCTGAAATGTACACAATACGACCACTTACGTATCATCAATTCGAAACAATTAATTGTTTTAATTTTTTATTCTTGAGGGAGAGAGAGAGAGGGAGAGAAGGAATCCCAAGCAGGTTCCTTGCTGGGACGCCCGTGAACAGCCCTGACTTGTTCCATATCTTCCATGCCCCTCAGATGTACCACCAGGCATTCACGTCTGTGCAGAATCGATTTACAAGGATCTGAGCCCAGAATCCAACTCTGCTTTATACATAAACACGATGCATCTTTTTTTTTTTTAATTTTTTAAGAAGTTGTTTTCATTTTTGAGACACAGAGAGAGAGAGAGACAGAGCGCAAGCAGGGGAGGGGCAGAGAGAGAGGGAGACACAGAATCCGAAACAGGCTCCAGGCTCCGAGCTGTCAGCACAGAGCCCCACGCGGGGCTCGAACCCACAAACCGTGAGATCCTGAACTTGTTACGGAACCGGGCTGGAACGCTGGCGGAAAAACCAAGCGGCACTCAGAGATCTTGGTGGATCGGAGATTCATTTAACACCGGCGGGCTCAGAGGAGACCGTTTCTCCAAAGATCTGAGCCCCGAATGCGAGCGGGAAGGGTAATTTATAGTTGTAAGCCTTCATATTTCGGGGGGGGGGAGGGTTCGCGCACGCAGCAAAGGAAGAAGAATCTGGACGAGGGGTCTCTAAGCTAGAGACCAGAGTTTGTTTTAGCCCCATGGGCCACCTTTGGCGTATTTTATTCACTTGTCCAACAACGTGAGCTGAAGTTGGACGCTTAACCGAATGAACCACCCAGGCGCCCCCACGACACGTCTTTCCAAACACGGTTTTCATTGCCACTGACCATGCCCGCTTTTATTCTAGTGTCTGTGCCCCACTTCCAAGTAATTCCATCTGGCCTCCCCTCCCCTTACCTCTAGATCCACACTTGGTCATGAACGGCAGGTGCGATCATCTGTCCTCTTCACCCCACTTTCTGGCTGCTGTGTCCCCCCAGAAGCTGGCCCCATTCATTTCTCTCCCGGGAGGTGGGGGGGGGGGGAGGTGGGAAGTGGGGCAGAGTGGGTGGGGACATGGTCCCAGAAGCCAAGTAGAGAATTAGAGAGTCTCAGAAACTTCCGGAAGAAGACTGTGGCACCCAAGAAACGGAAACATTGCAGAAGCTCCAGGGCACAGGATCGGAGTAGGCCTTGAACTCTGAGCCCTGTGAGCGAACGATCACACGGGCACCAGCCAGGCAGGGCGATAGGAAGCCCGAATGTCCTGCCCAGCCCTGGCTGTTGCCTCCACGGTTCCCATAGAAACAGCTGGAAGAGAAGGGCATATCAAATGCTTGGCACAATTCTTCTCCCACCTCCCTGTGTCTGAGGGGAAGGAAAACAGAACAAAATAAAAAACCCGAGCCTACTTGTGAAGTGGCAAAAGCAACCACTGGGACAGGGGTTCTCATAGTGCGCTCCAGGAACCCTTAGGGGTTCCCAGAGGCACTTCAGGGGGTCCATGGGATCAAACCTGTGGTCACGAGAGGACTAACGCGTTATTTGCCTTTTTCCCTCTCAGTCTCTCACCAGTGTTCGGTGGAATTCTCCAGAGGCTACGCGGCATGGCGATGTTGCAACTGGCTGAACGCAGAAGCAGGTAAGAGGATCCAGTAACCTCTGTTGAATCAGACACGAAGGAGATTTGCAAGAACATAACACAACGCCATTCTCCTCTTGAATTGGTTGATTTGGGAAAATAATAGCTATTTAATTAATTAATTTAGTTAGTTAGTTTTTTAATGTTTTTATGCATCTTTGAGAGAAAGAGAGAGACAGAGCGCGAGCAGGGGAGGGGCAGAGAGAGAGGGAGGCACCGAATCGGAAGCAGGCTCCGGGCTCTGAGCCATCAGCACAGAGCCCGACGCAGGCCTCGAACCCACGGACCGCGAGATCATAACCTGAGCCGAAGTCGGACGCTTCACCGACTCAGCCAGCCGGGCGCCCCTGGATAACTTGTCTGAGAGCTGTTCCCCGCTTTGGTTACTCAAAGCGTCCTTTGCTTAGAGCCCTTGTGGGTAACGTGTCTCAGAGCGGCCGTCGTTAATACGTCTCGTCTGTAATTCTGCCCGCCGGGTGGAGTCGCACAAGGAGAACTCGGCCCATTTCACCTTTTTATCGTCCCCTCCTCCAAGGCGAGACACCGATCACGGTTTTAAGACACGGCTGCAAGTTCCGGGTCGTCCCTAGAGGTGGGGGTCCGCATCCCCCTTCCTTGAACCTGAACCCCGGGCGAGCTTTGCGGCTGCCCCCAGTGATAACGTGTCGACAGAAGGCTTTTGTGTGCAACTCAGCTGCCGGGCTGCGAGGACGCCTGATTCACACGGATAGACCACTTGGAGGCACGCCAGTCCTCCGGTCAGGCCACCCCACACCAGGCCCTGGTCACAGGAGAGACGAAGCCTCCAAGGGCTCCCAGACCTTTGACGTTGGTGTCACCTCAACCAAGGCCCCAGACCTCGTAGGGCTGAGAGGAGCTGTTCCCAACGGCGCCCTTTCAGCGCTGTTGACCGCAGAATCCGTGAGCGTAAGCAAAAGTTGTGGTTTTATGGCACGAAGTTGGGGATGGCGGGGTACCCAGCAGGAGTACGGGGCACACGCCTGTCTGCATCTCTCCCACCTCCCCGCCCCCCACCCCACGCTGCTAAAGACGTGACGATCCACACCCTCGCCTCATCCTCCTGGGCCGAGTGGGACAGTCCCTGGCACGCGTCCCAGATGCAGATTGCCGGGAGGTAGGGTCTGTGGACTGCTCATTCTCCCAAGTCCCCCAAGCCACCCAGCGCAAGGACTGTCCCCGTTCACGCCCCCACCGTTAGCGCTTGAGGATTCCCCGGGCCCCGACCCCCTCTCCCAACGCGGGACGTTATCCAGCCTTCGAAGATTTGTCTGTCTAATGAGTGCAAGGTGATGGCTCCTTCCTTGTTCCCTTCCCGCCGTTGTAGGACCTGGCATTTGCCCAAGACGGGGGACAGAGTTGGGGGAGGGGGTCCCAGGCAGGACACCGTGGTCTCAGTTTCAAGGATCGGATCTATCTCGCCTGGGGGGGGGAGACCCGAGCGGGCTGGTGTCAGAGGTTTGCTCCGTTCAAGTTGAGGCATTGGGCTCGCACCTGCCCATGACACGATCCCACTGACACACAGACCAACACGTTTACAAAAAACCCTGCACCCCTCACACACACCCACCTCTAACACACATCACACACACCTAGAGACATACACAGAAACCCAGTGTCCACTATCCCTCGCCCACCCTCGCCCTGCTGTGGGAGCCAGGAGGTCGTTCCTGCCCGTGCAAGGACAGAGCCCACCCCAAGTGGCCTGACAGACTCTCCCTCAATCCCAGCAGAGCCACCCGGAACTCGCCCTAGGTGGGGGGGGGGGGGGCAGGGAGCTCACACCCGTCCTCCACAAGGCGTCACAAACTTGACCCTGCCTCTCCCCTTTCTATGGCTCCAGGGCCCTCCTCGCGGCGGCCCTTGAGGCCCCTGCACACTGCAGTCCTGCCCTCCTCCCCGGGGGTCTGTCCAGCCTGGAGCACAGGGGTCGCACGTGAAGCTCCCCTCGGGAGGGATCCCTGTGTCCCCCCACCCCACCGCCCAAGGGACTGTGAACCCCAGGAGGGCAGGGCCTGGGCTGTCTCAGTCGTGGCTGGGTCTCCCGCTAGGCCGGAGCAGGCTCTGTGACAGCGTGTGGGGAAGGAAGATTAGCAAAGAAAGCAAGGAGAAAGGAGGGGAGAGAAGGAAGAAGAGAGGGAGGAAGGATCTGTAAAGCTCTGGCTTCTTTCTTTTCCGAGCTGTGTCCCCAAGCGCCCACCCGAGGGCGCTCTGAGCCAGCACATTCCCTCCTGCAGGGCCTCAGGCTGCCCGACAGACAAAAATGGATCATAACGACGAGGATTGCCGCGGAGCCCTTCTACCCAAAGCCCGACTGCGTCCTAGGAGTGCGCTGCAGCCGCCAGGCGCCTAACTCCACGCACCAGCTCAGAGTAACTTACGAAGGAGGAAAGCGAGGCTCAGAGGCGTTGTTTAACTTTCCCAGGGTCACACGGCACCTAAACTGAAAAGAAGCTTCCAGCTCTGACCTTGGTGACCCAACAAAGTTGTGCTCCTTGGTCACATCCACCAGTCCCCACGGGCCTGGCCCTGACACTTCCCCCCCGCCCCCCTTAGCCACACTCCGCCCCCCCCCCCAACCATTCCATCTGGCCACTGGGGCCCTTGTAAACCAGCCACCTGGAAGGCACTTCTTCCCTTACGCTACCCGGCAGAGGGCCACCTCCTCCCTTCAGGCTCAGCTCAGTGTCACCTCCCACAGGAGGGAGAGCAGTGACCCTCACCCAGGAGATGCGCAGCCGTTCTGGGGAGGGAGCCGCTGTTCCCTGACCCAGAACCGGCTTCAGCTCTTCCGACCCATTTCCCCCCTGAGAATCCAGGCCTTTCCCTGGTAATGCTCACGTCTCTATGTGATTGTGGGAACCCCCTCCCCCACCACGGACCAGGTGGTTCCTGTGGGGACCACTAACCCTCACACACCCAAGCCTGGCCAATCAGAGAACTCATTCCCCTTCCCAATCCCTGTGATTGCAGGCACGTGACCCAACTGGTCCAATGGGAGTCGGTCCTCAGTCTCTGGCTGAATAAATGAATGAAAGGGCCCTGGAACCAGCCATGCCTGAAGCCCATCAACCCGAACATTTATAGTAACACGAGCCGATGAATCCCCTTTTCTGCTTAATCCAGGATAATTCGGGTTTCTGCACTTGGGACCCAACGAGTGCTGTGTAATGTGCCCCCTAAAACATTCTGCAAGCCCTGCCCGAAGAGCAGGTGCGCAGTGGGGCTCTCGGTGCGTGGCAGATAACACCTCTGGCTCCAAGGGCTGGGACAGGGCTTGGAGGGATAAAGAAAAGGGTCTTCCCGATTTCTCAGGCCCAGCACCACCACTTGCCATCCGTTCTTGGGGCTTCTCGCTTCCCTCCAGGGACCCCAGGTCTCATACCAGCGGGGGACCAGCGAAGGCAGTCTCACTGCCCCCGCTGGAGCAGACCATCAGCGAGCAGTTTGTCAGACACGGCATTTAGGCTGAGGAGAAAGACATCACTGAGGGCGCCTGGGTGGCTCAGTCGGGTAAGCATCTGACTTGGGCTCAGGTCATGATCTCACGGTTCAGGAGTTCGAGCCCTGCTTTGGGCAAGACCCGCTTCTCTCTCTCTCTCTTTCTCTCTCTCTGATCCTCGTGGGATTCTCTTTCTCTCTCTGCCCTTCACTCACGTGCTCCCTCCCCCCCCCCCACTCTCTCTCTCAAAAAAAAGAGGGACGCCCGGGTGGCTTAGTCAGATAAGTGTCCAACTTCAGCTCAGGTCATGATCTCACGGTTCGTGAGTTCGAGCCCCACGTCGGGTCTGTGATGACAGCACAGCACAGAGCCTGCTTCAGATTCTGTATCCCCTCTCTCTCTCTCTGCCCCTCCCCCACTCAAACATTGTCTCTTTCAAAAATACATAAACCTAAAAAAGAAAAAGAAAATCACTGGTTTCACATCTCATATCTTGCCCAGATAGAAGGAGGGGCGTTCCTCCTGTGGTCTGGGACTGGCTCACCACCACAGTGTGCCCAGAGAGGAGGGGAGGGCAGGGGAGAGGAGGGACAAGGCCTGGGGCTTGAGGAGACCGTTCTGGAAGCATCGTGGGGTGCGGCAGCCCTGCAACACACTGGGGCAGCGATTTGAGTGTCCATGGGGGCAGTTATTGGGATATTATTAAAGTGAGCTCCTAGGGGTCCCTATGATATGATTATTAGTGGTGTCCCAGGGGCTCTCCCCGGAAGCCCAAAGCCCCGCCCGCTCAGCCTGGGTCTCATCCGGCCGCCTCTGGGCATGCAGCCCTGCCTGAGCAAGGCTTCTCTTGCCCTGTCACACCCAGGTTTAGCTTCAATTCAGACCCTGCCCTCCGGCCCTGAACATTAAACTCACCCCAGATGCAGAGTAACCCCCCCACTCCCCCATTAAAAGCCCGGTTCCAGGAGATTGGCCCCGGGTCAGTGAGACCCAGCTCTCTGGGTGAGATGCACCGTCCTGAATCGTGAAAGGGCCCAGTGAGCTCTTTAACACAAATGCTCAGCCCCTGGCAACAGCCTAAAAGTGGTTGCCATGGAGATGGCAACAGCCACCTCGGAGAGACGGATGCCAGCACCAGGCTTGGCAGAGAGAAACTGCCAGAATGAAGAAGAAGGCGGTGCCTGTTTCACACTTGGCTGGAGCGGGAGACCAGGGATCCAACCCAGGAGGGGCCAGCAGTTGGGGGGAGGGGGTGGGGGGGAGGGGGCTGCTCCCAGACACCTCACCCAGGCTGGTCTCAGGGCCAAGCCTGCAGGGAGCCTGGTCAAACCAGCAAAGACACGTAAGCTCCCCCCCACCCCCCGCGGAGCCTCCAACAGCCCAGGAGAGGGGGCATCAGAAAGGCCCCCGCATCAGCCGGCTAGAGGCAGAGGGAGCCCCGAGACCCCCAGCTCTCAGCCTGGCCACATTCGCTGGAACCTGAACCCCAAGGCTTGCAGCGCTGTTCCAGGGCCGGATTTGCACAGGGCGCCCCAGCCCGAGTCCACTGCGGGCTTCCCCCCGCCCGGCGATCTGTGCCCGTGGGCAGGAGGCACCACGGCCACCAGGCTTTGCGCCACCGGGGCAGGGGGCTGCGCGCGGACATGCACGGGCCCTACTGGTCACCGGCATCCCGGAGGGCCTGGAGGAGGCGGCCGTCGAAGCCATCTTGCAGCCGGCCTTCCTGCCCCCCCACCCCCGCCCCGGCACGTGCAGGCTGTGCAACACTAGGGCCGCGAGGGACCAGAAGGCCGAGGCCGCCCGGTGGAGTTTGCGGAGGCCATAAATCACGCCTCCGTGCCCACACAGATCCCGGGCAAGGGCGGCGTCCGGAGGGTTCTGTGTCACGACCGCGCGGACGACACAAGGGTCCTGAGGCAGATGAAAGGCCTGCTGCTGGATGAGAGGCCCTCGGAGGCAGGCGGCAGGCGCTGCAGGCCCCGGGGACACGCCCCCCTCTCCCGCTTGGCTTCGGAGACCCAGGCCTGGGGCTCAGGGCCCGCCCCAGGAAGGCCGGCTCCCCCCAGGGAAGGGCCGCCGGGCTCGCAGAAACACAGCCAGAGGCAACAGGTAGGTGGGCCCAGCAGGGCCGGGAGAGAGAGCCAGGCGGGCGTCCGACGACTCTCTGGGGATGGTGATCCGGGACGACCTGAGCGCTCCACGCCCGCTCGAGGAGGCCGCCAAGGAGCTCAGGAAGAAGGAGTGGACCCTGCAGAGCGACGCGGGCGGAGGAGCGGGTCCCCGCGAGTTCTTGGCCCTGGTGACGGGACGGACAAAGCCAAGCAGGAGCGGGCGGAGGCAGAGCTCCGGGGGGCGAGGCCCTCAGCCTCCACAGCGGAGAAGCCCGGCGCCCAGGGCGGCGCGGCCCGGCTTTCGTGGCCCTGCTGGCGGTGAGAGACACGTGGCAGCAGGAGCGCAGGGACAGCGACGCTCCCGAAAGCCAGTCACAGCGAAACGGGGAGGCAGGAGACGAGAGGGTGGACAGTCCCGAGTTTGTGGCCATCGCGGCCTGTGCGGCCCCGTGGGATCCGTGGGCCGTGGCGGGGAGGGGAGATGCTGAGAGTCGCTTGGGTGATGGAGTCACTGGGCTGGAGCGACAAGCGAGGCCAGACAGAGGCCCTCCCCGCGGTCTTGCCCGTCCGGCGCCGGGACACTCGCGGAGCCCGCGAGAAGGTGGACGAGGCGGGCCGCCGGGTGGACGCCGTGGTCCTGCGGAAGGCCGCGGGCCGCGGGAGCCGCCGGGAGCGCATTTCCAGCCTGGCCGAGCCCGAGCCCCCCTCCACGGGCGCGGCGACCCGGCGGGGCTGACGAGCGACGCCCAGGAAGGCGCCCGGGAAGGCGGGAGGTGCGGGCGCGCGGGAGGCGAGCCGGGCGCGGGCTCGGAGGCGGCGCCGGAGGCCGCGGGGAGCGGGGAGTCGGGGCCCGAGGCCGGGGCGTCCAGGAGGCCGCGGGCCAAGCGGGCGCCGCCCCGTCGGGCTCGGGCAGGAGGCGGGGTGGGGGCAGGGGAGGCGGAGGCGGAGGCCGCGGCAGGGTGGGGGTGGGGTGGGGTGGGGCTGGCGTCGCTCCCGAGGGGAAGGCGGTGAACCGGGAAAAGAAGGGGCGCCTGGGCCCTTGCGGAGGCCGGCGAGGCCAGGGGTCAGCTGCTCACCCTCCCCCACCCCCGTCTCCAAGTCGGCCGGTAGTGAGAAGGGTCGTGGCGGCCAGAGACTGACCCCCCCCCCAGTGCCGCTAGGGGAACCCGGAGACGCGCGGCCTCACCCCCCCCATCTCGGCAACCCCCTCCCCCGACGCCCTGCGACAGAGGCGGCCTCCTGGCTTCACCCTGGGACCCGCGCTCTGCTGAGCCACCCGCCGCCGGCCTCCCGGGTCCCTCTCTGTCCCTCCTTTGCAGGTGGCGGGACGATCCCCAGGGAAGAAGGAGAGAGATTCGGCCCCTCCGGAAGGCAGCAGCCCCAGGTGATGGGCCGGTGTCTCGGGCCACCCAGGTGGCACCCGGTTAGCATGGGGGGGAGGTGAACGTGGGGGTCATGGGGCAGTGGGGAGGCCAGCCATGCCAGAGAGTTCCTTCTGGCTCTCCGTGAGGCCCCCATGGTTCCGGAGACCTGCTTCTGGCCAGCGTCTGTGGGCCACTGTCCCCCCACTCCAGCCAGTGTCACGGGGCCTGGGATCTGGGATGGAGCCCCCGCCACCCAGCTGGGCAGTGGGTTGACACCCACTCTCCCCACGTGTAGCCGAGGCCTGAAGGCTGATCCTCCCTGCTTGGGGGAGGAGATGATTCCAGAGAGAGGAATGTGAGGGGCAGAGGGAGCAGCCCCTAGGGGAGGGGAGAGGTCCCGTGGGAGAAGAGGAGAGAGGAGAGGTGGGAAGGGTGGGGGCAGGGGAGGAGGAGGAGGAAGCAAGGGAAAGAGCAGCAGCCCTGCCCCCCTCAGCCACAGCTGAGACAAGGGACCCAGCTCCTCCAGGCCAAGGCCGGCCACCTGCCACCGTCCCGGGCTGAATCTGCCACTCAGGCCGCCCAGGGATTCCCAGACATCTCAATTATTGGCCAAAATTTGCACCTCTGGGTAGATCACATAAAATCCCGATTTCCGGCTTCTGTCCGTGGCAGTGAGGGCAGCGCACTTCCAACAGGCCTGGGGTCCCCTCACCCCCCATCCCCGCTGTCCCTACAGCTGTCCCCTTCCTCGGGTCCCGTGGGCTGACCGGCCCCTAGGCGCTGGCCTTGCAGCCCCGGCTTAAGAGGACGAAGGGTCCCCGTTTCTCCCTCTGAGTGAAGTAAACACGGGAAGGACCCCGAGGCGGCGCCTGAGGGGGCAGGGCCAGTCCAGCCAGTGCAGGAGCCGCCCAGGGTCTTGTGTTGAGAGGAAGGAATGTCCCCAGGAGGGAGCTGCAGCCCAGCCCTGAGCCCCCAGGCTCTCGGCTCCGCGCTGTCCGGTCAGCACCTGCTGTCCCCGCGTAGCTGCTTCGGTGCCCGGCGGTGTCTGGGTGGGGAGGTGGACCCTCGTTCTGGGCTGGCTACTGTTTCTCGTCCCCTCGTCCTGGGGCTGCGTGTGTGCCCGGGCCAGAGTTCCCGTCCCCAGGCGGTGACGGGCCCATCGTGCCAGGAGGGCCCTCCCTCCACGTCTCCAGGAAGGCACAGGGGCCCGGGGGTGTCCCCACGGCCGGACTGCACTGTCCTACCCCCACCTCGGGACACCAGAATGCTTCAGTTGCGCCAGAAGGAGTCTCCCTCAGGGCTGCAGGGACCTCCAAGGACAGTGACTGAGATCACCTGGCAGCAGTCAGGATGCCCTGGGGCTGGGGAGGAAGCCCGTCCTCCCTGGGGGCGATGGCCCTGGTCTGAGTGGCCTCTGCAGCCGCCTGGGGGCGGGGCAGGAGGGCGGAGCATCTCTGGGCTCCTCTCCTGGAGCCCCTGTCCCCTGGGGCCCCTCAGGAAGGCCAATGGAGCCTTCTGGTCTGGTCTCAATGTGCTCTGGACGAAGGGGGAGGGGAGTGTCTGAGGTTGGGCCACCACCCTGGGACTGCCCTGTCACCGATCTGCAGCCTGTCGCCCCCCCCCACACCCACCACTCCCCGCCCGGGTCGCCTCACCCAGTACAAGCCTTGTCCACACCCAGGCTTCTCAGGCCCAGAGCAGGGACGCGTTTGTAATTTGGAGATAAGAGGGCCCCACGTTCAAGGCTGATAACCCACTTGGCCCCCTGGTCCTTGGTCTGTGCTCTAGCGGGGATTCTAGCCAGCGACCCTCTGATGGCTGGGTGCTGGCCATATGGGTTTTAAGTATTTTTGTGTCATTTCTGCCTCCAGCCGTCTTCTCTGGATGAAGGAGAGAGAGCAGAAAGACCTGGTCCCCTCCCCAACAGGGACCGGCCAAGGAAGCCGGTTGGAAATGGGTTTCCCAGCTCGAGGCTGGACACACTGATGTAACTGAGAGCTCTGAAATCGAGTGGGTGCAGAGTGGGGAGACACGAAACCTTTTCATTTTGTGTCCGCACCTGTATGGACCACCTACAATCTTCCTTTCCCATCCCTCAATGGCTTCTTGGGCCCAGCCCAACCACATTTGGTGGGAGAAAAGTCCCTCCAATCCTGTTTATTTTTTAAAACGAAAAAAAAATTTTTTTTGACATTCATTTAATTTTCGAGAGAGGGAGAGTGTGCGTGTGCGTGTGCGTGTGTGTGTGTGTGTGTGTGTGTGCAAGCGGGGGAGGGGCAGAGAGAGAGGGAGACACAGAATCCGAAGCAGGCTCCAGGCTCCGAGCCATCAGCCCAGAGCCCGACGCGGGGCTCGAACTCCCGAACCGCGAGATCGTGACCTGCGCCGAAGTCGGCCGCTCAACTGACTGAGCCTCCCAGGCACCCCCATCCAATTCTGTTTCAAACTCCATCCTCCTTCTCTCTCTTTCTCCAGCTGTGGTCCCAGGACTTGCAGTGGGGGCGGGGCACCTCCTCATCTCCTCCCCGGCCCCCTCTTTTGGGGTCTGGGTCCCCGCTGTATTCACTGTGGGTGAAGGCCACGCAGGGAGACACGTGTCTCGGATCCGTCCTATCAATGCCAAGGTTCCTCGGTGGGCTTTATGGCTTCTTCAGCCACCACCGACTCCGATTCCGAGTTCTGTTGCTTAGCGTTCATGAAGCACAGGTATGGAATCTTTGGACGTGATTAGGGATGAAGGGAAAATCATAAAACAAGGAGGATGACAGATTCTCTATCCCCCTAAGTGATACTGCTCCCAAGGAATTAACAGAGCCGGAACCAGGACGGGGAACCACGAAGAGTCTGTACGGGTCACCTATTGCTGGGTTGGAAATTGCCCCCAAGCCTAGCAGCGCAAAGCAACAATGTGGGTTCCTATCTCACATTTTCTGAGGGTCAGGAATCTGGGAGCTGCCTCTGGGTGCTTCTGGCTTGAGGTCTGTCCTGAATGTGCAATCAGGATGTCGGCTTGGGGCCGCTGTCATCCGAAGGCTTGTCCGGGGCCGGAGGGCGTGCTTCCCAGATGGCTCACTCCCCGTGGCTGTTGGCTGGACAACCAGTGCCTCTCCTCACGTAGGCCTCCCTGTGGGACTGACGCGGCAGTCGGCTTCCCCCAGAACCCGCGTTGGCAGAGGGAGAGCACGGAGGCCTCGATGCCTTCTCGTACGATGCCTCAGAAGCCACACGCAGCCATTCCTGCCATTTTCCGTTTGTTGAAAGTGAGCCTCTGTGTCCAGACCTCACTCACGGGGAGTGGACGTAAGCGCCACCTCTGGAAGGGAAGAGGATCCGAGAGTGTGTGGGCAGAGTCTGAAAGCAGCACGGAGATCCTGACCATTCCTGGTTCATCTTCTGCCTAACTCATGAAAGTGAAAGCCGCACATGCAGCGGGGGACACGTGGCTCCCTCAGAAGTTCCCGCGAAAGCAACGGGCTAGCTGATTGTCTCCAATTCTCAGCGTGGGCTCCTGCATTAGGATTTGGCTTGGGGGTAAGTGGTAAAAGGTCTGTAATGGCCTCACGGGCCAATTCCTTCTTTTCTGGAAAGCACCTTCTGCCTGTGCAGGAATCTGCAGTTTCTGCCCTGTCTAGATCTAGGGAACAGTGAGACAGGCCGTGAAATTACAGCGGAGAATCATTACAGGGCGAAAAAGGAAGGCCAGTGCACCATTAAAGAGATTTTCCGGGACGAGTCACAGAATCTTCAGCATATAGTGGCTCACACACAGGCAAGAAAGTCAAGCAGTGGAAGTTGCTGGGGTTTGAATTAGCAGCCCAACAATGTCAGTTTCAGAGTCTGTGATTCTCCTGGCCTCTCCTCACAAGAGGAGAGTCACAAGATAGCTGCAGCAGCTCCAGACATCACATCACACACCGTGTTCAAAGACAGGAAGCAGGGGACCGCAGAAAGCAGGACATTTCTCTTCGTTAAGGGTGGGAACACCTTCTCCCAGAATTCCTCAGCAGACCTCCTTTTATATACCTTTGGCCAGTACTGAGTCGCTTGACTACCCCCTGACCAGGGTGAGGCTGATTAAGGTCAAAAAAGCTCTTTCTTTCTTTCTTTCTTTCTTTCTTTCTTTCTTTCTTTCTCTCCTTTCCTTTTTTCTTTTTCTTTCTTTCTTTCTTTCTCTCCTTCTTTCCTTCTTTCTTTCCTTCTTCCCTTCTTTCTTTCTCTCCTTCTTTCCTTCTTTCTTTCTTTCAATGTTTATTTTTTAGAGAGAGAGAGAGAATGCGCACAAGTGGGGAGGAACAGCGAGAGAGGAAGACCGAGGATCCAAAGTGGGCTCTGTGCTGACAGTGCAGAGGCCAAAGTAGGGCTCCAACTCACAAACAGGGAGATCGTGACCTGAGCTAAAGTCAGACGCTTAACCGACTGAGCCACCCAGGCACCCCCAAAGAAGTTCTGTCTTCTACTTGAACAAAATCTAGAGGCGCCTAGAGTCCCTGTTCGGCCCACTTCTCTCCCTCACATCAGCTGCCTGGTCTCTCTATGGATATTTGAGTTTGGGAGCCCTGCTCGAGTGTGAGCACGGGTCAGCTAGGGATGTTTTGGTTACAAATCAGAGAAAACCAAACTCATAGCAGGCATAACGATATAAAGATATTTCTTAGTTTCTTAATTACAGCTTTGGAGGAAAGAGGCTTCTGGGTTTAGTTAGCAGGTCAAGTATGCTATTGAGAACCCAGAATTGTTCTATTCCTCCAATTGTTGCTCTTTGCCTTCCAGTTTATTGCCTCACGGTCACAACATGGCTGCTGAGCTCCGGACATCACCTTCTCCCACAACAGGGAAAAAAATGGATAGGTGGGGTGGTGACAGCCCTCTCCTATCCTGCTTCTCCTCTTTTATCCAGTCACAAACCTATTTCCCAAAAGCGGCCAGCACACTCATTGGCCAGAACTGGGTCACTGCCTACCTGCCCCTACAAAGGAGTCGAGGAAAAAGGAGAGCTGGCTTTTTTCACCACTTTAGTATGAGGTGGTAAATGGGAGAGGAGTTGTTAGTGGCTGTTAGATCAGCCAATCAACACTATCGGTGACTGACGTGACCTCATGCCCACTGCAAGAATAATTTTTAAACATTGAGAGAGAAAGAGAGAGAGAGATGGAGATATTCTTTCTCTCCCGCGGTGGCAGTGGGAGAGATACCATTTTGCATCATAAAATCCATCTACAGAATCAGCTTCCGGGGGGTGGGGGTGGGGGGGAGAATCGGCTTCAAGAAGGTGACAGATTGAAACCATTCCCCAAGCATCTATCTGGTTTTCCTGTGCAGCCAGTAGCCTCCGTTACCAACCTCGCCGGTTCCCTTGTTCACTTAAGCCTGTCCTTGGGAAGAATTTGAACAAGAGCCTGGGAGAGTCTCTTAGAAATTGTTGCAGTAGCGGAAGAAAAACGGCCCCCCAAGGCAGCCTACGTTTCTGGTTGGCTGTCTCCCTTGGCTGTTTGTTGCCATGGTGACGACGAGGTTAACCGGCCTCTATTTTTTAAAGAATAAATCGTCGTGGGTCTTTTCTGTCACATCAGGAAAGGATCACTTCCCTTCCACGAGCACGTTGAAATAAGGGCCCAAGGCTCTTCTAGATTTGTTGTTTCTGGACCCCAAAATAGCCACCCTTCCTCTGATCGTTCCTTCCGTCAGAAGCGAAGTTTCTACGGAACAGTGTTTCTCCCACTCATCCTGATGTGTCCAATGTCAAGGGCGTTCATGTAGGAGGGACGGAGCTGAGGCCTTGGCTGGGGTGCCCGGTGGCTGGGCTGGTGAAGCGTCCGACTTCGGCTCGGGTCGTGATCTCGCGGTCCGTGGGTTCGAGGCCCGCGTCGGGCTCTGTGCTGACGGCTCGGAGCCCGGAGCCTGCTTCCGATTCTGTGTCTCCCTCGCTCTGTGCCCCTACCCGCCCCCCTTCCAAAAATAAATAAACATTAAAAAAAAACTTTTTTTTTTTAAAGGCTGCTGTCATCTCGAGGCGGAAGACTGCTTCCAAACTCACTCACCTGGCCGTGGGCAGGCCTCAGGGGCTCGCAGGCTGTTGGGGACAGACATGAGTCCCCACCTGAGGGCCTGTCCATCCAGCAGCTCCCAATATGGCAGCCAGGCCCCGCAAGACAGAGAGTGTGGCCAGGACAGAAGTCAGTCTTTTTGTAACCTAATCTCTGAAGGGGCATCGCGTCCCTTTCGCCATTTATTTGTTAGAAGCCTGTCACCAGGTCCAGCCTACACTCACAGGGGCATAGACCCCAGGATCGTGCGAATACCAGGAGGCCATGCTAGAGGTCGCCTCTCCTAAGGAGACAGGCTAAGGTGATAATCAATGTGACCAGGGCTCCATCTGGTGGGAAGGGATGGCGAACGGCAGGGGACGTGACAAGACGGGAAGTTTTATTTCTAACAAATTTTTTTTGAGAGAGAGAGAGAGCATGCACACAGGAGCAGTGGCAGGGAGGGAGGGAGAGAGAATCCCAAGCAGGCGCCACGCTCAGCGCGGAACCCGACCGGGGGCTCGATCTCACCGCGGTGAGATCGTGACCCGAGCTGAAATCGGGAGCTGGGCGCTTGACCGACTGAGCCACCCAGGCGCCCCGTAACAATTTTAACTTCGTAGTCGCGTTGCCAGAAAAAACACAGGATGACTAGTTAAATTTGAATTTTGAAAAACAAAATTTTTTTTTTTGGTATAAAGTATAAGTATATCCCATGCAACACTTGGGATATACTTATACTAAAAATAACGCATTGAGCATCCAGGGAGGGGGCATCCAGGAGGCCTTCGGCCACCCAAGCCTAGAGCTCAGAGAGAGGGCTGTATGGTTCGCAGAATCCTGACCCCCGAGAAATAGCTACATCCTAATCCCTGAGATCCATGAATGTTACTCTCCATGGCAAAAAAGGAATGTGTGGCTATGTTTAAATTAAGGTTGTGGGGGCGCCTGGGTGGCTCAGTGGGTTAAGCATCCGACTTCGGCTCAGGTCATGCTCTCGCCGTTTGTGAGTTCGAGCTCCACGTCAGACTCTGTGCTGACAGCCGTGAGTCTGGACAGCCTGCTTCAGATTCTGTGCCTCCCTCTCTCTCTGCCCCTCCCCTGCCCGCACTCTGTCTCTCTATCTCTCTCACAGAAATTAACATTAAAAATTTTTAAATAAAAAGATAAGATCGGTAAAAGTTGTGGAGACGGGGAGAATCTTCTGGATTATCTGGGGGGGGTGGGTCCACTTGCAACACAACGGGAGCCACGCGCCAGGGACCGCCAAGGCCACCCCCAGAAGCTGGAAGAGGCAAGGAAGGGCTCAGTTTTGAACCTCTAGCCTCCAGAACCGTGAGACAATACCCTTCTGTTGTCTCAGGCCACCCTCTTTGGGACGCTCGGTTACAGCGGTGCTAGAAAACTAATACAAGGGAAGAGGGGTGCAAGGTGGGGGGTAAGGAGGGAAGCAGAGGTGGGACAGGAGAGGAAGATGCTTCCCTGCAGGTGGAGGGACCGCCGGCCCAGGAAGGCAGGCGAGCCTCTGGGGGCTGGAAGAGGTCGGGAGGTGCGTTCTCCCCTGGGGCCTCCAGAAGGAACACGGCCAGGCCAACAGCTAAAATAAACCCCCTGTGACCCGCGTCAGACTTCTGTGCCCCAGAACGGTAAGAGAATTCATACATGTTGTTTTAAGCTGCTCGGTGTGGGGTGATTCGTCACAGCAGCCCCAGGAAATGAACGCAGCGGGCTGAGGGCAAAGGTGCAGGTGGGGAGGGGAGGGAGGAGAGAGAAAAGCATGGGATTAGCAGCGTCAGGGTCTGGCCTTGGGCAGGGCAGCCGCGAGAGGGGCACAGACCGTGGAAGAGGAGACCCCAGGGAGGCAGACAGGAAGCCATCAGAGAGAGAGCAGAGGCACTAAGGACAAAAGTCAGAGGCTCACACCTGTCACTCATGAGGCAGCATGGAGTTCCATGGCTCAGGGAAGGTCCCGATGTCCCCCTCTGTGCTGATGGCTTCCTGTGTGGCTCTCCTGCCCAGCCCCGCCACCAGAGTCCATCCGGCCTTGGCTGTAATTACGTGCAACCCATAGGTTGCACGTTCCAAAGGTATAAACGGGAGACTGGCATGGAGCGACTGGGGACACAGCGTCTCCCAGTGACGTGTGATACATGTGCTGGTTCGACTGGGGAAACATAAAACCCATGAGAGCAAGAACTGGCCTGTGTCGCTCACCTCTGGGTCCCCGGGGCCTGGAACCGCGAGTCTCAACTGGGCGCTGACGCTGAGAGACATTTGGCAATGAGAATTTCCTGGGTGTCACAGCTGGGTTCAAGGGCAGGGTTGCTGTCATCTAGTGGGTAGAGGCCAGGGATGATGCTTAGGGTCCACACGCACGCAAAAGAACAATCCTGGTCTATGCTGGGCAGAACAAGAGACCCCGCAGATGTCCGAGTCCTATTCCTCGGAACCTATGAATGCAAGCTGTTAACTCAAGTTCCCTAAAAATACGGAAGTTATCCTGGGTTACCCAAGTGTGGCCAGTGTAGGGACCCTTAACAGTGGAGGTGGGACAGGAAGGGAGAACCTGAGGAGCGGCCGCATGGGAAAGGCCTGTCCTGCAGCTTTGAGGATCGCAGAAAGGGGCCACGGGCCAAGGAAAGCATGTGGCTTCTAGAAACTGGAAAAGACAAGGAGAGAGAGAACAGATTCTCTGCTAAAGCCCTGCCGACATCTTGATCTTAGCTTGTGAAGGTCCATCTTGCACTTCTGATCTTTAACACCGAAACAGGGGCGCCTGGGTGGCTCTGTCGGTTAAGCGCCCGACTTCAGCTCAGGTGATGGTCTCACGGCTCGTGAGTTCGAGCCCTGCGTCGGGCTCTGTGCTGATGGCTCAGAGCCTGGCGCCTGCTTCCGATTCTGTGTCTCCCTCTCTCTCTGCCCCTCCCCAACTTGCACTCTGTCTCTCAAAAATAAATAAACATTAGGGAGAATTTTAAACATTCTTAAAGGCATGAATGATTGAAAGCTGGATCTGTACAGATGATTTCATTTTCGTGACTAAATAGTGTCTCCCGGCTGGCTTCTTAGCCAACGGCCAGCCAATAAGAGGTGTCTTTACCCATAAGCATCTCTGTTCATCCCAGCTGGCATTTCATCTTTGACCTTGAGGCCGAGGAGACCACAAAACTTGGCTCACATGTTTGCTACAGGGAGGTGTGTTTAATTACTGAGTGGTTTTGACAGGAGCTAGAACTTATTCCTCAAGCTTGTAAAATTTAACCCCGATGATATCATCACTAACCCAGTTATAATTGACTCGTCTTGGGGCGCCTGGGTGGCTCAGTAGATTAAATGTCCAACTCTTGATCTTGGCCGGGGTCCTGAGCTCCGCGTTGAGAGTTCAAGCCCCACGTTGGGCTCCACACACAGTGGAATAACAGGGGTGCCTGGGGGGCTCAGTCAGGTTAGGCGTCTGACTCTTGATTTTGGCTCAAGTCATGATCTCATGGTTGGTGGGATCGAGTCCCAAGTCAGGCTCTGTGATGATAGTGGAACCTGTTTGGGATTCTCTCTCTCCCACTCTCTCTGTCCCTCCCCTGCTCATGCGTGCTCTCTCTCTCTCTCTCTCAAAATAAATAAACTTAAAAAAATAATAATTAATTCGCCTTGAGCACAAATGACAGAGAAGCTTCTGGAGTTACACAAAGCACCCGCGTGCTATGTCCCCTCTCATCAGTTTATGTAAGGAAACGCAATTGCAGTTTCGTTGTCGAGCTTTATTGAGATAGGACTCATATACCATAAAGCCCACCCTTTGAACATCTACTTACTCAATGGTTTGGGGTATATTTACCAACTTGTGCAACCGTCACAATCAATTCTAGAACATTTTCATCAGCATGTTCTTCTTTTTTAATGTTTACTTATTTTTGAGAGAGAGAAAGAGAGAGACAGAGTCCGAGCAGGGGAGGGGCAGAGAGAGAGAGGGAGACCCAGAATCCGAAGCAGGCGCCAGGCTCTGAGCCATCAGCACAGAGCCCGATGCAGGGCTCGAACTCATGCGCCGTGAGATCGTGACCTGAGCCAAAATCGGGCGCTTAACCGACTGAGCCACCCAGGCGTCCCTCTAATTTTTTTTTTTAATTTCAAAATTGGGAGATGCCCCTAAAACAGGAAGACCTGCAACCTCACAGGTGCGAGGACTGAACTGGAGCATCCGTAAAGGGGACACGGTGTCACCGTTAGAGCAAAATTGTTTCAGCGGCTCCTGGCCTCTGGAACTCACGCCTCCTTTTCGGTCTCCCCACTATCCTTGTCTCGCTCTTGCTCTGCTGGCCTCTCCGACGCTGTTGTCATAAATCCCCGGCATTCAATTCCTTCGGTTGGAAATACCTAGGGTGGCTTCTGTTACATCGCCCTCAGCTTCTATGTGAGGATCTCTGTTCTGGGCCGAGCCCGGCTGGAAAAGGAGCGAGAGGAAGGGTGGTTGTTACACCTGCCACAACCAAGGAAGGATTCTAGGAAAACAGAACGTTTTCTTGGCCCTGCCCGCTCAGGCTGATCTGGGGCACGGCCTTGTTCCGGGGCAGGTAAAGGACGGCGGTGGACGAGAGAGGCGTGTTACCCCAAGGGCTGCTGAGCCTCTGGGCAGAAAAGGGGACTCAGTGTATTAGTCTGTTCAGGCTTCATTAATAAAATGCCACAGGCTGGGGGAGCTTTTATTTATTTTCTGGAGGCCGGGAAGTCCAAGATCAAAGTGCTAGCTGATTTGATTCCTGGTGAAGCCCCGCTTCTTGGCTTGCAGACGGCTGCCTTCTTGTCGTGTGCTCGTATGGCAGAGAGAGAGAGAGAGAGAGGAAGAGAGAAAGCCCTGGGATCTCTTTCTCTTCTTATAAGGACACCAATCCCATCCTGGGGTCCCTGCCCGCATGACCTCATTGAAAGCGAATTACCTCCCAAAGGCCCCACCTCCAAATACCATGATGTTGGGAGTTAGGGTTTCAACATATGAATCTGGGAGGGGTTGGCTGTGGAGGTGGGACACAGCAGGTAGAAAGTGATAATAATGGTAATTCCTATTTTTCAGCGTTATCAGACGGTTAATATATATGATCTCACCGATCGTGATCCCGAAAGGTGTGTCACGTATCCCTTACTGTGTGACAAGCCCTCCCAAGACTAAGTGCTTCAAAATGGCAGCAGCTAGGGGCACCCGACTGGGTGGCTCAGTCGGTTAAGCAACCAACTCTTGACTTTGGTTCAGGTCATGATCTCGAGGTTCATGAGTTCAGGGCCCGTGTGGGGCTCCGTGCTGTCAGTGTGAACTCCGGCTTGGGATTCTCTCTCTCTCCCCCTCCCCTGCCCTCTCTCTTTGTCTTAAATATAAATTCATAAAATTGGAAAGACATTTTTCTTGTTTATTTTTGAGAGAGACAGAGTGTGGGTGGGGGAGGGGCGGGGGGGGGCATGGAATCCGACGCAGACTCCAGGCTCTGAGCCGTCAGCACAGACTCGAACCCGCAGAACCTTGAGATCATGACCCGAGCTGAAGTGTGGCGCTTAACCGACCGAGCCACCCAGGGGCCCGGATTAAAAGGTCTTTTTAATAAAAAAAATCATTTTTTTTAATGTAAACAAAGAGGTGAGGAGGTTCTCTCGTCCCTGCAGGTACACACAGATACCCTTTTGCATAACCAAGCCCGTGGAAAAAAATCTGCCCCCTAAGGTGACGAACTGTGACCATTCCCAGGAACACCCATCTCTTCTGGTGCCGTCCCCAGGCTTGCGTTCCTGGTCTGTTCCTTTAAGACTGTCCTTGGAAGGATCGTGTGAACAAGAGAGTCTTGTGAGAGTCGCCTAGAAATTGTCGCTCTCTCTTGAGAAAAATAACCTCCCGGAGAAGACTGTGATTCCGATTGGTCGTCGTCTTTGATCATTTGTTGCCATGGTGATAACATCATCTTTCTATTATTAAAAGGAGTCACTGCGCGCAGGGTTTGCCTCCTCCCTCTCTCGATCAGAAGAAGATCGTTGCCCGTTTCTCCCACCAACACAAGGGGAATAAAAGCCTGTGGTTCTGCTCGATTTCTTGTTTTTAACGAAGGCGTGGAGAGTCCTGTGCCCTTCAAATAAAGACACCCAAGCCTTCAGTCCCGAGAACAGTCGCATCTGCACCCAAGGGGCAATGAGCGGTGATCTTAACGTCACCAGAGCGCCCACTGGTGGGAGATGAGAGAACAAGAAGAAGGTTCCTAATCGCTCAAGAGAGACTGCCCAGTACCAACTGGGCTTGTCAGCCAGAGGCTCTGAACATTCAGCTGTCCACCAGTCACGGTAAATCACGACTAATAGTTAATGAACTCTTACTCTGGGCCATGTTCTTGGCCAGGCACTTTAGGTGTATCATCTCACGAAATCCTCTGAACAAACTTAAGGAGAAATATATTTTAATTTTTTAAACGTGCATTTATTTTTGAGAGAGAGACAGAGACTAGCAGGGGAGAGGCAGAGAGAGAGAGAGAGAGAGAGAGAGAGACAGAATCCGGAGCAGGCCCCAGGCTCTGGGCTGTCAGCACAGAGCCCGACGCGGGGCTCGAACCCCTGAACCGTGAGATCATGACCTGAGCCAAAGTTGGGCGCTCAACTGAGCCACCCAGGCATGCCCCAGAATCCACTTCTAAATGCCAGAGGAGACAAGGCTCTAGAAGAGGATGTGGGATGTGGACATTGTTGTGACCATCTTTGGAAAATAAAATCTACCACACTTTTAAAGATAGCCTTGGTTGGTGGCTCCGGATGGACACAGTCAGTGAGTGGAGTGTGTGACTCTTGATCTCAGGGTTGTAGGTTCGAGCCCCACGTTCGGTGTAGAGGTTACGTAACAGTAAAATGTTAGAGGTGCCTGGGTGGGTCAGTCGGTTAAGCATCTGACTCTTGACTTCGGCTCAGGTCATGATCTCATGGTTCATGGGTTCGAGCCCCGCGTCAGGTTCCGTGCTGACAGCTCAGAGCCCGGAGCCTGCTTTGGAGTCTGTGTCTCCCTCTCTCTCTGCCCCTCCCCTGCTCATGCTCCGTCTCTGTCTCTCAAAAAAATAAATACATGTTTAAAAAAATTCTTTTTAAATAATACGATATATGGGGCGCCTGCGTGGCTCAGTCGGTTAAGCATCAGACTTCTGCTCAGGTGACGATCTCGCAGTTTGCGAGTTCGAGCCCCGCGTCGGGCTCTGTGCGGACAGCTCGGAGCCTTGGGGCCTGCTTCGGATTCCGTGTCTCCCCCTCTGTCTGCCCCTCCCCTGCTCGTGCTCTCTCTCGCTGTCTCTCAAAAATAAATAAGCATTAAATAAAATAAAATCAATCAATCAATCAATAAACACGAAAAACTTTTTAAATAAATAAAATCTCAACAAGATAAAAATAAATAAAGGCAGTGTTGGGTAGAGTGAAACCTCTCACTCAGTCTCTCCTTACCCACTTTCTGGGAGGAAAGATGGGAGGCTGAATATCCTGCCTTGCCTTGGCCTTGGAGCTCTAAGAATACAAGAATCTAAGAATTGTTTTGAGGACAGGAAGTGTCGTTTGGTGAGAGCTTATCTCTTTGGGGAGGGTCCCCGGGCTGCAGCCTCTTTTTATTGGGTGGCTTACCACAGACCTCTGGATCGCGCAGTGGATAGTTCTGGAGACCAAGTAACATCAGCCTGAGATCCCAGCCTCTGGGGACAAAGCCTTTGGATCCCAGCCTTTGGGGTCAGGTGAAGCCAGCTGGGCCAGACGTGGACCAGAGCAGGATTGGTATTGCCGGAGGCGGCCTGGGGCCCCGCTGTGGCTGGCGTCTATTTCTATCAGCGCCAGAGTCGCTCCCTGCCCCTGTGGGCACACGGGCTGCCACAACTGGGTCACCCAGGCTCACGGTCCCTGTCCCCGTCAGAACTGCCCACAAGCTGGAGCTGGCGCAGTGCGAACGGATGAAACGACGTGCGACCCAGAACAGCACGCGCCCCAAGGTGGAACCCGCGATGAGCTCACGGAGTCCGTAAGCCAGGCGCTCCAGAGAGCTGGTGTCTGGGACAGCCTTTCTAGAAAGGAATGGCAGGGAGCAGAAATCTAGGCAAATGGTCTCATGCGTTGCAGTCTGATGGTCGCAGACGTGCAGGGGGACCCTGGAGACATCTTTGGTGAACGTAGCCTCTGCCAGTGGCATCATGACGGGATTGAGATTAGGTTGTCCTACCTTTCTGGGTGAGAAAGATATGGTGAGGGTTACAATGTACTTAAAGACAGAAAGGCGCTAATGACGGCCTCGACTTTGAAGAGCTCTCTACATCTGAGCGCCCTGGGGCTCACACTGGATGGTTCTGGGGTAGCAATCTGTGCGAAAAACGAAGTCATCTAAAGTCAGGAGCTGGATGGGGCGCCTGGACGGTTCAGTCCGTTAAGCGTTCGACTTTGGCTCAGGTCACGATCTCACGGTTTGTGAGTTCAAGTCCCGAGTTGGGCTCTGACAGCTCAGAGCCTGGGACCTGCTTCGGATTCTGTGTCTCCCTCTCTCTCCGCCCCTCCCCTGCTTGCACTCTGTCTCTCTGTCTCCCAAAAATAAATAAATATTTTAAAAAAAATTTAGGGACGCCTGGGTGGCGCAGTCGGTTAAGCGTCCGACTTCAGCTCGGGTCACGATCTCGCGGTCTGTGAGTTCGAGCCCCGCGTCGGGCTCTGGGCGGATGGCTCAGAGCCTGGAGCCTGCTTCCGATTCTGTGTCTCCCTCTCTCTCTGCCCCTCCCCCACTCATGCTCTGTCTCTCTCTGTCTCAAAAATAAATAAACGTTAAAAAAATTTTTTTTTAATTTTAAGTTAGTCACTAGAGGTTTGGTGAGAACTGATATTTAGACCGTATTGGAGTATCTCCCCACAAATTGCTCATTAATTACAAAAGGAGAAAAGAGTAACTTTACAGTGACAAACCTCACCATCGCCAGTAACAGGACAAACCGGACATCATCTGCCTCCTGATAAGACACACCAAGGACAAAGAGTTATTTCTATGATAATCATTCTTTTAATGTATAACCTGAATCTAGTCATGAGAAAATGTCAGACAAACCCAAACTGATGGACATTCTATAAAGTAACTGACATAAAATTTTCAAAAATGTCAATTTCTTTAAAAAAAACACAAAGAAAGATCGAGGAACTGTTCCAAACTAAAGCAATATGACCGTTAACTGGAATATGTGATCCTGGCTGGAGAAAGGAAGAGAAAGAAAGAAAGAAAGAAAGAAAGAAAGAAAGAAAGAAAGAAGAAGGAAGGGAGGGAGGGAGGGAGGGAGGAAGGAAGGAAGGAAGAGAGAGAAAGAAAGAAAGAAAGAAAGGGAGAGAGAAAGAAAGAAAAACAAAGGAAGGAAAGAAGGAAGAGAGGAAGGAAGGAAGGAAGGAAGAGAGAGAGAGAGAAAGGAAGGAAGGAAGGGGGAGGGAGGAAGGGAGGGAGGGGAAAGGTTTTTTGTTTTTGTGTTTTTTGTGGGTTTTTTGGTTTGTTTTTTTTTGTTTGTTTTTGTTTTTGCTATAAGGACGGATTGAGACAATCGGTAAACTTTGAATAGGCCTGATAATTGTATCAGTGTAAGATTCTCTGATTTTGATTATTGTACTGTGGTTTTGTAGGTGAATGTCCTTGTTCTTAGGAAATTCACATTTAAGTATCTAGAGGTAAAGCAGCATGAGGTCTGGCACTTATTCTCAAATGATTCAGAAAACGCTCCATGTGGGGCAGCCGGGTGGCTCAGTTAATCGTCCGACTTCGGCTCAGGTCATGATCTCACAGTCCGTGAGTTCAAGCCCCGCGTCGGGGCTCTGCGCTGACAGCTCAGAGCCTGGAGCCTGGTCCGGATTCTGCGTCTCCCTCTCTCTCTGCCCCTCCCCTGCTCATCCTCTGTCTCTCTCTCTCTCTCAAAAATAAATAAAAACATTAAAAATTTTTTTGTTTTTAAGAAGGAACTGCCCCATTAGACACTGCCACATTAGTAAGGTTTACACACTTTCACGGTGTTAAAGCCACTGAGATTTGGGGGACTTACTTCTTAGAATAGCTCACATCGCTTACTGTAACAGGTGCATCTTCCTAGTGACAACAGTGAGCGCCCTTCTTCCTCATTTTCTCCTTTCTGTCAGCGGGGAAGCCGTAAGACCCATAGCAGCCATTTGGATGAAGACAGGGAAGCCACATGTGGGGGACGGCAGGGCCAAGCCACCAGCCCCGGATGACGTCAGTAGCCATGCTAGAGATGGGCGAGCTTCTGGAAATGACTAGAAGGCATTACAGAAGAAAGCTGAGGTTTGACTGAGGACACTGCTTTGGGAGAAAGAATAGAAATGTGCAAAGAAGGGGATTAAGAATGTGTTTCCAGGGGCGCCTGGGTGGCTCAGTCGGTTGGGCGGCCGACTTCGGCTCAGGTCACGATCTCACGGTCCGTGAGTTCGAGCCCCGCGTCGGGCTCTGGGCTGATGGCTCAGAGCCTGGAGCCTGCTTCCGATTCTGTGTCTCCCTCTTTCTCTGCCCCTCCCCCGTTCATGCTCTGTCTCTCTCTCTATCTCAAAAATAAATAAACATTAAAAAAAAAAAAGAATGTGTTTCCGCGTGATGGACAACTTAACTCTCCTCTTTTGCCCCCAGGATGTTCAAAGAAAAGATCTAGACGTTTCCACGTGGCAGGACTTTCCCCCACCACACCCCTCTCTCTTGCTAAGCCAACCTCAGTTTTGTCCAGGTGCTAAGTAACAATGTGCTCCAGGGAGGTGAGCCTTGCCCCAAAAGGCGAACCGGGATGGGCCTGAGCCTTGTTCCTGTTTGCTAGTGATTGGTTGAGGGGTGATCATGTGACCCACTAGAGGCCAGTGAAACTTGAAGGGATTTGGGGTGAGGTTTAACTTCTCTGATAAAAAGAAACAGAAGAGCCCTACTCCTTTTCATCCTGACTTGGATTACTGCCTTGGGAAGTCACGTCTGGAGCTATGGCAGCCACCTTGCAACCATAAGGCAGAGAGCCTGAAAATAGAGAATATTGACGATGGCAGACAAGAAGCAGAAAAAGAGTCTGAGGCCTTGGTTACATCATTGAACTACTGAACCAGTCCTGGGCTGACCCTGCCTCCTGACCTTCTATTATGTGAGACACTTTGTTGTTGTTGTTGTTGTTGTTCAATGTTGTTGCTTTATTTGCTATTATTCATCAGAAATCTCTATTTCCTCAAGTCGGAATACTATAAAAATCCACTGGTCTTGATGCGAAAATGTGAATTATCTCTCAATATATAGGAGACAGGATTTCAGATGTTTCCAGAAACCTCCTAGTTTCATTTTTCCTCCCCTTGTTGGATAAATATATTAAGCTTAATAAAACAGTATTTAAAAAAAGAATACAATTGGGGCGCCTGGGTGGCTCAGTTGGTTGAGCGTCCGACTTCAGCTCAGGTCACGATCTCGCGGTCCGTGAGTTCGAGCCCTGCGTCGGGTTCTGGGCTGATGGCTCAGAGCCTGGAGCCTGCTTCCGATTCTGTGTCTCCCTCTCTCTCTGCCCCTCCCCCGTTCATGCTCTGTCTCTCTCTGTCTCAAAAATAAATAAACGTTTAAAAAAAAATTAAAAAAAATAAAAATAAAAAAATAAAAAATAAAAAAGAATACAATAAAATGAAGCCAGTGTGTATCATTCAGGAAGAAAATTATGTGAATACAGTAGCTTGGTAATGTCTTAGAAAATATTTGGATGTTACATTTTTTTTTCCTTTTTCCCTTTATTTGTTTTTTTTAAATTTACATCCAAGTTAGTTAATATACAGTGCAACAAGGATTTCAGGAGTAGATTCCTAAATGCCCCTTACCCATTTAGCCCATTCTCCCACAATCCCTCCAGGAACCCTCTGTTTGTTCTCCATATTTAAGAGTCTCTTATGTTTTGTCCCACTTCCTGTTTTTTTTTTAATTTTTTATTTTATTTTTTTTAATTTACATCCAAACTAGTTAGCATATAGTGCAACAATGATTTCAGGAGTAGATTCTTTAGTGCCCCTTCCCCATTTAGCCCATCCCCCCTCCCACACCCCCTCCAATAACCCTCTGTTCTCCATATTTATGAGTCTGTTATGTCTGGTACCCCTCCCTGTTTTTATATTATTTTTGTTTCCCCTCCCTTATGTTCATCTGTTTTGTCTCTTAAAGTCCTCATATGAGTGAAGTCCTAGGATATGTGTCTTTCTCTGACTGACTAATTTCGCTTAGCATAATACCCTCCAGTTCCATCCATGTAGTTGCAAATGGCAAGATTTCATTATTTTTGACTGCCAAGTAATACTCCATTGTGTGTGTGTGTGTGTGTGTGTGTGTGTGTGTGTGTGTGTGTGTATACCACATCTTCTTTATCCGTTCATCCATTGATGGACATTTGGGCTCTTTCCATACTTTGGCTATTGTCGATAGTGCTGCTATAAACATTGGGATGCGTGTGTCCCTTCGAAACAGCATCCCTGTATCCCTTGGGTAAATGCCTAGTAGTGCAATTGCTGGGTCCTAGGGTAGTTCTATTTTTAATTTTTTAAGGAACCTCCATACTGTTTTCCAGAGTGGCTGCACCAGTTTGCATTCCCAGTGAGATACTTTTTTTTTTTAATTTTTTTTAACATTTATTTATTTTTGAGACAGAGAGAGACAGAGCATGAATGGGGGAGGGGCAGAGAGAGAGGGAGACACAGAATCCAAAGCAGGCTCCAGGCTCTGAGCCATCAGCCCAGAGCCTGACGCGGGGCTCGAACTCACGGACCGCGAGATCGTGACCTGAGCTGAAGTCGGACGCTCAACCGACTGAGCCACCCAGGCGCCCCAAGTGAGATACTTTTTTAATGGAGACCTAGTATGATACAACAATGGCAGACAAGTGACCAATTGTGATCACTGAGAGAAACATGGAGCAAATCACTAAAACATAATGCAGAGAGGTAGAAATAGAAAAACAATCATCAATAGCAATGAACACACTCAGAGCCAAAATCTTGGTTTCTAACATTCTCCAATAAAAGGAGGTTCCTTGGAGAAATGGCTAATTCTAGGACTGCAGCAAGAAATGTACAAAATGAGCTTGGGATATCTTATAGTGCCAGAGAGTAAAGAAGTACCCACCCACCCCGGCCACACACACAGTGAGGGGAAGCCAAAGAGACACAGGAGGCAACTGAAAGAGCTCCCACTAGTCAAAGCTGGAAAAATTTGAGCAACAAAATAAACGATGTAGTGTTGTATTATAAGCTATAACATAAAATAAATATCCACAACTCCATAGCGGTATATATAAAGTGATTGAATAAGGAAACAAATAGGGGAGAATATACAGAGTTCTCGTGTGGACTGGACTGTATATTCAAAAAATGTATGTAGAGGGGCGCCTGGGTGGCGCAGTCGGTTAAGCGTCCGACTTCAGCCAGGTCATGATCTTGCGGTCCGTGAGTTCGAGCCCCGCATCGGGCTCTGGCCTGATGGCTCAGAGCCTGGAGCCTGTTTCCGATTCTGTGTCTCCCTCTCTCTCTGCCCCTCGCCCATTCATGCTCTGTCTCTCTCTGTCCCAAAAATGAATAAACATTGAAAAAAAATTTTTTTCAAAAAATGTATGTAGATATTACCGTCTCAAGGAGATGGAACAGAACTCTCTACTTCTTTGGCGTAGACCGTGCAGTGACTTCCTTCTGAAGAGCACATCTGGGGAGGGAGGGGAAACAACAGTAAGTCTACAGTGGAAACATCTGATGCACAACTATGTCAGCCAGGTGCTCATCGAGGTTAACGTCAATAGTGGTAAGTCATCTACCCTTCCTATGATGTGATGAGAATGACCATAATCCCAATCCCATAATGAGAAAAACACCAGATAAATAACAGTAGAGGGAGATTCTGCAGAAGACCTGACCGGTACTCCTCAAAACTGTCAAGGTAATCAAAACCTTGGTCAAGGTAATCAAAGAAAGTCTGAGACATTGCCATAGTCTGGAGGAGGCTAATGATATGATGAGTAAAAGTGGTGTGGTCCTGGAACAGAAAAAGGACCTTAGATAAACACCAAAAACTGGATTTGGGTTAATGATAACGTATCAGTATTGGTTCACTACTTGTGACAAATGTAAAATCAATAATAAGGGAAATTGGGTGTGGGGTATATGGAACTCTCTGTACTCTTTACAACTTTTCTATAATCTAAAACTATCCTAAAATACAGTTTTTAGAAGTACAGAGGAAAGAATGGAATAATAAACATACACTATTAACCTAAAAGAAGATAAGAAAACAGGAACAAATAGCAGATTTCAAACAGAAAGTGCACAGCAAATGGCAAACTTCAAACCGTATGATTAATCACATTAAATATAAACGAGCCAAACACTCGGATTAAAATACAGAGATTGCCAGACTGGATAAAAAAAACAAAAAACAAAAAAACAAAACAAAACAAAACAAAAAAACCCAAGACCCAACTCTATGCTGTCCACAAGAAACACACTCTAAATATAAATATAGAGTCAAATCAAAAACAAAAGGGTAGAGGGACGCCTGGGTGGTTCAGTTGGTTAAGCGTCCCACTTCCACTCAGGTCATGATCTCGCAGTTTGTGGGTTCGAGCCCCGCGTTGGGCTCTGTGCTGATGGCTCAGAGCCTGGAGCCTACTTTGGGACCTGTGTCTCCCTCCGTCTCTGCCCCACCCCTGCTTGCACTATGTCTCTCTCTTATGTCTCAAAAATGAATAAACATTTAAAAAATAAAAAATAAAGTAAAAGGGTAGAGGGACACCTGAGTGGCTCAGTTGATCAAGCATCCAACTCTGGATCTCAGCTCAGGTCATGATCTCACAGTTCATGAGTTCGAGCCCCATGTCGGCCTCTGCACTGTCAGCACAGAGCCTGCTTGGAGTTCTCTCTCCCTCTCTTTGCCCCTCCCACACTCGTTCTCTCTCTTTCTCTGTCTCTCTCTCTCTCCCTCAAAATAAACAAACTTTAAAAAATTGTTTAAGCAAAAAGGTAGAGAAGATATATCATGCAAACAAAAAATATAAAGAAAATATAAGAACGTGGAGTGTTTATATTGAGATCAGACCAAGTAGACCTCAGAACAAGAAACATTACAAAAAAAAATAATAAAGAGAGTCACTTCATAATTATGACACCATCTGTCGGGAACAATCAGAAACGTAGATGTACCAAATAACAAAGTTTCAAAATACACAAAGCAAAATTCGACAGGTCTGGGGGGAGGGGGGTATAGACAAATCCGCAATCACAGTTAGAAGTGTTAACACTGCCTCCTCAGTAAATGCTAGAACAAGTGGAGGGGGGGGGAGGGGAAGCAGTAAAGACATAGAAGACCTGAGCAACACTATTACCCAATTTTGCCTAATAGACATTTATAGAATACTCCGCATAACAACCACATTCTTTCCAATTGCCCAATATATACCACCTACTGGCGGCCCGTAAAAACAAGCCTCAAGAAAGTTCAAAGGATTGGGGCGCCTGGGTGGCGCAGTCGGTTAAGCGTCCGACTTCAGCCAGGTCACGATCTCGTGGTCCGTGGGTTCGAGCCCCGCGTCAGGCTCTGGGCTGATGGCTCAGAGCCTGGAGCCTGTTTCCGATTCTGTGTCTCCCTCTCTCTCTGCCCCTCCCCCGTTCATGCTCTGTCTCTCTCTGTCTCAAAAAAATAAAATAAAAACGTTAAAAAAAAAAAAAGAAAGAAAGTTCAAAGGATTGATGGGGCGCCTGGGTGGCGCAGTCGGTTAAGCGTCCGACTTCAGCCAGGTCACGATCTCGCGGTCCGTGAGTTTGAGCCCCGCGTCAGGCTCTGGGCTGATGGCTCAGAGCCTGGAGCCTGTTTCCGATTCTGTGTCTCCCTCTCTCTCTGCCCCTCGCCCGTTCATGCTCTGTCTCTCTCTGTCCCAAAAATAAATAAACGTTGAAAAAAAAAATTAAAAAAAAAAAAAGAAAGTTCAAAGGATTGAAGAGTACGTTCTCCGATCACAACGGAGTTAATTTAGAAATCAATAACAAGAAGCATGGGGAAACCCCAGATATTTGGAAATTACACACAATAATAGTCAATCTAGCGATCAAAGAAATTACAAGGGAAATTTAAAAATACCTTGAACTCGATAAAATTAAAATGCAATCCACCAGCGGCACCTGGGTGGCTCATTTGGTTAAGCGTCCGAGTCTCAGTTTCGTTTAGGCTCAGGTCACGATCTCACAGTTCATGGGTTCGAGCCCCACATCGAGCTCTGCACTGACGGTGTGGAGCCTGCTTGGGCTTACACTCTCTCTCTCTCTCTCTCTTCCCCTCCCCACTCATGCTGTCATTGTCTCTCTCACAGTAAATAAATAAACTTAAAAAAATTTTTTTAAACATCTGGCTTTAGCTTAGGTCATGATCTCACAGTTCATGAGTTCAAGCCCCACATCGGGCTCTGTGTTAACAGCTCAGAGCCTGGAGCCTGCTTCCGATTCTGTGTGTCCCTCTCTCTCTGTCCCTCCCCTGCTCCTACTTTCTCCTCTCTCTCCCTCTCCCAAAAATAAATAAACATTAAAAAAAATAAATAAACTGACTAATACACTCACTACAAGGATTCTATCAACACAGACTCCCACGAAGAGTGTAGTCTCAGGCTCTACCAACTGAGCCAGCCAAGTGACCCGAGAATGTGTCATTTGAACAAAGACGTGAAGCTGGGGCGCCTGGTGGCTCCGTCGGTTGAGCGTCCAGCTTCAGCTCAGGTCATGGCCTCGCGGTTTGTGGGTTCAAGCCCCGCTTCGGGCTCTGTGCTGACATCCTGGAGCCTGTTTCAGATTCTGTGTCTCCCTCTCTCTCGGCCCCTCCCCCACTCATGCTCTCTCTCTCTCTCTCTCTCTCTCTCTCTCTCTCTCAAAAATAAATAAACATTTTTAAATTTTTTTAAAGAAGACTTGAAGCTAAGGAAAAGTTACACCATTTGGCTCTTGTGAGGAGAATATTTAAGAAGAGGAAATAATACAAAAGCCCTAAGCCAGACATAAATGTTTGAGGGACAGCAGAGGCCAGTGTGGCTGGAACAGAGAGAGCAAGGGGCAGAGAACAGGGAGGTGAGATCAAAAAAATAACTGGGTCACCAGATTGTGGCATGGGTCCACTGGACCTGGTGTAAAAGTCAGTAAAAGAAAAACCCATTTTATTTTTTTAATGTTTATTTATTCTTGAGAGAGAGAGACAGAGACAGAGACAGTGACAGAGACAGAACATCAGCGGGGAAGGGGCAGAGCGAGAGTCAGACACAGAATCCGAAGCAGGCTCCAGGCTCTGAGCTGTCAGCACAGAGCCCGACGCGGGGCTCGAACCCACGAACCAGGGGATCACTACCTGAGCCAAAGTTGGACGCCCGACCGACTGAGCCGCCCAGGCGCCGCTGTTCGTTTGTTTGGTTTGTTTGTTTTTCGAGAGAGAGACAGAGGACACAAGTGAGCAAGGTAGAGAGAGAGAGAGAGAGAGAGAGAGAGAGAATCCCATGAGGGGCAGAAAGAGAGAGAAGCAGGGCTTCACCCCCCATCACCCCATGCGGGGCTCATGCTCACCCAAAGTGGGGCTCAAACTCACGAACCATGAGATCATGACCTGATCCAAAGTCGGATGCTTAACCCACCGAGCCACTCAGGCGCCCCACGCGAGTCCATTTCTATAAAACTCTAAAACGGGCAAAAATAACCTCTAATGACAGAAGCCAGAACGGTAGTTGCCCGGAGGGGACAGGAATTGACAGGAAAGGGCCACAGGGGAGCTAATTTCTGGGGTGATGGAAATGTTCTATAGTTTGTCCTGAGTAGCGGTTACTCGGGCATATGCAATTGTCAAAACTCACTGAACTGACTACTTCAGATCTGTGCCACATCATTGAATGTGAATTATACCACACACACACACACACACACACACACACACACACACACATGGGGGGGGGGGCTCTGAACCAATCAAAGGCAAGGAAGTCGGACCTGCTGATTGGCTTATGTCTGAACCACGCTGTGGGCATCTTAAGAGTCAGCTCCACCAAAGCAAGGACGGTTACCAAGGGTGGCAAACAAGGGGGTATGGAGATGATTTAGCTTCTTCAAGCGTACGTTTGGCTGGTATAACAAAGTGATCAAACTAAGGGTGGCTTAAGCGATACAGAAGCTTATTTCTGTCTTTTGTTTTTTGAGAGAGAGAGAGAGAGTGTGTGTGTGTGTGTGTGAGCATATGTATATGTATGAGCAGGGAAGGGGCAGAGGTAGAAAGAGAGAATTCCAAGCCCTGACACAGGGCCCGATCCCACAACCCTGGGATCATCACCTGAGCCCAAACCAAGAGGTGGACACTCAACCAACTGAGCCCCCCGGGCGTCCCGATTATTTCCATCTTCAGGAGAAGTCTGGCACTGGGGATGGAAGGATGGGCTGTGCTCCAGGAAGTTAGGGAGAAAGGGGAATCGAAGACAAACACAATCTCTCCCACTGGTGGTGAGGTGGTGTTTCAGAGGGTGGCCTTTTGGTGGCGCAGTCGGTGGAGTGTCCAACTCCGGCTCAGGTCATGATCTCACAGTTTGTGGGTTCAAGCCCCACATCGGGCTCTACACTGAGGGTCCTACTTCAGATAGTTCACTTTCCACTGAACAGACCAAAAGAAGATAAATCACAGCTGTTGGAAAACTGAGAAGAAATCATTGATTCAGGACTCTGGGAATACTTAAATTTCACTGGAGGAAAAATAAAAGGAATTTTAATGACGAGAAAAAATTATCTCTCAAAATGAACGAATGAATGAATAAATAAATAAGTTTTTTGTTTTTTGTTTTTTTAAAAGGAGTGTGGGCTTTTCAGTCAAATTGCTTGGGTTCGCATCCTGACTCTACCTTCTCCTGTGTGATCACGGACAAAGTACTTCAATTCTGTTCTTGGTCAAGCCTTCAGACCTCTCTGGTGTCATCTAATTCCAGTGGCAACAGAACAGGTTCATCAAATGCGGAAATGGAAGGCACAAACCCCTAGAGAGTCTGTGAGAACTAAATGGGCTAAAGCACGCAGAGTGCTTGGAACAGTGCATGGAACAGAGTAAGTGCTCAAAGACGTTACTAGTAGTATATTTTACTATTTCATAACCCTAAGAAATTCAGAAGTTAAGATCTGCCTGGTAGAAATTCAGAGCTAAGAAAAAGAGAGGGAAGGAGAGAGCATGAACTTGCCTTCATTTTGTTTATTTGCTCAGTAAATGTTGACTGGGGTCCTTGGCTTTCTACTTCAGGGCCAGTGCTGACGATCAAGACCGAGTTTAGCCTACATTATATCCATCAGGAATTCTTTGGTTACAAGTGACAAAAATTCTAACTGGTTTGGGACAAAGGGAAATTTTAATAGCTCATGTGATCAAAATTCCGACAGGACGGTATGCAGTAGGTTTCGAGAGTACTGGAACCAGGGAAGTAAAAACCAACGGTACTCTCACCCCAACTCTTGTTTGCTTCTCCCTGGTGTCAACATTATTCTCTCCTCCAGCAGTGGGAAGATGGCCACAGCCAGCACTGGACCTATTCCTTCAAAGCCTCACCACCCATAAGGAAAAGGTGGGGTTTTTTGTTGTGGGTTTTTTGTTTGTTTGTTTTTTGGATTTTATTTTTAAGTAATCTCCACGCCCAATGTGGAGATCGAACTTCAACCCCAAGATCATGAGTCACATGCTCTACCAATGGAATCAGCCAGGCGCCCCCATAAGGAAAAGGCTTCTTGCCCCCCCCCCCCAGTCTGCACCCAAAAACCCAGGGAAAGACTCTCATTGATTCCGCCTACAGTCGGTTCCAGGCGGGACATAATGATTGGCCCAGCTTGACTTCCTTGTCCATTCCTCAGCCAATCGTGGGGGTATGAGGGGCGGGACACATTAAAAACCGGCAGCTCCTAAACAAGGTTGTTTTGGAGTTCCAGTAAACAGTTTTCAGCTAATATTTGCATCCTCTTTCCTCCTATGGTTGGAACCTTGGAGAAGTGCAAGACTCGGGTGGGTCTAGGAGATAGAAGGAGAATGGTTGGGACCTATGGTCTCCCCAGCCCAGCCCAACACAGGTCGCTGCATACAGCACGCGCCCCATCCGTGCCCGTTAAGTCAATGAATGAATGTCCTGTTCCCAGAGGCTGTCCTCTGACGGCCCCAGTTTCCTAGACTCTGAGCTGCTCAGGCGTGACGCGGGGACAGGGGTCCCGCACACCTGCGGGGTGCGTCTCAGGGCGCAGACACCAGCCGCGACAGGCGGAACCCTCGCGAGCACAACCTTGAAGACCCCGCCAGCCAGCAGGGCCCAGTTGGGGGCGGGGCTTCCAGACCCCAGCATTTTGGATTGCACCATCTTTCCGCTGTTAGAGGGGAGGGCCGAGATAGGACTTCTGCATCTTTCGCCAGCCCTTTTACCATTCCCTGACCACCAGGACAATATACTTGCGTCTCTAATAGCCACACAGTCTCCCCCTTCGCCTCATTACACCTCACGGCTGCCCGCAGCCACACATTTCAGGCTTCCCCACCACGACCGCGCAGTGGCTCGCCCCAGTTTGACGCATTGCAGGGCAGGCCGGACCAATCGGCGCCGCGCTCTCATTTCCGCCATGGACCGGACCCAATAGCGGCGCCGCTCACACAGGGACGCAGCACGCGCCGCCGAGCGGTGCCCCTCCGCCGGAGAGGCGAGTGGAAGGGACCCAGGGGGCGGGGCGCGCGGCCACGGAAAGTAGTCCCGCGGCGGAGGCGCGTGCCCGCGCGCGCGCGCGCGCGACCGGAGGCAAAGCCCGGCCCTGCGCGGGGTGGGCGCGAGGGATCCGCGGGCCCGTCGGTGCGGAGCGGGGCGCGGAGGGATCCGTGGGAGCCGCAGTGCGGCGGCGCGCGGGCAGGGCGGGGCGGGGCCGGGCGAGGCGGGGCGCGCGCGCGCGGCGGCCGTTGAAGGACCGTTGGGGCGGGAGGTGGCGGCGGCGGCGCGCGCTGCGGGCAGTGAGTGTGGAGGCGCGGACGCGCGGCGGAGCTCGAGCTGCTGCAGCTGCTGCCGCCGCCGGAGGAACCTTGATCCCCGCGCTCCGGACACCCCGGCCTCGCCATGGTGAGTGAGGCTGGGAGACCGCCCAGGCTGGGGCTCTGAGGCGGGCACGGCGGGCAGGACTCCCGAAGGGGCGAAGGGACCCAGAACGGGGAGTGTTGGGGCCCCGGCGAGCGCCTCTGGACCCCCTTCGGCCCGGGGGACGTTCAAACCCAGAGCGGGACATTTGGATCCCAGAAGGGGGGTTGGGGCTTGAAAAGCGACTTTTAATACCAGCTGGGGTGTTGAGACCCCGAAATGGGCACCCGAGCTCTCAAAGGGGACGTTTGAACCCGGGATGGGACATCTGGACCCTCAGAGGGGGCGTTTGGAGCCAGAAAGGGCGTTTGGAGCCAGAGTGGGGCGTTTGGTCTCTGAGGTGGGGTGTTGGGACCCCATAGGGGGCGAGGTAAGAAACACTGGCTGGGGAAGGAGGGGGTGTCGGGGCCCTAATGAAGACTTTGGGTCCTAAAAGGATGCAGGGAAGGGAGATCAGAGGAAGGCCAGGCTGCCAGGGAGCTCCCGAGAGGGGGCCGTGTGGAGCTGGACCTGGGTGGGGGAGAGGGGCAGGGATGGGGGTGACTTCTGCAGATCAGACCCTGGGGGGGGGGGATGGTTCTCCAAAGACCGGCATTGCAGAGGAAGGAGGAGGAGGGCGAGGTGCAAGCTTAGGGGAGGAAGAGCCTGCGGTGGGTGGCAGTGGAGGTTAGAAGATGCTCTGGAAGCCTGCGGGGACTGAAAAGGATTGGGGTCGGCGACGTGGTTAAGAGGGAATGGCGAGGCCGGTGCCTGCCAGTGGTGGGGGAGCAGGAGGCCTCGTGGTTGATTTGGGGGGCGGCCAGAAAGGGCTCTGAGGTTGCTAGTGGGTTGAGGCTGTTGAACTGGGGAGGTTGGTGTTCTTGGGAGGGGGCTGGGGCTGAGTGTTGTGTTGGGTCCAGCAGAAGGTGGGGGTGGGAGAGGACTCAGGCTCCGGTGGTGGGAGGTGAGGTGAAAGGAGGCCTGGGGGTGGGGGTGGGGGTTGTTAGAGAAGATGAACGACAGCCAAGGTGGGCCTGGATTTGGAGGTGGATGTGGCTAGCGCCCTGGAGGTCTCCGGGGAAAGACCAGGACAAAGACTGTTCCGTGTAGATGGGGAGGGGGCTGCAGAGGCCAAAGGGAGTGGCCATACGGTCCCCCTTCCCCAGGAAGAATGGGGCTGGGCAGGAGGCGCCCCAGCAGTGGGAGCAGGTGGGCGGAGTTGTTCAGGCCCCTTATTGCGCACTGAAGCCGCATGAAATGGGGGTGGGGGGATCAAAGTTTGGGATGCACCAAATGAGCCAGCCTTGTAAGCGGAGAATCTCACCCCCTCGCTGCCCCTTTCGGACCAAGAGGGCGGCTTTTTCCAAACAGGAGCCCCGGTTTTCTTACGGTCTCCCGCTCCCTGTGCTGCTCTCCTCACTTGTGCCAAATGACAGTGCAGTACAGTGTGGCGTCGGTGACAATCGGACGCCTGTTCCTGGGGCCTCGGGGTGGGGGCTGCAGAGCTGGGACCGAGCGAGCGGACCTCCAGAGGGACCCCTTCGTCGGCCTGAAGGCCGCTTGTTCCGCCCAGGGGGCTCCCCGAGCGCTTCTGTGAATTCACACAGCGAGGGCTTTGAGAGAAAACCAGCAGACGAGCTCTTTCCTGCGCCCCGCCACCCACAACACCCACAGCCCCCCCAGGCTCAGCTTCGGAACCGTGCACAGCCATCCTCCCTGGCAAGGCTGGGGAGAGCAAGCAGCCGCTGCTTGTATCAGGTCTCATACTTGCTGACACAGACCCGGTGGCTCCTCTTGCCATTACCCCGATTTCCCCCGGCAGGACTTGCTAGAGGGGCCCCGAAGAAGCGCCGGCAGGTGCCAGGAGGCCCCCCACGTCCCGGATGGGACCTGAGCTTTGGCCCCAGCTGGTTTCTCTTCCCGTTTGTAATCAGCAAGGTATGGGTGGGACAAGTCCCTGTGAACCGGCCTTGGACTTTGGCCTGAGCGCTGTGGCTCCACCTTGGCCCGGGTGAGGGGCCCTGGCCTTGGTTTCTGATCTCATCTAACACTGCTCCCTGGCGTTGGCTGGGGGCTGGGTCAGGGCAGAGAAATAATACCCTCTTCCCTCCCCCACCCCAAGGGTTGTTTTTTTGTTTTTTGTTTTTTTTTTTCTTGTCCAGCCCCTGGCCGGAGCCTAGGATGAGGGCTAAGGAAGCAGTAGACCGGCTGGGTGATCTTGGAGACACTTTTTGTGAAAGCTTAAAATCTTCAGATTTTGGAAAGGGAAGAAACCCCGAGGAGGGCCCCCCCCCCACCTCCGCCCGCCCGGCGATGATAATTTCTTGGGTGATCGGTCTTCTGGCCAGTAACCATGCTTTGAGATCGAGAGCTCGGGAGCTGGGACCTTTCCTTCACCAGGCAGGGGAGAGGGTCTCCTAGTGCGGGGAGGGACAGCGTCTGACAGGCTCTACAGGCAGAGCCGCGCCTATTTGCGGCGGCCCCGGAACCCCGCGTGGCATACCTCATCTGGACCGTCCAGCTGGCGGGGGGGAGTGGCAGACAGGCCTGCGGAGCCCCTTCCGGGCATTCCGGTCAACCTGTCCCAGCCCCCGACGGTGCTGCCCGAAGGCAGAGTGGTGCAGTAGGGGTGGGAAGGCCCCGGATTGGGCCGGCTCTCCCCATCCGGGGCCAGGGGGGAGAGAGAACGAGGTGCCAGGAGGACGGCAGCCCTCCTCCCCGGACTGTTACTCGGCCCTCCTCTCTCTTCCCTCTCCCCTGGCATTGCCTGGCCCTCGGTAACCAGAAGCCCATCCTCTCTTCTCACTTTCCCCCCCACCCCCAGCAGCTTCCTCGGGTGTCAGGACCGGGCTTCTCTGCCCATGGGAGCCAAGGGAAGCGGGCCGGCATTTTAGGAGCCCAGCAGCCCCCAGTCTTTTTTGAAGGCGGTACAGAAGCGTCCCTCCGGTCGTCCTCCTCACCTTCCCTTTAGACTTCGGACTTTTCTAGAATGTGCACGTGTGGTGTTTTTCCTTCTCCACCTTCTTTCCTCCCTCCTCCCTCAGCCGTCTCTTTCTCTTTCATCATCACTGTGCTTCCCCCTCCCATTCCGCCTGTTTGGGGCTTGGCCTCAAGTTCCTCTTCCCTTAGATCTAAAAGAAAAAAGAAAGGAAAGGGGACATCTCAGACCAATTCTAACGTGACCAGTTCTTAGTGTTTGGGACGGGGTGCGGGTGGGAGGGTCGTGGCTAGCTTCCGGTGGGAGCTCTGGAAGCACCGTGCAGATAGTTCGCATCAGTTTTGAGGGCGTCCAGCCTCACGGCGAGAGCCGTGCTGTGGACGCGGAGCCCCTTCCCCCTGATGGTGGAAGCAAAGGAGGGGGCAGCCGCCTGGGCACCAGGCCCGGTGGCATCTTGTCGGCAGCGTTCACCAAAACCAGGGAGAATTCGGGTATTGGCCGCCTGGAGCTAAATGTTGGGACTCCGGCTCCCCCCGCCCCGCCCCCAGCTCCTCGTCCAGAAGGTCCCCCGGCCTGGCTGATTCCCAGCACACCAGTGCAGAAGCCGGTCCCGGCCTCTCCTCTGCCCCGCCCCCAAACCCCGCATGCAGCAAGGGCTGCCTGCCACCGACTGGCCGGTCCCCAGAGTGGCCGGGACTGGAAAGGGTTAAAAACTGCAGCGAAGCCGGGGAAGCTGACTTCGGTCCTCCAGCCTTTGCCGGTGGTGCTGTGCCGCAGCCGCAGTCCCCTCCCCAACATTTGCCCCTCCTGCCCCTCCAGAAGAAATGGAACAGAGCACAGGACAGGCCAGGGACGCACAGCTGCCGCCTCTGGCCCGGCTGGGGTTCTGTCAAGTACTCAGAGCCGTTCAGCACCACCAGTTAGGAGAATTTTTGCCAGTTGGGTCCACTGTGCTCAGACCTGGCACCTCCAAATAGGTGACACAGAAACTAGCGAAGAGCCCAGACATCTTCCCTCTGTCCTACCCAAGGGCTGGCCTGTTTCAGTGTGGAGCCTTCTAGAGCTGCACGGTCGGGCCTCCAAGGGCAACTGCTCCCTTCACTCAGCCTCTGGGGCTCCCAGCGGCCGCGCCGTGCCAGCGCGGCTGGTCTGGGGCCCCCCAGCCGCTGTGGCCCCGAGGCACGCTAGGTCGAGACCGGAAGCCCTTGGGTCTGGGCAGCCTACTCAGGGCCCTTGTCGGGCAGCCTGGGTTTCCAGGCCACTTCAGGCCCCAGCTTCCTGAATCACCAGACTTTCTCCCAGACCCCGGCTCTCCTTTGGGCCCCGTCAGGCACGTGCCTCCTTTGCCGAGGTGCCTGGGTGCGTGGGCTGGCGTGGGCCGGCGTGGGGAACTGGCCTCACCAGAGGGGGCTGGGCGGAGCCGGCAAGACTGCGACTGGCTGGCCCAGTGACTGACTTTCTCCTCCTTGCCTTTCCAGGCTGACCAGCTGACCGAGGAGCAGATCGCAGGTGAGCTCCCCTCCCCTCCTTCCCCTCGTCCTGCCCCGGGAAGGCCTTCGAGCGCCCGGCCAGGAGTAGCACCCGACAGATATGCTCGTGTGTTCCCTACGTCGCTTAATGCCGTGCCTTGTGCTTCGAGCGTGGGGAACTGTGGATACTTGCGCACCGCACCCCGATTACACCGGCCCCCGTGATCCTGAGATGCCACGTCTGTGTTCCTCTCCCGAGCTGGAGTCATCCAGGGGGCCTTTGTTAACCCGTGGCTTCAGGGCGAACCCCTCCGTCTGTCCCAGCTCCTGCCAGTTGGGCTCCAGTTGGGCTCCGAAGGCGAGCCTCCCTCGGGGGCTGCAGAGCTCCCGTCCCACTTTAGGAGCCACCCAGGAGATGGCTCGTCACTCCCGTCACTCCCACCTCTGCGCTCGCCTGCGCTCCGCACTCCCCTCTGCACGTGCTTGCAGCCACTCTCCTCTGCCAGAAACGGCTTCCCCTCGCCCCTCCTCATCCTTTGGGCCTCCGCTCAGATGTCATCTTGGAGAGGCCTCCCCTAACTCCCAGTCTCAGATCACCTTCCTTTGCTTCCCAGCACGTCACTCCAGGCGCTCCCCTCGTAGCTCTTCTCACTATCTGAAACTATTTTATATCTTTACCTGCTGTGTCTCTTGTCACTAGGTGTGAGCAACTTGAATTGGGGGCTTTTTTTGGTGGGGGGGGTCCGTTCTGTATCTTCAGTGCCCAGCACATAGTCAGTGCTCCGTACGTTTTGTTGGCCAAATAAATGAATAAGCGAATGGTCGTACATCTCCCGGGAAGCCAAAAGAAATCCTGGCATCCCATCTCCTTCATTTTTGTGGCCACCTACCTGGCCCCTAAGGCCCAGAAAGGTCACCACTGCAGGAACTTTTGTGTGATTGAGTGGGTCGCTCAGTCTCCCTCTCCCAAGACTGCACTGCCGAGGACAGAAAGCACCTCTCGGTTCGTGTCCACGACCGCGGGCCAGCACGAAGTAGACACAGGGGAGGGGCTCACGGAACGGGCCCCTGCAGCTCCCCAGACCCCAGCTGTGCTGTCAGGTCCGGTGGGCCGCGTTATGAGTACTGAATGCCCCATGTCGGAAGTGGGAGGAGGCCGGAGTCGACCTGCCTTCGTCTCCTCCCTCCCCCCCGCCAGCCCACAGTCGGTCACACTTTCAGTTTGGAAATGGCCCCCAGTGGCTGTGGAGACCCGCCAAGGAGAGCTGGGGAACCGCCCTGTTGGGTGATCGTGAGCTCAGGGAGCCCCCACGACCCGCCCCCTGCCCTCCACAGCAACGGCAAGGCCTTGGCGCTGGGACCGGCCTCCCCGGTCTCCCTGGGGAGGCTCGTCTCCCGGTGGCCCGGAGGCTGGGGGACACAGCTTCTCTCTCGGCTGTGCGTGTGGCTCTCGCGGCACCTGCCACCCACGCCCCAGCTCTGCCCTTGTGTGACACAAACAGCACGCTCTCCGCCCCGTCCCCATTAGCAAACTGTCCCCCACGTCACCCCGGCCCACACCCTCTGGGAATAGGCTGCCAGGCATCTGTTCCCTAGGGAGCCCCAGGTGCCAAAATGGGCCCGGTGGGAGGGCGGCAGCCGCGTGCTTCTGTCCCCGCTCCTGATGCGTCCCCAGCTGTGGCCTTCCCACTCAGCGCCACTAGCTCTCCATCCCGCTTGGCAGCCGGCCCCTCTCCTTCCATCCTCCGCCCACCCCACGCGCCGTCCGTCCGTCGGCCACGCCCCGCTGCCGGCCACCCCCTCACCGCGTCACACGCGGCCACTCGCTCCTCCTCGGGGAGCCGGTGGCGCCGGCCCGGGGAACCGGGCCCGCGGTACCAGTCGGGAGGGACGCGGGGCCAGGCAAAGGCATTCTGCAGCCTCCCCTTCCCTTCCCAGCCGGTTGGCCTTGGCCGGCCTACTTCAGACAGAGAGTTCTCTTGGCTCTTGTCCACTCCGTGACTTTAGTCCGTTTCATCATCTGAGGGAGAGGCTGAAGCCAGGGACCAGCAAGAACTATAGAATTCTCGAAGAACAGCCGTCAGCCTGTGTTTCCCCCTCTGTCCTCGCTGAGCTAGGTTGGCGGAACGGGTAGCTCCACCGGGTACAAAGTAGGTGCTCAATAAATGTTGACTGAAGGAAGGGGTCTGCCCTGAGCCCCGAAGCGAGGGGCTCGGACCAGAAGTCTCGCTCTGACTTCTTCAGGTAGGACGGACTCCCTTGGCCTTCGTCCACGGAGAGTTTTCCCTGTGGTCCTTGACCTCTGCTTCGTTCCCTCTCGTACCCCAGAGTTCAAGGAGGCCTTCTCCCTCTTCGACAAGGATGGAGACGGCACTATCACCACCAAGGAGTTGGGGACGGTGATGAGGTCCCTGGGACAGAACCCCACCGAAGCAGAGCTGCAGGACATGATCAACGAGGTGGACGCGGATGGTGAGCCCCGTGGCGCGGGCAGACGGCCCCGCTCTGGGGCACCTTCCTAGGGGTGACGGATGAGCGGGTGCCGCCGCTGCCGGGGCTCTGGCGTGGCCTCCCAGGGTCCGGGCCAGGAGCACTCCCGACTCCCTTCTCCCCGCTTCCAGGGAACGGGACCATTGACTTCCCGGAGTTCCTGACCATGATGGCCAGAAAGATGAAGGACACAGACAGCGAGGAGGAGATCCGAGAGGCTTTCCGCGTCTTCGACAAGGTAAGCGGTCCTTTGCCGGAGTGGCTCTGGGATCCGACGGAGAGACGGGTGGCTGGGGCCCCGGGTCACCGCTTCCACGAGGCACCGGTCCCGGTGCCGGCTTGCCGCGCGGCCTCGGGAGGCCCCCCTTCCCCTGCTGAGCGTGGGTGCCTGCCGGTCCCCGCCCTGCTGCCTCTCCCCCTGGGCCCACCCCCCGTCGGAGCCTCAGGTTCGGAGCCCTTCCCCGTCCCCACACCCAGGACGGCAACGGCTACATCAGCGCTGCCGAGCTCCGTCACGTAATGACGAACCTGGGCGAGAAGCTGACCGACGAGGAGGTGGACGAGATGATCAGAGAGGCCGACATCGACGGGGACGGTCAGGTCAACTATGAAGGTGAGCTGACGCCAGGCGCTCGCTCCGGAGCGGCCGCGAGGCGCGGCTTCGGGAACAAGCCCCAGGCCCCTGGCGCCCGGGAGGGCCGCCGGCCCGGCCGCGCTCACCCGCTGACCCCCCGCTCTCCGTTTCACTCCACAGAGTTTGTACAGATGATGACGGCCAAGTGAAGGCCCCCGGGCAGCTGGTGATGCCCACTCTCGTGATCTCTCTCTTCTCGCGCGCGCGCTCTCTTCAACACTCCCCCGCGTTCCCCGGTTCTAGCAAACACCAGTCGATTGACTGAGAATCTGATAAAGCAACAAAAGATTTGTCCCAAGCTGCATGATTGCTCTTTCTCCCTCCTTGAGCCTCCTCCCTCCCGTGCCCACCGTCCCTTCCTTTCTCCCTCCCCCCTTCCGTTCACATCTTCCGAGGCCTGATGCGTTCATAAGACGAAGCCCCATTCCCCTGAGGGGAGCCTCTGCCCTCCTCCTCCAGCCCGGGTGGCTCTCCTCCGTTTTGGTTTGTTTCCTTTCGTGTGTCATCTTATTTTGGGTGCCGGGTGGCTGCCAGCCCCGTCCCGGGACCTGCTAGGGAGGGGACGAGGCCTCACCCGGACAGAAGAGCATGCCTTTTACTGTTGCATGCAACCAGCCCCGTGATTCCGTGTGCACATCCCGGCAGCCTTTTGGGGCAGGGGTGCCGAGAGAGGCGTTCCAGAAGGACTTGGGGGGAGTTGAGGAGTTGTGGTATTGACTGGCTGTGGCTCAGGAGGGGGTCGAGGGGCAAGGGAGTCCTGGAAGCCGGCGTTCTTTTACCAGTCGAGGGGGCCGACTCGCCGAAGGGGACGGACAGAGCGGACCACACTCAGATCCCACCGGCCGCTGTTCTGAAACCATCCGATCGACTTCCTGAGGTTGGGCTGGGTGGGGGCCGCTCGCTCGGCCGGGCCGCTCTGCAGGTTGTCCACACCCGTGTTTCGAAAGCGATCTCCGGCTGTTCTGTAAATACCTGGTGCTAACGTCCCATGCCGCTCCGCCATGAGGCGCCCGCCCGCCCGCACCGAGGTCCCCTCGCTGGAACGGATGTGGGGATGTTGCTTTGTAATGTACAGGTTATCCTTTGGGTTTGGTTTTCTTTTTTCTTTCTTTCTTTTTTTCTTTATGCCCCTTAAAACTAATTCTGTCAAAGACCCTGCCGGGCTAGCCGAAGGGTGGGGAGAGGGAAGGCGAGCCCCACCACGCTCTCGAGAGAACATACCTGCAATAAAACGGTGTTGTCGGCTAGCTGCCCGGAGGACTGGCCAGCCGGCCCCTCCCGCTTCTCCGTGGTGACTTGGTTGGCTCCTTAACATCCGTGCTGTCTCTGTGCCCTCTCTCCCTTCGCCCGCCTGCCTGCCCCCACACTCCCCCGGCGGAGAGCATGATCCGTGACCTTGCTTCTGATTTTCGCCTCTGGGACAAGTAAGTCAATGTGGGCAGTTCGGTCGTCTGGATTCTTCTTTTCCTTTTTCTGTTCAGTTCATCTTGCCCCCCCCTCCCCCCACACACACACACACCCCGCCCCCAGGTCGTTCAAGTGGCTTTTCTTGGGACCTGCCCAGCTTTGAGAATCTCCTCACCCACCCTCTGGCTCTCAGCCTCTGGGGAGGGGAGGGGAGGGACGGGGCGTAGTGGGAGACCCAGCCAAGAGCTGAGGGTTAAGGGCAGGTAGGCGTGAGGCTGTGGACATTTTCGGAGTGTTTTGGTTTAGGTTTTGGTTTGTTTGTTTTGTTTTTTGTTTTTTTTTTTTTAAACCGGGCAATATTGTGTTCAGTTCAAGCTGTGAAGAAAAATATATATCAATGTTTTCCAATAAAATACAGTGACTACCTGACTTGGGTCTTCCCCTCTCGCCTCTGTTTCTGGGCCTGCTCCCTGCGTGGGCCCTGCAGCCCTGCCCTGGAAGAGCCTCCATGCTCACTCAAGAGCCTCGTCCTTGTCACTGGCTGCCGAGAGGGGACCTCTGAGCTGGAGTTCTGATCCCAGCCAGATTTCACAGGTCCGGGTCGTTGAGGGCGGGATACTGATCCGGCCGTGTGGCCCGTCAACTTTGCGCGCTCACCATAGTGATGAGGGTGCACCGCCCCCTGTATCCGGCCGGCGAGGGAGCCCAAGATGAGGCCAGGGAAGGCCTGAGGCCAGTTCGGGCCATGAGAGCAGCCCGTCCCATCGAGCCGAGCCGAGACCCAGACCCGAAGGATGAGCGCTCACACTGGGAGGGAGGCCGTCCCAGGGAACAGCAAGGAGGCACACCCAAGCTGGCAACAGCAAGCTGGCTGAGGCCCAGCTGGGGGGTTCTCAGGGTGCTCTGGGGAAGAGGTGACATTCACTGGGAGAGGGCGAGAGGGCACGAGCGCGCGAGACGAGATTTGAAACGAGCCCCAAACGACACAGGGGTACGAGGAAACAAGGGCTGGGGTCCGGTGGTTCCGTAGGGGAGGTGTGGAACCATCCTCTCCGCAAAACATGAGCCCCGCCCCCGACTGCAAATCCCACCTGCTCCCCGTTCTCGGGGGTGCAGGGGATGAACCGTTAACGGACAGGGTCTAACTTCTGACCCGCCCACACTCCACCTCCTCCACCTGGCAGGAGGGAAACAGGGACTGAACAGAGTGGAATTTTATTTTATTTTATTTTTTTTTTCAACATTTATTTATTTTTGGGACAGAGAGAGACAGAGCATGAACGGGGGAGGGGCAGAGAGAGAGGGAGACACAGAATCGGAAACAGGCTCCAGGCTCTGAGCCATCAGCCCAGAGCCCGACGCGGGGCTCGAACTCACGGACCGCGAGATCGTGACCTGGCTGAAGTCGGACGCTTAACCAACTGCGCCACCCAGGCGCCCCCAGAGTGGAATTTTAAAAAAACCTACTTTTGGGGCGCCTGGGTGGCGCAGTCGGTTAAGCGTCCGACTTCAGCCAGGTCACGATCTCACGGTCCGTGAGTTCGAGCCCCGCGTCGGGCTCTGGGCTGATGGCTAGAGCCTGGAGCCTGTTTCCGATGCTGTGTCTCCCTCTCTCTCTGCCCCTCCCCCATTCATGCTCTGTATCTCTCTGTCCCAAAAATAAATAAACGTTGAAAAAAAAATTTAAAAAAAAAATAAAAAAACCTACTTTTCGCTGCCCCATCCCTGGCCTTGGGAGGTTAGAGAAGGCCAGCAGCGGGGCCCAACCTCGGGGGCCTTTCTGGTGGCAGAGACATCAGGCCAGGGCTGGGCCTTCCCGCCGTGGGCCAGTCGCCGGAGCCCAGCACCGCGGGTGCGCAAGTCGGGAGCAGCAGGCCATTCTTCCAGAGCCCCAGCTTCTGGGCCCCCTTTTTCTACCCTCTGGCTGTGGTTTGCCTTCTGGCGCATGGAGAAGGTGGAGTGTGATGGATGAGAGCCTGCCCCCCCCACCCCCACCCCCGAGAGGGCAGCTGCCCTCTTAGCTGCCAGGACACCTGTGGAAAATTCTGGTCTCACAGTTGAGAGGAAGACAAGTTTTGGTGACCCACGGAACTGGGCTCCAAGCCGTATGAGCACTCGCTACAGTGAGTCCGCGGGCTCGCCAAACCTCAAGGTCGGTCCGTCTGTGCCACTTCCTACCGGATAACCTGTGGGCCTCAGTTTACCATTCTGCAAAATGGAAAATAGTAATGATCCCGTAAAAGGGAGATCATAAAAACATCCACTTCAGAGCGCCTGGGTGGCTTAGTCGGTTAAGCCTCTGTCTTCGGCTCAGGTCATGATCTCATGGTTCACGAGTTCAAGACCCGCTTCGAGTGAGTCCTGCTTCTCTCTCCCTCTTGCTCTCTCTCTCTCTGCCTCCTGCTCAGTTGTGCCCTCTCTCTCTCAAAAAAATAAAACGTATTTAAAAAAAAAATAGGGGTGTCTGGGTGGCTCAGTCAGTCGAGCGTCCGCCTTCAGCTCAGGTCATGATCTCATGGTTCACGAGTTCGAGCCCCGCTTCGAGTGAGTCCCCTTCTAGAGAGAGTCTCCTTCTCCCTCTGCCCCTCCCCTGCTCATGCTCTCTCTCAAAAGTAAACATTAAAAAAATATACTTAAAGAAAAAAAACCCACCGACTTCAGAGGGCTGTGCCAACCACTTTCTAGACACATCTCGTTTAATTGGCGCACGGGCGAGATTGAGTCCGAACGAGACTCCGCACCCAGTTGGGGTGCCCGTGCTCTGCGCCGGGGCATCTGGCCCTAAAATAATGATCAAAATCTGGAGGGCCCCAGGCGGGTGAAGCCTCCTGCACCACACTTCTTGGACGTGGCCGAACCGGGTCCCTAAACCCCAGATCATTCGGATTCCCAAACACCCAATGCTTTTAACCACCGCCTCGCCTCGCACTGCCTGCCCTGCTCTACTGCCTGTCATCGTTTTTCCCCCTTGGGCCCTATGTTTTGAAAGACTTTTACTCCCAGACAGGCTGCGTTATTAAATAATCATGACTTCGCCTTCCCATTCTTTATTAATCAAAGACACGTAGACGGCACTCGGAGCTTCTAATGGACACCAGGCAGGCACTGAGGGAGCTGACTCCAGCCCGGAGTAGAGAGATGCTTGGAATGGGAATCATTTCCAGTTCAGACTCGCAGGTCTGCCAGGCCAGCTCAAACCTGTCCTTCGAAGGTGACTAGCTGAGGTGACCCGGGGGGGGGGGGGCCCACCCAGAGCCCCCTCACTCCCCCCCCCCCGGGGGTAGTGGCCACTGGGACCACTAAGTGTCATCCCCAGTGTGACCAGCAGGTGGGGCAATGGCTGTAGAAAGCCCCGGAGTTGCCCCTGGTGGAGACCAGTGTGGTGTGTGTGTGTGTGTGTGTGTGTGTGTGTGTTTGTACGCGCGCACCAGTCCCATCTGTGGGCCAGGCCAAGTGCCTTCCCAGAGGAAGTCCAAAACGACTAAAATGCAGTTATAAACGAACAAAGTCTCCTTCGCTTCCTGACACCCACTCCACGCTAGGCAGGCCCCTCGGCCCTGCTCTCCCAGATGCCGGTGCTGTGCTCTCAGCACATCCCAGCTTGCAAGTTTGTATCTTTTCTGCTTAGCGTGAGGCTTAGTTCTGTGATGTCATCCAATTGGGAAGTGAGTGAGATGGGGCCGAGGTAGTGTCCCGTCACTGCTATATCCCCAGCAGGCACAGAGCAGCCTTGGGCCCCCTCCCCCCACCCAGGGGGCTCCAGGGAATCTGGTGAGTTAATGATGAGCGGGAGGCTGAGGCCAGAGACAGCACCTTGAGGACAGAGACATTCCTCTTTCCCGGGCTCACTTTCTGGCAATCCTCAGGTCCCACTCAGCCACCCCCTCCTCCAAGAAGCCCTCCCTGGTGTCCCCGTAGACTGCACCCCACCCCCCATCTCTCAGCCCCGCCCACTCTGGACTATGGGCCTCAGGAGAACAGGGCCAGGGCTGTCTCTGTCACTGCCGTGTCCCCAGCACCACAGTCTCGACCTGCCCCAAAAGTGCCGAGAGTGCTGAGATAGGAGTGAGTGAGTCTTCTGGGAAGAGGAGTGGGGCGCCTGGCTGGCTCGGTTGGTGGAACGTGCAACTCTTGATCTCAGGGTTGTGAGTTCAAACCCCACTTTGGGTGTAGGGATTCCTTAAAAACGAAATTTTTAAGAAGAAAAAGGGAGAAGGAATAGTTTAAGCAGGACCTGAAGGGCCAGGGTGCTTTTGAGGGTTGGAAAAAGGGAAACACTGTTCCAGGAAGGGTGAGCTCAATAAACAAAGGGGTGGAGGCCACATAGGTCTTGCGCAGGCTCTCGGGGAAACCTTGGTTGTCTGCTGTGGCCGAGAAGACAGGGAGGGAGCTGTTCCTTGGCCGCCACCAGAGGGAGCCCTCGGAGCTTGGCAAGCAGGGGAATGACCGCTCGGCTGGGGACTGTGGAAGAGAATACACCGGCAGTCAGGGGTCAGGACACCAGCTAGGAGAGGAGTTTCCAAACCATCCCGGAGGGGCTGCTGGGAGCTGGGGCGAGGAATGCTTGAAAACCCCTGGCCTGGAAGATGAGGTGATGGGGTCGGCGATTAAACAGTGGGATGCAGAGGGGGGACAGATTCTTGAGAAGTCAGGCCTGGTGGTTAAAAACCAGCAGAAAACCAGCCCCAAGGGGCGCCGTCCGACTCTTGATTTCGGCTCAGATCATGATCTCACGGTTGGTGGGATCGAGCCCCACCTCGGGCTCTGCGATGACCGCCAGCTCGGAGCCTGCTTGGGATTCTCTCTCTGTCACTCTCTGCCCCTCCCCCACCTCAAAATGAACATTAAAAAAAAAAAAGCCATCTTAGGTATTTAATCTTCACTTCCCTTTAAGCCAAATCTGAAAAATGGGGATGACAATAGCACCCACCTCAGGCTTGGAAGCTGTGGGTTCAACTGCCCAGCCCTGTGCTGCCATTGAGGGAGCCCTAAGAGGCCAGATAGAACTGACCCACTTTCCGAGACAGCACAGAGAGAGGAAACGGGCGCCCCCTGGGGGTCTTGCCTGGACAGGCAGGCCCCTTTCCCTGGCCTCCAACCCAAAATGCGCCTCTGCAGTCCCTCCACCCCCCACCCCATCCTTTCTCCACCGCCCTCCAAGGGCCCTTTGGGTGGGTTCTCACTGAGGCTGGGCCAGGATTGGCGACAAAAGCCAGACCACCTGATGTTTCTTGGCCCCCCGTTTGGTTTTTGTACAAGTCAAGTTTTTGATTATTAAATTCAACCAAGAGGTCACTCTGGCAAGACTGTCATAAAAGTTTCTACACACACTCGATTTTTTTTTTTAGCATTTTTTAGCATCACGTTAGCATTTTGTTTAGCATTTTTTTTATGGTGGTAAATGCCCATAACATAAACTGTACCATTTTAACGCGTACAATTCAGAGACGTTTAGTATATTTTCAGTGTTGTACGACCATCGGCGCTACCTAGTTCCAGAACGTTTTGATCACCCCAAAAGGAAGCCCATGGCCATTAAAGACGATCGTCTGGACCTATTTTTTAACTCTCCCAGACACCCCTCTTTCTCCGGTAATGTGATTCAAATCATAGTGGCTGGGGGAAAAAACAAAACAAAAAAAAAAAAGAAATGGGGAAACAACGGAAGCAAAGTGTTGCTTTTTCCCAACCCACGTTTCAAGCCACAGACAACAATAGCAGCGACAAGGATGGCAATAACAGTAACGCGTCTTGGGGTATTTATTCCAGGAAAGCACTGTGCTACGCTGCTTTCCAGGGGGAACGGGGTCATCCTGAGCACAGCCCTGTGAACTGAATACTACGTTATCATCGCCCTTCTGCACAAAAGGAAGCCAGGGCCCAGGGAGGCACCGCCACTAGCCAAGCGAGCTGGGTTCCGGAGATAGAAAGATCAACTGCACCCTTAGACTGTGCTTCCTCCTCGCTGTGTGACCCAAGGCTGGCGATTGCCCTCTCTGGGCCTTCACTCCAGCTTCTGTGGAAAGGCTCCAATAAGAGCAGTCTGGAGAGAGGGTGCACCCCCCCCCCCCCCGCAGAGCAGAGGACTCAATGATGTCAGCTGCTGTTATCTCTATGGGAAGCCCATGCCTCCCTCTCCGGTCCCTCCCCAGGTACATATTTATGGTTTTAACCCTAGAGCAACTACAAAGGGGAACCGGGAGGGGCTGGGGGGAAAAGGCTGTCCCGGCTGTCCCTCTGTTCACCGCCTACCACCCCAAACACCACTTCCTTTCCTGTCAGTCAGCTCCCTCCCAAGCACCCTTGATCTCTGGCCTCTCTGTGGGCAGGCGAAGGCCATGAAGCCAGAAGCCAGAAGGCTGGCGATCACCCCAGCGGAGTCCCGGGGCGGGGCATAGACTGGTCTAGGGTCTCCAACACCTGCAGAGTCAGTGCCCGCTATTTGTGGAAGGAATCAATGACATTTTTGTGAGGGCTCTGAGGACACATGAGCTGAGGTCAGGCTTTGTAAGTAAGCGGGCGGCTGTTTACTCAGGGACAGGCACAGGGACTTGGGTCTGCGTCCCTGTGCCCGGGTGGTCCCTGGGATCCGTAACTCCCGTGCCCTTGTCCTCGGGCCGCCCTCGTCTCCGCCAGCACCCGGGCTCCCGCCCCCACAGTCCACATCTCGCAGGCCACCAAGCCATGCAGCTTCCCAGGCACGTGTCCAGAGTGCCACCTAGCATATGACAATCTTTCCTTCCTCTGGTCCCCCTCCCCCCCGCCCCATCTCTTCCACGTCTGATGGGAAATCAGGAGTGAGGGGAGGCAGGGAGCTTGTCCAAGAATCTCTGGTTCTCATGAGGCAGCAGAGAGGGTGGCTTTTGGAGTGGCCTGGGAGAGGCCAGGGATGTCCCCTGGGGTTTGGGGGCGGGCCAGCCAAGCACCCCGAAGGGATGAGGATCAGAGCCAGAACCTGAACCAGAGCAGACCTGAGTGCACAGAAGCTTCCGGGAACTTTCCCGCCCCCTAAATATTTAGACAGTGAGATAGATGGGCCAGCGAGGACCAGAGCGGGCCGGCCAGGCCCCCAGTTATTTTGAGAGACCTGTCCTTTTTGTGTTCCAGGACAAACGTCCCCTCTGCCCCTCCCTCTTCTCCCAGAGCCTGCCGTGGCCACCCTGAGGAAGGAGACATAGGGGAATAGCAGCTGATCACCCCCCGCATTCAGGGGGTCGAGATTCCAGCAGACAAGGACCCCGAGACTCATCCCCGCTTGTCCACCAGCGGCCGTGCCGCCCCTGTGTGTCCGGCTCCTGCTTCCGGGACACAGGGCAGGAGATCGCGGCAGCCGGGTCAGCAGAGGGAGCAGGCCGCCGCCGACCCCTCTTTGGATGACGTTCCCGTGGTGCTGGCGGATCGCTGTGCCTGGGGTAAGCGTCCCCCCCGCCCCTCGCCCCAGGCTGACAGGGGCACCCATCTCTCCTCCTTCCCCCCAAGAGCAGTGGGGGCCCTTGAGTCCTTCCTCCCCGAGGCGGGCCGGGAGAGGGGTGTCTGCGAGTCGCCGTGGGCAGGCCTGGGGCACAGGCAGCACAACCAGGTCCTGAGCCTCTGGAAGACAGCCTTGCGGAAGAGGATGAAGACCCAGGGGTCGAGGATGGGGTTGAAGGCGTTGAACCGGAAGGCCAGGAGGTCCCCCACCTCGCTGCTGTCCGGGGCGATGGCCTGGGTGAAGCCTCGGACCTGGGGACAGGGCGAGGGCATTAAGAAGCACCCGTGAACCCCCCACCCTCCCCCACGCCCCCGCCCTCACGCCCCGCCTTCCACTTGGGTCGCTGGCAGGAATGAGGGAGGGGCGCCCTTTAGAAAAGGAAGGAAATAAGATAAGATGTAACCTAAGTGAGAAATGCATCCGGGGTGCAGAGGGAGAGAAAGTCCCAGGAAAGTACCAGCCCAGAGGGACAGAGCTGGGGTTGTGTGGGTGTGTCCCGGGGCCGTGGCCCCTGCGTGTGTGTGTGTGTGTGTGTGTGTGTGTGTCCACACCTTCCAGCCTCTGAGTTGTCCGTAACCCCCACCCCCTAAGGTTGGACGGCCCCCAAATCTAGCCCAGCCCTCGCATTTTACAGAAAGAGAAGCCGAGGCCCAGAATACAGGGCCGGATGACCAGGTGGCCTTGCCACGTTCCAGTTCCCCGGAGAAGCAGGCAGGGGCTCTGCAGGGAAGGGGCGAGGCCGGGAGAGTGGGGCTGAGGTGGGAAGGGCCGGGGGGTGGGGGGGAAGCAGACCCTGGAATCTGGGGTCCAGACCTGGCTCTGTGTGCATGTGGGCAAGACACATGACCCTCCACCGGTAAAAATAGCGACGGGACAGGAACTTTGTTCGGTTCCTTGCTAAGTGCTTGTGGAATGGGTGCAGCGGGTCATTTGAAGATTATTCCGGAGAGAATTTGTAAACCGCAGAGCACAGGGTGGACCCAGAGCAACTGCGCAATGAACGGTGGACCTTATCACCGCGGGGGTAGGGGAAGGTTGGGGTGTGTTTGGAGGGGTGCCAGAGATGTGCAAGGCTGGGAGACCAGGGGTCAGCAGGGGTCCAATAGGGCAGAAGCACGGGGGGGGGAGGGAGGCACAGACTTCTCCGGAAAGCTGGGAGTTGCTTGGCCACGGACAAAGCCTCCGGCCTCGTCGGGGGGGGGGGGGTCTCAGCGTCCCCATCCGTGAAACGGGCGCAACCGCTGGAGGACAGAGCCGGGTGCCGCCCTCCCCCTCCCCCTCCCCCTCCAGCTGCGGAGAGGACTCACCGTGAGAGGCAGGGAGCACACGGCCATGATGCCCGTCATGAGAGCCAGCAGAATCAGGTGGTCAACCTCGTCCTCTCCCGCCCGGGGCCCGGGCACCAGCGAGCCCTGGTGGCGCCTCTGCCGGCGATACATGCGGCAGAGGCTCAGGGTGACGGAGCTGTTGCAGAGGACGATGGCGGCCACCAGCAGGGCCACGAGGCTGGCGTAGGCCAGCGAGAAGGCGCAGCCGCCCGGCTCCGTGGCGCGCATCCGGATGAAGCACCAGCTCCCCGGGCAGTACTGCTGATGTTGGCCCAGGCCCAGCAGGGGCAGCGAACAGAAGAAGGTGCAGAAGGCGTAGACGGCAGGCAGGGCGAGGCGGGCGCAGCGCGGCCCGTCCAGCTGGGCGTAGACGTAGGGGTGGCTGAGCGCCAGGCAGCGCTCCACGGCCATGGCGAAGAGGATGAGCGTGGAGGCCAGGCCGAAGAAGGTCATGGCGAAGGCGAAGGTGTCGCAGAGCGTGGGGCGGCCCCGGGCCAGGCCCAGCAGCGAGCTGTTGCGGGCGTAGGTCACGAACACCGCGGGGCTCAGGAAGCAAGTGCCCAGCAGGTCGGTGACGGCCAGTCCGGTGACGAGCACGGTGAAGGCCGAGGGGCGTGACCGTCGCCGCGCCCCCAGGATGCCTAGTGCCAGCCCGTTGCCCACCACGCCCGCCACGAACATCAGGGTGCTGGTGGCTGGGCCCACCGAGTCCCGCACGTAGGTGAGGTTCCTGCACGAATCCGCCATCCCCCCTGCCTCCTGGACTAGAGGGGTCCCCAGGGGGCGGGGGGTTGAGGGGGAGCCGGGTCTGCCCCCCCCAAGCCCCACTCAGATGCCCACCGCCCTCCCCATGGTCAACCCCAAGGTCCACCCGTCGGTCTGTCTGCCTCTCTCCTCTCTCTCCCTGTCTTTCCCCCTTCCGTCTCCCGGTTCTGTCCTCTCCCTTGCCCACCCCTTCTCTGCCTCTGCCTCTCCCTCTCTCTCCCCTCCTCACCGCACCTCTGTCTGCCTTCTCTCTCAGTGCCTCCTCTGTCCCCCGCTCTCCTGTCAGCCGAGGTCTGTGTCTGTCTGTGTTGGTCTGTGTGTGTCAGCTTCTCCCTGCTTCCCTCCTCCTCCCTCCCTCCCTCCCTCCTCGCCTGGCCCGGCTTTTTCATTTCCTCCCTCTGCCCCGCCTTCCCCTCCCCTGCTTGCTCTAGAGGCACCCCTCCCCAACCTCGGGCTCTCTCCATCTCCCCTGCCCGGTCCAGGTGCCCTCACTGAGCCACCTGCCACTTCCTCGCAGGAGGGTCTCTCTCTGCTCTTCTCCCTTCCCCGGTGGCCCCCCGTGGGGACCACTGAATGTCACACTCGGGGGCACGCCGGGACAAGACCTAAGGGGCACAGCTGACCGGTCCGAGAGGCCGTCTGGGGGTGGCCTCTGGGATCCATTCTGGGCTCCAGGCCCCGGGGTTAGGACATTGCCCAGGGATTGAGAAATGACCAGGAAATTCCTCCCCGATGTAGTGTTTTACAGGCATTACTGCGATCTCTGTTCCCCGGACACAATTCGCTCCTTCCAGAAGGCTGGAGAAGGAGGTGGCCGAGCCAGAGGAAAAAATGCCAGTCCCTGGAGCCCATCCCAACTTGCAAGCTCACCCAGCCAGCTGAGTCTGGGAAGAGGGATTCGAGGGACTTGGGACTTGGTGTCCCCGCCGTCGGGGGCGGGGAGTGGGGGGTTGGGGGGGTACCCAGGGCTTCCAAGAGCACCAAAGGGGAGCGCCCTCCCACCCTCCGGCTTCTTGCTCCAGCAATCCCAGGCCCTTAGGCCAAGCTCTGGTGACCTTGACTTCCAGGAATAATTCTGGCCACAGACAGCAGTCCAAGACTCCAACATCACTGTCACATGGTTCTCTCCCACACCCCAAACACACCCCCGGCCACCGCGTGTCCCAGCTGGTAACCGGTCCTGGTTCCCACTGAGTCAACGGCTCCCCATTCAGCCTCCCCGCCCCTAAGGGCCCGAGACCCTGTCGGATACCCCTTAGGGGAGGCCCGTTTGAGTAGAGGGATGACAAACTCCATTTGCCCTGAGCTCCTGTCTCCATCCCACCACTAACTAACACCAGCTTCACGGGCCTGGCGGCCAACCGCGGCCAGTGGCCCATCCCAGAGCCCCCTTTGTCACAAGGAGAGAGCCTGTGCCCGTGTTGCCTCATGTCCAAGGCCAGGAGGGATGCTCCCGATCTCCAGGGCCGGACACTGGGTAGCTGCAGACTTCCTCTCTCTGTACCCAGGCCCCTCAGTGACCACAACCCCCGCACTCCTTCTCCCCCTCTCCCTATCGCCCGTGCCCAGCTGGCATCCCGGCTTCCGGCCTCAGCTCCAGCCATAGCAGGGGCTCTGAGGGGGGGGGGGGCCCTGTGTATGGGCCTCAGGCCTCCTAGCTATGTGGTGCCCCCCCCCAACCTGCCACCGCCCCATGCTCTGCAGTCCCCAGACGGACCAGAGGGAACTCAGGAAGTTGTATCATATTAATGAAAGATGACGCCTGGCAGGCTTCTGTCCTGTCGAAGCATCAGGGGAGTTGGGGGGGGGGCGGGGGTATCTCCGGTTCCTGGAGCCTCCCTCCCACTGGCTTCCTGTCCCCACTGGGGACGTGAAGCGTTCAGGAAGTCCACTCTGCTCCCATGCCCAGTGAGGCCTCACACACCCTGCCCCCCCTCCAGGCCTCAGTTTATCCACCTGTGCCACTGGGGGCCGGGAGTCCCGGGGCCAATGTCAGTGCTGGACACACTTCCACTTACTTTCCGGGAACCCTGACATCCTGCCCAGCTGGGGCCACGCCCACAGCAAGGGCCACAAAGGGTTCCTCTTCCTGCAGGTGCCTTGGGGTGAAAGGTCCCCCCAGCTGTGCTATGAGGGGGCAGGCGGCTTCCACGGGGCGGGGGAACCGTGGGAAGGAGCCGCCCCGGGTGGGTGAGTCAGCCTCCTCCCTCTCGCACTGGTCGAAGGCGACTCAGGCGTCCCCAGAAGGACCGCGGACAGAGGGGCAGAGGAGAGGACAGCCCAGGGACAGCTGGCGCCGGCCGGCACAGAACTTGGGCAGGGAGGGGCGGGGGGGCACCCGGGGGCGGGGTGTGCCAGGGACCGTGGTGGACGTGTGACCTTCACGTGCGGGTCTGTGTGGGATTAGTGTCACCCGGGTGAGCCTTGGAAGAGCGCTGTGAGTGTGTGTGTGTGTGTGTGTGCACTCTGGCGTCCCTTCCCTCGAAGGTCCACTCGCCCATCGGTGTCTGTTGACGCGTCTTGTTGCGGGTGTCGGCGCCTGGGTACCGCGGGCCCGTGGGCCTCTCCGTGGCTGTGTCTCCCGCGTCGGTTTGCAAGGGAAGGTTTGCTGCCCGGCGCCTTGGGAAGACACGGGTTCTGGAAAGCCCCCCCCCCCGCCACCCGCCGGCCATTTGCTGTGTGACTCCGGACGACGACTTGGTCTAGCTCAGCCCTGATGTCCTCCTTCCTCGAGTGGCTGCCTCGCGCTTACCAGGGGCGTGGTGTGGACAGTGGGGGCAGAAGCCACCCCACCCGCCTCCAGGCAGCCCTCAGGTAGCTGCTGTCGTTATTCCTTCCACAGACTCCCACCCGCTTAACTGTGTGCCCAGGGGGAGGGCCCCAGAGGGGCTCCGAGGCAGGGCCCCCCTCGGTGTGCGGCAAGGGGACGGGGGAGGGAGAGGAAGGTCAGAGCTGGAGACTGGAGTGGCAGGCCCTCGCCTGAGTCATCTGCGCCCCCCAGGTCTCCCCCACCCCTGCTTGTTGGCCAAGGCCTCCGGCTGCCTGCCTGGGCCGCATCTGGCCTTGCGGCTGAGCTCACGCCCCCCCCCCCCCTTGCCCTGGGCCCAACCCTCTCTTGGCTCCCAGCCTCCTGACCTTGCCCCGGGAGAAGGGAGAAGGATGGACCCACCCTGTACCCCTCCCCGCCCCACGCACAGACAGGAGTGAGCACAGCCGCGTCAGCTCTGACACCTGCCAAGCCTACCTGTCCTCCTGTGCCCTCTGCCCGCTGCAAGGAGCCGCTGTGTGCCCATCCTGACCTGTCCCTCATCGGCAGGTCCCAACACCTTCAGTCAGGGGCCCTTTTCCTCTGCCCACCGCCCTTTCCTGCACCGCAAATGGGCCCTTGCCTACCCGCCAGACTCTGCCTCTCACCCCTGCTCCAGGGGGCTCTCCCCTGTCGTCCCTGCCCTGCCTTTGCGGGGGGTGGGGGGTGTGCCCCTCACTTCCGTCCTGCGAGCCCCCTCCCGACACCTCCAGTCGCTTCTGGAAGAGCTCATCCGTCGGCCCCCACTCCCACCTCAAGCCCCCACTGGCCAGGTGATGTCACCGCCCTGTGCCTGATGCCACGTCTGAAACATGGGGATAAACCGGGTCTTTGGGGGGGGGGGAAGGGGTTATCCAACAATTGAGGTGGGGGCTTCAGAAACAGGACTCCAGGAAGTGATGGTCACAGTTGTGGCTCGGGGCCACCCCGCCCCCAGACCCCTTCAGCAGAACCAAGCACTGCTCAGGGCCTGTGGGGTACAGAGGGAAGACAGCCTGGCAGGGGCAGCCCCTGGGGTTGGGGGTGAAGAGGGAGGGGACTGCTGACTGCAATCACTTCCCCAGGCGGGTCACCTCTCTGCCTCTTGGTCTGGCTCTGACCCCAGAGCTGACCTCACAGCTGGGGCTGGCCGGATAGAGCAGCGGGTCACCAGAAGCCCGTGCTCCCGAGTCATACCCGCTAACAAGATTATCCAGATTTGCACGCATGGATGCTGGTCACCCGGGACCTGCTCTGTCCGGCTCATCCGGCCTCCCCCGCCTCCTCCAGGTAGACCTCCCTTCCTGCCCGCCCTCCCTTCCCCACATGGGGTCAGGAAGTCAGGAGAAGGGATCTCCGCTATACAGCCCCAAGATTTCGAAGCTGAAAGGGTCTAAAAATCCCAACAGTCTACGCTCAAGAGATCCTTACACTCGTGAGGTGCAGAGCTCCGGAACTTAGCCGGACAGGGGAAGAGGATTCTGGCCCCCGGGGCTGAAAGACTCCAGCATGCCGGCCCTCTGAGGTCCTGCAATTGGAGATTCCTTCGCCTTTCAGGTTCTAAGAGGCAAGGATGCCGGGTCTGAGAAATTCCAGAACCCTCTGGCGACTTCCCTCCCGGCATCCCTCCTCCCCAGCTCATCCTTGGCTCTCTCTGTCCCCAGTCTCCCCCGGGGCTCCCACAGACATGATGCAACCGGGGCTGGAGCCGGCTGAGAGGTGGGAGGCAGGAGGGAGATGTAATTACAGAAGCTTCTGCCTCGATCCAGCAGGAAGCTCGGAGTTGGGGCCCAGGGGACCCCAATCCGATGTGAATAATGGAGCGCTCGCCAGAAGCGCGCATGGCCCCCTCTAGGGAGGGGAGGCCCAGTGAGGGGGCTCCATCCAGGTCCAGGGGTCCAGCAACCCCCCCCCCCACCCCGTTAGCCCCAAGCTGGGGAGCACAGGTGTTCCTCTGGAGAGAAGAGGAAGTCTGTGAGGACCCTGGGGGGGGGTGTCTCTAACTCAGTGGCCCTCCAGCCACCTCACCGGGTCTGCGGTCTGCGTCTCCTCATTTTCGACATTCAAGACATTTCCCACTCTCTTCACGCCGCGGTAAGAACCCCCTGGGACTCGGCCGCCTTAACCAGGAGACGGTAGGACAGGGGCGGAGACTCTGGTGAACCGCGAAGCCCGGGTCCCATCTCCCAGCCTCTGGGTCACCCGGAGGGCTTAGGCAGGCCTGAGGTCACCAGAACTTCCGATTTGGGAGAAGCCAGAAATAAGGACTTTTATGTGAAGTACTCCTATTTTTCAATTTGGCAACCAAGTCAAGAACATTTTTAAACGTTATGTAGGCCAAAAGTAGAGAACCAAAAAAAAAAAAAAATATATATATATATATATATATATATATATATATATCTGCAGGCTATAAATGTCCTGTGGGCCACCAATGTGTGAAGTGAGAAATACAGGGCAGGAACTGTGACTGAGGCAGCCCTGTGTCCCCAGAACAAAGAAAATAACCACCGAAGGGAGGAACGTCACACCTCAATTTGTCTCCTCTCCCTCCAGCCACGCTTCTCTCTCCTCTGGGTCCCCAAGTGTTATTACCACCATGTCCCAGCTCAGATGTCCCCTCCTTCAGGAAGCCCTCCCCGGCGCCCAAGCTGAGTCAAGCGCTCCCTCGGAGCTCCCCGACCCCAGCCCTGCCCTGACTGGGTCATGACTATCTGGGGACAGGTCTGGGTCTCCTATTGGATTCTGAGCCGCAAGAGGGCAAAGCCAAGGGCTGTCTCGGTCCCAACTATGTCCCCGGGCTTCACCCAGAACAGGGCTGGTCACAGAGCAGGTAGGTAGGTCTTCAGGGAGGGCTTGGAAGAATGAACGGGACAAATGAATGAACAGAGGTCAGTGCTACGGACAGAGGTAAGCCCGTGGCAGGGGGTGGAGTCACTCAGGGAGAGGGAAAGGAGGGGTGGGCACGGGGGCTCCTGGAGAGGAGAGGGGCCAGCTCAGGGGTTCGGGGGTTCAGCGCTGGAGGCCACAGTCTACCCCTCATTACCTCCCAGCTGTGTAACTTGGAGTGAGGGGACCTCCTTTGGCTCAGTTTCGTCCCCTGCAAAATGGATACTATTCAAGTAGCCAGCTGCCTTCTGGGGCTGTGGGGATGATTAAATAAGTTCAGGGTCGCGGAGGGCCCAGTGCAGGTCAGAGTCCGGGGTGCTCACTTCCTCCGGTACACCCTCCCCATCCACAACCCCCCCCCACGCCACACATCCTCACCCCCAACACACTCCAAACACACTCAGGAGGGCCGTGGAGGGACAGGGTCCCCCGTGATGGCCCCAAGCTCTGTGCGTGCCTCAGTTTCCCCAAAAGCACAGGTACCACCACAGCCGCCACGTTTATTGGATTCACTCTGTGGCGAGGGAGGGGGTAAGCTGTCGCGAAGACTCAGAGCAGGACGCAAAAGAGGCGCTTGTCGCGGAAGGGGTTCTCTGCGGCGGGGACCGGCGTCACCAGCGGGTCATCTTTGGCGTGCGTCTCGCAGAAGGCCAGGAGCTCGGCGGCCGCCTGCGACACCTGCGGACGCCGGGGCGCGGTCCGTTCTCCGCCCAAGGCCCCGCCCCCGCCCCGCCCCTTCCCAGCCCCGGCCCCGCCCCGGCCCCGCCCCCCGGGTCCCGCCCAGTTCCGGAGCGGGTCTTCCCGCGGGCCCCGCCTCCAACAGCGCGGGGTCCGGCCCCCGGCCCCGCAGCTCCCTCCGGCCTCCCCAAGCCCACCCCGCACCTTCATGCGATCGATGTTCACCTCCAGCTTCAGCTGTTCCACCGTCTTGCGGGCCTCCGCGATCTTGGCCATGTTGTTGGACATGGCTAAGGGCGGGGAAGAGTTTAAACGCCGGGCGGGAGTAGGGGCTGACGGGGTAGGCTAGGACAAGCCGGGGTCCCCAGGTAGGGGGTGGCAGCGGTAGTGGGACCCGGGCGACAGGGGTGTGGATGGAAGAGCGTACGAATGGGGTGCCCGGAGGTGGAGGGAGGGACAGGAAACCAGAGAAAAGAGGAGGAATGAAGGGACCTACAGACGGGCGACCAAGAGGCAGGCCAAGGGAGGGCCAGAGGGGCCAGAGGAGGGATGGAGGGGTGCAGAGACGGGGTACCTAGATGGAGGGAAGGACAAAGACGGGCGAGGGAAGGCCGGAGGGAAGTCCAGTGATAAGGCTGCCTGGCAGGTGGAGGGAGGGACCGAAGAACAGGGCCACAGGTGCTGCGTGGGGATCCAGGTGTCCTCAGCCCCCGGGGACAGAGCATGAGCCAGGAGGGGGGCCCTCCCCAGGCCAATTAGCGGCGGCTCGGGGAGAGCAAGGAATTAAGATCGCGGCGGGAAGGGCGCAGAGGGGGCCTCATTAGGGCCTTGGCAGCAGCTGCCCCCTCCGGCCCCCTTGGGGAGCTCCCCCACGCCCGGCCTGGCCACCTCAAAGGAGCCTCTGCTCATTAGCCGCCCAACAGAGGGCTGGGGGTGGGGTGCGGCGGGCAACTCGGCCGTGACTGGGAGAGGGGCAGAGAGGACGGAGAGAGGGACACATGGAGGGGCAGAGGGAGCCACAGAGTGACAGACAGACCGAGGCACGGAAGAAATAGAGAGACTGGGCCCGGGAGAGAGAGGTGGAGGGATGAAGCGATGTGGGGGGAGGGGGGACAAGGAGAGGGGTCAAAAAAAAAAAAAAAAGAGTGATCCAGGGGGGACAGAGGGGATGAAGGCACAGGGCAGGGACAGAGAAGGGGAGGTGGAGGGTCCAGGAGGGGTGGAGACAGGGGGTGGGAAAGGATAGAGGGAGGGGCACATGGAAGGACAGAGGAAGGCACAATGATAGAGGGGCAGAGAGAGGCGTGGGGGGGGGTGGATAAAGGGACAGAGGAGAGAGGGGACAGGGGGACAGAGAGAGGGGGATGGAGGGGCTGGGGAGAGACAGGCTGGTGGAGACGCAGACGTAGGAAGTCATTCATTCACTCATTCATTCATTCCTAGGGGGACAGATGGCGGCTGCGATGGGGCACAGGGATCCGCCGTGGGGTGAGACCGGAGCCTCCTACCTGTTGCTGCTCAGGGCCGGGATGGCAGGCAGGTGGCAGAGCCTGGGAGACCGAGTCTGGGTCCCCCTCCCCCACCCCCCCCGCTCCCTAGTCAGCCCCGCCCCCTCCCCGAGGCGCAGCCCCTGAGGGCCCGCCTCCTCCTTGCTGCCACCACCGCTGTCCCGCCCCCCCCCCACCGCCTCGGGTCTGTTTCTTTGGGTCCCCTCTCTCTGTCCGTCCCCCTCTCCATCTCTGCCTCCGTCCCTCTCAAACACGCACGCACACGCTCACTCGCAGGGAAAGACAGTCTTCAAGGGTGCCTGCCCCACGCTCTGCACTCGTCCCGATGTCCCCCAGACCTCGGATGCGGGTCCCGCGCGGCCCCTCCAGCACACGTGCTCTCCCACCCCGTCCCGCCGGCCACCTGCGTCGTCCCGCCACAGACCACCCCTCCCAGCACACAGGCTCACCCTCGCGGTCCCTCAGATCGACGTGCACGCTCTGTCCCGCGCGCGGCGGCGGCGGGGGCCACACAGTCTCACGACTGACCCGCGCTCGCTCGTCACAGTCGCGGCCCCTCCCCCTCCCCCCAGCGCCACACACGGGGGCTCCCCGTCTCTCCTCGTGTGGCCCAGCATCACCGATGCCGCCTCACGCGCCGCAGCCAGACACGCTGTCTCAGAGTGTCAGATGGGCACACACAGCTCGGCCGCGTCACACGCCATGTCTCGAGACGTCACACACCTTGACACGCAGTTGGAACTTCTGTCTGTCTTGTTCACACCCGGCGGCAACTTCACCCGCGCTTTCACCGTCACCCAGTATGTTAGGGACACACACGCACAAGGTCTCTCTCGTGTTGTCATCTCCGAGTGCCCCGCACAGTGGCGCGCTGCCTCACGCGCTGTCCCAACACCGTGACAGTCTCTCGCTGTCCCACCTGCCGTGTGTCGCACATCGTCAGTTTCTCACAGTTGACCAGCGTGGCTGACACACACGGTCACACTCACGTGGTCCCTCTGTCACACCCATTGCCCGGGGCCCGTCACGCTGCCTTCTCACGCCACCTCTGGGTGTGTCACACTCATTCACCCTGTCACCCTGTGACCCCCACAGCCCTCGTGTCCTCCCCATGTTGCACTCTGTGCCCTACAACCTCTCGCTGTCACATCCGGCCTCCTGATGTCACAGTCCCCCAAATGGTGTCGCAGGCACATCCAGCCTCAGGGCGTCCCACACAGCCACCTGCGTGTCACGACCTCTCATGTCACACACTCAGTCGCATACAGCCTCTCTGCCTAACACACGGTTTCACAGACACACTATTTCTGGTTGTCACAAAATGTCACCAGGCCACACAGCCACACACACAACGTCACAAGCTCGCGGTAGTACACGCTCACACAGTCTCTTGGCGTCGCACGCCGTTCCCCGGGGTCACCAGGGGCACCCACAGGGTCTCTGTCTTGCACTGGTCACACCCCTGGGGGCGCCCATACCCAACCCTCGGGCCTCTCGTGACAGCCCCCGATGGCCACACGGGGGCGCCCGCGGCCCGCCGACACCAAAGCCGTAGGCGGAGGTGGAAATTGGGAGGGCAGGGCGTCCCCGCGGGGCCGGCGGGGGACGCAGACCTGGGAGGGACGCCGGGACACAGCAGGGTGGCGGGGCTGGAGGCCAGAGGGAGAGAACTGAAGACGCACTGGGACAGGAGAAATTCAAAGAGAAGGGGAGAGAGATGCAGGGAGAGGCCGAGAGAGACGGGGACGCAGAGACAAATTTGGAGAGATAGAGACCTAGGGACTAGGTGAGACAGAGACAGGCCGAGGATCGCAAAGACAGAGAGACAGAGACATGCAGGGTAGAGGAGAGACCCACAGACAGAAATGGAGAGGCCGAGACAGGGACCGAGAAACACAGACACCCGAGAGACACGCACAGAAGCGCACGGAGACACCAACTCGCAGACCAAGCCTCCCGCCGGGGACGGTGGCGGAGGTGGGGCTGGCGGGGCGCGCCCCGGGGGCGTGGCCTAGGGGCGATGCGGGGGGGCGTGGCCAGGGGCGGGGTTCCCCCAAGGGGCGCGTCCGGGGGGGGCGGGCCAGGAGGGGCGTGGGCTGGCTGAGGCGCGCCCCAAGGGGCGGGCGTTGGGGGAGCAGGGGGAGGCCCTGGAGGGAGCTTCTCCTCGCCGTCAGCCCTTCCCTGCGCGGTTTTGGCCGACTGCATGGGGACGCGAGCCGAGCGGGGAGGGGACACCGCCCGGGTGCCGGTGATCTGAGGGTATCCGACCCTGACTCCCCGCTTCCCCCCGCCACCCCGCAGAAGCCACAGGGCCAGGTGGGGGAAGGGAACCGGGCTCACATCTGGAAAGCATCAGGCGCGCCGGACGTGCCGGGGCCCCGGGCCCGGCTGCGGAAGGGGGGAGGGGAGCCAGGGCGCCCTCGTCCTCCCCCCTCTGCGGGGTCTGCCGGCGCCGGGGAGGGGCCTGGGCGTGCGCCGAGCCTCTGCGCCTCCCGCAGCTGGTTTCCATCAGCGACTTTGGCCCCGGCCGCCCCCAAGGAGGAAACCCAGCTGAGAGTGGGGGAAGCCAGGGTGACGACCCAATCTCCTATCCTGCTTTCTGACGGCGGCCAGACGCCGGGGGGTGGGGGAGGGGGGGGACGGACGCTGCTCGAACCGTACCGAAATGCCCTCCCTTTCTCGCCGGAGCTGCAGCCCCCAGCCGTCTTTCCACCCGACGTGTAACTTCAGTTTTCAGACGTGCAATCCCGCCTTGTGCTGCCCAGGAGTCGCCCCGGCCTCGTGAGAGCCTAGCAGTCAGTGGTGCTATTGTGCCCATTTTCCGGAGGGGGAAACTGAGACCCTGGATTCGGCTTCCGCTTTGACTTTAATTATTCAAGAAATGGGCCGTGAACGCCAGGAGTGGTTCTAGCGTCCCATACCCAATGGCCCACTGTATATTCCCGGCTGGGTGTCCGCGGGTGTCTCGCACTCGACGCGTCCAACACTGAGCCCCATCCGCCAGACCCCCTCCTACTGCAGGCTCAGCCAGCTGATAGTAAATCTTTGGGGTCATTCTTCCCCTGCCCTGCCTCCCTCACGCCCCACGACTGATCTGGTAACGACTGCCATGAACTCCGGCTTGCAGTCTCTTCTCGCCTCCTCTGCGGCTGGCACTCTGGTCCAGCCACAGTTCCTCGCTGGCTTCCCTCATCCGGGGCCCCACAGAGGAGCCAGAGGGACCCTGTTTGAAAGGGAGCCCCCAGATAATAGCCCGTGTTGGCGAGGAGGTGGGAAGGAAAACGGCACAGCCAGGGTAGGAAACAGCCTGGCAGTTTTTTAACAGGCTAAAGAGTCACCACCGTAGGACCCAGCAATTCCAGTCCCTAGGTATCTACGTAAAAGAAATGAACACAGGGGCGCCTGGGTGGCGCAGTCGGTTAAGCGTCCGACTTCAGCCAGGTCACGATCTCGCGGTCCGTGAGTTCGAGCCCCGCGTCGGGCTCTGGGCTGATGGCTCAGAGCCTGGAGCCCGTTTCCGATTCTGTGTCTCCCTCTCTCTCTGCCCCTCGCCCGTTCATGCTCTGTCTCTCTCTGTCCCAAAAATAAATAAACGTTGGAAAAAAAAAATTAAAAAAAAAAAAAAAAAAAAGAAATGAACACATACCTCCAAACACTTGTACCTGAATGTTTCCCGGCGGCTTTGGTCATAATAGCCCCAAAGTGGAAACAACCCAAATGTCCATCCGCCGAGGCGCGGAAAAGCTCAATGTGGTGTGTCCGTCCAGACAATGGACGCTCCTTCGGCGGTAAAAAAAGAAATCAAGCCGTGGTACGCGCTCCCATGTGGATGAACTTTGAAAACATCATGCGTAGTGAAAGAGGTCGGCCACAAAAGGTCACTTAGAGCATGATTCCCTTTGTATGGAATGTCCAGAATGGGCCAAAATACAGAGATAGAGACAGTAGGTTAGTGGTTGTCAGGGGCTGGAGATACCGGATGGAAATATTCTTCAATTGATTGTGGGGAGAGCTGTACAACTCTGTGAACGCACTAAAAGCCACTGAACTCGATTTGGGTGAATGTTACGCTCTGTGAATTGTATCTCAACGTTTAAAAAAAAAATGTTTATTTATTTTGAGAGAGAAAGAGAGAGAAGAATCCCAAGCAGGCTCCATGCCATCAGCCCAGAGCCCCACGCGGGGCTCGAACTCAAGAACTGAGAGATCATGACCTGAGCTGAAACCAGGAGTTGGGCCACCCAGGTGCCCCTTGACTTTTTTATTTGTTGAGTAGGATTCACGCCCAGCGTGGAGCCCAGCTGGGGGCTTGAACTCACAACCCTGAGATCAAGACCTGAGTTGAGATCAAGAGTCAGAAGCTTAACCGACTGAGATACCCAGGCGCCCAGATATGTGACTTATATCTCAATAGAGCTGTTAACCCTTTCACCTCCCCCCCCCCAAAAAAAAACCCTAAGTCCCTCTTGTGCTCAGAATTCTCCCATGGCTCCCACCTCCCTCGAAGTAAAAACCCAAATCCTCACCATGGCCCATGAGGCCCCACACAATGTAGTAGACACTACGATTCTCTGCCCCCCACTCCGGCTACTCCCACCCTTTTGTCCGTCACCCATGCTATTCACATGCCTCACTTCCCCCACCTCCTTCAGATCTCTGTCCAAATGTCCCCTTCTCGGTGAGACCGTCCAGATGACTCTACTTAAAATCACAAACATCTCTGCTCCCTCACCCCACCCAATTTCCTCATAGCTCTGCTCAGTTCTCCCCCATAATCCTTGTCACCTTTAGCAAATTACAGAATTTATTTATTTGTTATGTCAACGCCCCTGCCCCGCCCCCCAGCTCCCACGCCTGTAAGCAGTTCCTTTTGTAGCCTTCTAGAGAGAATCCATATAGGCTATGTCGGACAGCGCTTAAGAGCCTAGACTCTCAGGCAACCTGAACTTCCATTCTGGCTTTGCTACTTATCAGCCTCACGTAGGTTACTTAACATCTCTGTGCTTCGGTTTCTCCATCTGTGAAATGGGCATACGAGTACCCATATATCATCTCTCTAATATACCCTCGAGGCTGTGAGGATTGAGTCACTGAGAATAGAGTCTGGCATGCAATAAATGCTCAATTTCACAGTCAGCTGATATTTTTTGTTTGGGGTGGGGTTTTTTTGTTTGTTTTTTTTTAATTTTTTTTTTAACATTTATTTATTTTTGAGACAGAGAGAGACACAGCATGGACGGGGGAGGGGCAGAGAGAGAGGGAGACACAGAATCGGAAGCAGGCTCCAGGCTCCGAGCCATCAGCCCAGAGCCCGACGCGGGGCTCGAACTCACGGACCGCGAGATCGTGACCTGAGCTGAAGTCGGACGCTTAACCGACTGCGCCACCCAGGCGCCCCATGTTTTTTGAAGTAGGCTTCACATCCAATGTGGGCCTTGGACACAGGACTCTGAGATTACGAGCCACACGCTCTACAGACTGAGCCAGCCAGGCGCCCCGCTGCTATTTATTTATTATTCTTTTTTAATGAGTTTGTACCAAAATCTTAAGAAGAAAGGTCATCCATGTGTACTTCAACCATTTTGACCCCTGTGGCCAGTGTGACCTTGGACAAGTCCCTTTCCCTTTCTGAGTTGCCACTTTTATGGAATGTAGATGAGGCAAATATTCCCAAAGGAAGGCCTGACAAGTAGTGGCTTTTCCTGGTAATTTTTTAAAAATCTTTATTTATTTATTTTTGAGAGAGAGAGAGAGAGAGAGAGAGCACAAGCAGGGGAGGGGTAGAGAGAAAGACAGAATCCTAAGGAGGCTCCACACCATCAGTGCAGAAGCCGATGCTGGGCTTGAACTCACAAACCGTGAGATCATGACCTGAACCGAGATCAAGAGTGAGAGGCTTAACCGACTGCGCCCCCCCCCCCCCCCGCCAGGCATCCCTTGGCCAACTTTTCTTTTCCTTATTTATTAAATTTTTTTTCTTTAACGTTTATTCATTTTTTGATAGAGACAGAGTGCGAGTGGGGGAGGGGCAGAGAGAGGGGGAGACACAGAATCCAAAGGAGGTTCCAGGCTCTGAACTGACAGCACAGAGCCCGACGCGGGGCTCGAACCCACGGACCGTGAGAGCATGACCTGAGCCAAAGTCAGCCGCTTAACCCACTGCGCCACCCAGGCGCCCCTTGGCAAACTTTTAAAAATGACTTTTGTTCATTGGTATGCAAAAAGAAATACTTGTTTATCCATACACACACACTGCCCACCCACCTTCTAGAATGGAAACTCCACAAGGAACGAAACTTTTTTCTGTTTTGTTCCTTGCTCTTTCCCCAGTGCCTCAGTGGGCAGTGGAGATGCAGGTGAGCACAGCTGGCCTGATCTCCTGCTCTCTCAGAGTTCAAAGCTACCGAGAGGTGGACCCACCCATCTAGACACAAAGTCAAAGCAGAACAAATACCATTCTCCACCTGACTGTGGGGTCAGGTGGGGGATGGGTTCTAGCCCTAACTCCCTCCTTCTTGCTGTGTGATCAGGGGAAGTAATGGCCCCTCCCCAAACTTCTAGTTATCCATCCATGAAATGGGTATGATTATTGAACTTATCCAATAGAAATATGGGCAAAGAGTATGAACAGGCAATTCACTGAATTACAAGTGGGCCAATGAATATACCAAAGTATGTGTTGCCTCAAGGGTACGGGAGAGAGACATGCTAATTAAAACAGAACATGGGAGAGGTGCCTGGGTGGCTCAGTCCGTTGAACGTCCGACTTTGGCTCCGGTCATGATCTCACAGCTCATGAGTTCAAGCCCCACGTCGGGCTCTGCGCTGACAGCTCAGAGCCTGGAGCCTGCTTCAGATTCTGTGTCTCCCTCTCTCTCCTTTCCTCCCCCACTCGCACTCTGTCTCTCTCTCTCTCAAAAAACAAAACAAAACAAAACAAAAGCATTAAAAAAATTAAAAAAAATAAAATCACAAATAAAAGGTTAAAAAAAAAGAAATGAAAATATCAGCTGAGGGCGCTTTTAGTGGGAGGAAGTGTGGCAATGTCAATTAAAAGTTTTTAATTTTTTTTTTAATTCTTGAGAGAGAGAGAGACAGAGCATGAGCGAGAGAGGGACACAGAATCCGAAGCAGGCTGCAGGCTCTGAGCGGTCAGCACAGAGCCCGACCGACAAGGGGCTCGAACTCACAAACCATGAGATCGTGAACCTGAGCCGAAGTCGGATGCTCAACCAGCTAAGCCACACAGGCGTCCCTCAATTAAAAGTTTTTAAATGAGTGTACATTAATGACCAAACAATTCTATTTCTAGGAGTGAAGCCTACAGAAATACATACATATATGCACATAGAGGTATGTACAAGGACATTCCTGCAGCAAGGTCCCTAACAGCAAAATAATTGGGAGAGCTGACAATCCCACAGCAGACTCTTATGCAGCTAATAATAATAATAATACAGTGAGGGGGGCACCTGGCTGCCTCAGTCGGTAGAGCATGCAACTCTTGATCTTGGAGTTGTAAGTTCAAGCCTCACGTGGGGTGTAGAGATTAATTAAAAATAAAAGCTTAGAGCGCCTGGATGGTGCAGTGGGTTAAGCATCCGACTTCTGCTCAGGTCATGATCTCAGGGTTTGTGAGTTCCGGCCCCATTTTGGGTGAGCTCGAGCCCTGCTTCAGGTGAGCTTGAGCCCCACTTCGGGCTCCACACTCTCTCTCTTTCCCTCTCTCTCTGCCCCTTGCTCACTCACACACTCTCTCTCAAAAAAAAATTAAAAATACTAAAATAAATAAAATCTTTAAAAAACAATCATTATACAACGATAGGAAAATGTCATCTAAATTGAGATGAAATGGACAATTTCCTAGAAGAATACAACTTAGTAAAACTGACACAGGAAGAAATAGAAAAGTTAAATAGCACTATAACCATCAAAGAAACCCGATTTGTTTTTTGTTTTGTTTTTTTGTTTTTGTTTTTTGTTTTTTGAGAGAGAGAAAGAGAGAGAGGGAGAGGGAGAGAATCCCAAGCAGGCTCCAGGCTCAGCATGAAGCCCAACGCAGGACTCTATCCCAGGACCCTAGGATCATGACCTGAGCCAAAATTAAGAGTTGGACGCTCAACCGACTGAGCCACCCGGGTGCCCCCCCAATATCTAATTCTTAATTAAAATCCTTCCCATAAAGAAATCTCTGGACACAGATGACTTAACACCACCAAATGAAAATAATAATAATAATAATAGAATAAAAGTGATAAATAATGCAAATACATGGTTCAATTTATATATGTATATATGTACATATACATGGTATATATGTATAATATAGTTATATATTTATATAGTTACTTAAATTCACATATGTATGCAAACACATAAAGGGAAACATTCAAGGATACACATCAAACTGACTATGATGACTCTTGAGAAAAGAAATTTGGGTTGGCCCTTCACTTATATTTTTATGAAACCATGTTTGTGACCAAACACAACTCAATCAAAGGTCAGATTCATTGTGGTAAAACAGCCCCATGGTAGGAAAATCAGGTTGAGACCCACCCTGAGATCTGCCACCTGGCTCTGGACACCCCTATGTTCAAAGCAAATAGTAGTTGCTCACTAAACGTGAGTCCAAAGGAAAGCCATTTTACCACAGAAGGAGAGTCCACCACGTATGGAACAGTGTGCATTTATTTACAAAGAGGTTAGAGAAACACAGAATCTGGCCCCCCTGTGCACTGGGGAGTCACCATCGTCATAATAAATACAGTAATTTTAAAAAAGAAAAAAAAATACTGGATTGGAACAGCTGAGGGTCATCCTGGGCTCTCCCCACTCCCTTTGGGAGGGGGGAGAAAAGGGGGGGCATGAGATAGAAACCATCTTCCTTCCCCTCTTCTACCTCCTAATCCTCCATAACTGTCCCGGGATAGAGGCGAAAGGGTCCTTCTTTCCAGGTGCTACCACCTCCTAACTGACCCTCAAAACCCCAAAGTCAGTGCTCCTTCCTTTCCCAGGGCACTCTGCAGGCACCACCCGGGTCAGACACAGCGTCTCTGACCACGGTGCCAAGGGGATAGCTTAAGAATCCAGGGACATGGATGGGGGCACTTTGTGAATGGGGGAGGGGGGGAGACACCAGATCTGGGCATGGAAAGGAGGAATAAGAGGGCTCAGTGACAGTGGTGAACGGGAACAAACGGACTAAGTGTCTAAACTAAAATGGGGAAATTCGAACTGAATTACCCCTTCCGCATACCATATTACACCCATAGTACAGATGAGGAAAGTGAGGCCCAGACAAAGGGAACTTTCTGGCCCGAGGGCTGCAGAGCCAGCAGCTGAACTGGGTCAAACAGGGCTCCTCCCCCATTCCTCCCTACGGTGGAGGGGGAGCCTTTTCAACCAAGACTGCAGTGGATGGGGGCAGTGAGGAAGGGTCTTTGGAAGCAGAGAAAATGGTGGTCTTTGGAAGGGAGGTATGGAAGGGTCAGTGATTGGGAGTGTGGTGGTGCAGAGGCCATGAAGGGGGAGCCCGAGCAAACCCCCAAACTCACACTGTAGTCATGACCTTGAGAGAACCCGAACGGAAACGCAGTATCTTTTTCTTGAGCGCGTGGGAAGCCTTGATCTTCACAAACACTTTGGCGGGGCCCGCGGGGGCCCCTCCACCTGCACCACCCCCTGCCCCAGAGGCTGCGGTGGCTGCCACCAGCTGCTGCGGCCACACCAGGCCACCGCTGCCGTCTGAGTCGCTGGATGCGGAGCTGAAGGCAGGCGACTCCCCCTCGCTGGCGCTCGATTCACTCTCCCCATAGCCGCCGCCGACGCCGCCGCCGGTGGGACCCCGGCGTCCAAGGGGCCCCAGGCGCCCCGCAGAGCACTCAGAGTCGCTGCCCGCGCAGCCATAGAGAAGACGGCGCTGCGGAGCCGACGGGGATGGGCCGGGCCCCGGGCCGCGGGCTGTCGGGGCTCGGGGACGGCCGCGGCGTCCGTCCGCAGCGTCGATCTCCGCCGTGGAGCGCCAGCGGCGGCAGGACCCCGCGGCCTGCGCCGCGAGTGTGGGCGCAGGGCCGCGACGGGGCCTCGGCGGCCGGGGCTCTTCCCGTTCGGCCGTGGGGTACTTGGGGGGCCCCGGAGGCACCGCGGCCGCGCGGCCCAACAGGCTGGTCTCAGACTGGGAGCGCGCGGCCTTGCGAGCCCTGGGCGAGCCCCGGCGGCCCGAGGCCTCCGTCACGCGTCCGCGGCGGCCGGCGGCCCGGGGACGCTCCCGGGGTGGGGACTGCTCCACGCTGCGGCCACGGGTCAGTGGTGGCGCTTTGCGGCGCGCCGCGCGGCCGGGGAGGCCGCGGGTGGCGGCCTGCGCGCCCGGGATGTACTGCGCCTTCACCAGGCGACCCTCGGCCGGGCTGTCGGGGGGCGAGGGAGCGGCGGGCGGCGCGGCGGGCTCGGGCGCCGTCTCCGACTCCCACGGCGAGGCCCAGGCGCGCCCCAAAGGCGCCGGGCTGGCGGGACGGCCCCCCGCGCGCTCCACTGGGGGCTCGGGCGCGGGCCGCGCGCCTCCGGGGGGCGGGGACACGTCGGGCGGCCTCTGGCGCACGCTGTTCTGGCGCCGCGGGCCCCCGTCCGCGCCCCCGGGACTGGTCCGGGGCTGGCCCGCCCCCCGGCGGCGGCGCCTGCGCAGGAGCGCCGAGATGTAGCCGTCCAGGGGCCGCCCCGTGCCGGGGGCGTCCGGCGAGTCCGCAGGAGGCCGGACGCAGGGCCGCGGGCTGCGCAGCGCCACGGCGTGCAGGGGGCTGGGCGTCAGGAAGGGCCCCGCGCGGGCCCGCCGCTCCGCGGAGGAGCAGGCCTCCGGGCCCGCGGAGCCCGCTGCCGTCGGGTAGGGCGCCGAGTACGATCGCGGCACGGCTGCCCGAGCGCTCACCGCCTCTGGAGCGCTAGGACTGGCGTCTCCTGGGGAGGGAGGCAAAAAAAAAAAAAAAAAAAAAAAAAAAAGGAAGAGAGTGGAGAGACTCTCGAAGCCCCTTCTAAGGTGAGCCTAGGAGGGTCAAGTTGCCTACCCCTCCTCCTCCACTGTCATCAAAAACCCTGCTCTCCCCCCCCCCCTTCCCTCATACCAGGTTCATAACCAAATCTTCACAAGACCCTGAATGGTCTGTCCCGCCCCTGCCTCTCTGACCTCCATCTCTGACGCCTCTCCTCTGTAATTTTAGGTCTCCGGCTACATTGGCTTCCTGGTTGCACCTGCCAGTCACGTTCCAGCCTCACGGCCTTTGCACTTTCTGTTCCCGCTACCTGGAACACTCTTCCCTGAGGATATCTGTTTGGCCCACTGCCTCACTTATTTTAGGACGCCACTCAAATGGCACAGTCTCAGTGACCTCTTCCCCGGGGGCCGCGTCTTCTAAAATGGCAACTTCCTCGCCGATTCCAAAGAGGACGCCCTCCCTGGTCCCCTTCCCCTAACTTTCTTCTCTGTCTGTCTGTATCTGACTTATCTTGTTTATTATCTGTCTCTCCCACTGGAAAGTCAGCTTCTTGAGGACAGGGGTCTCCCCCCACCCCACCCCCCACCCCCGCCACGACTGCATCCCTCACCACTAGGATAGGGCTACGCCATAGTAGGGGCTCAGAAACTTACTTGTATACATGGACAACAGCAGTTCCTGTTTCCCGAGTGGCTACTGTGGGTGCCAAGTCTAATAGCAATTAGGGCTGAGGCTCCCTGAATATGCAAAACTTCCCTACGACGTAGGTGCTGTTGTCAATCCCACTTTAACCGAGGGAGGCACGGAGGCCCCGAAAGAAGCAACAGGCTCAAAATCACACGAAAAGGGGAATGTCACAGCCAGAATTCGAATCCAGGTCAGTCTGACTCAGAAGCTTGGGCTCAAAACCATTCTCCTACTGTCCATTCCCTGGTTCTCAGGGCCCCAACCCCACCCACCTTACCTAGGGACTTGGGCCTCTCGCTGGCATAGATGCCCCGGGGTTCAGCGGGACCCAGGCGTCCATAGGAGCCAGATCCAGAGAAGCCACTGTCCCCACAGAAGGTAGAGGGTGGTGAGTCTGGACCCCCCGTGGAACTGGGGTCTTCATAGAAGCCTGGATTCCAAGGAGAAGAGGAGAGGTCATCAGGGGCCTGGGCGGGGAAGCCAGGGGTGGGGGAAGGAAGGGACCAAGAGGCAGCCCGAGAGGTAGGGGCAGGAGGAAAGATGGGGGTATCCCAGGCACGCCCTGCTTACCTGAGCTGCGCCCGCTCTCCTGTTCCAGGCCCCCAGACTCCAGGCTCAGATCTCCCAGCTGCTGGCCCAGGTCCCAGATGAGCCCAGGCAAGGCCTCCTGAGGGCATGAGGAAAGCAGATTGGTCAGAATGCCCCCCCAACCTCTGCCAAGGTTGCCCCCCACATCTTCCCAGACCATGGGTAGGGTTTCACTTTGACAATGAGGCTCTGATTTCAGGCCCCAGGATCTCCCCCCTCGAGTTCTCTGTCCCTTCAGCCCAATGGAAGTCCTTCCGATGGTCTAACTCAAGTCCTTCGTGCTGCAGTGACATCACTGTCTCTTGGGTGTGCTAAGCTTCAGAAGGCCTGCTCCCTATCAGGTGTTCCCTCCATTTGTGCTCGTGGCCCCTTAACACCTATTAGGATGTCCCTCTTTGAGCCTAAGCTCAGGTGGTCCAGCTGGAAGGGCAATTCGCTGCTACCTAGCAGATCCCTTAGCCATGGGGTCCACCTTCTCCAGTCCTTGACCTTCTCTTCTTGGATGCTCCCATCTCCCCCCACCGCCCCTTATCGGCAGCAGAAAGTCCTTCTGCAAGGCTTCCTTAAGTCCTTCCTGCTGCAGACCGATTCTTTCCCTCATATGGATAAAATAGGCAGACCACGACTCATGCTAAGTCCTTTGCTCCTTCTCTTGGGAAGAACCACTCCCCCGCCCCCCAACACCTACTGGCAAGTCCTTCTGTGAGTCTAGCCTTAGTGGGTACTACAGCAACAAGCCCCAGCAGGTTCGCTTGCCTGGGGGACGGCATCTTCCTCCTGCCCTTGCTTCATTCCTACCCAGAAGCCTCACCCCCCTCCTACCCCCCCCCCCCGTGTCTCCCATCGCCCCTCATCCCCAGGAGAAATTTCTGTTGAGTCTATCCCGGATCCTTCTTGCTGCAGGAAATGACCATTTCTTATCAGGGATGAATGAATGAAGGTGAAAACCCTTTTAGCGGAGCGGCCGTCATTAGCGAAGGGGGTGGGGCTGAAACAACACAGATGGGGCCTCTGAGACACTAGGGCTTAACCCCATTTTGGAAAACAGATCCAGGAAGAGTCCCACATGGGTCTGGGTGAGGCCAGAGGTGGCGGCAGCCGCGGGCCGACGGTTGACCCTCAGACAAAAGCGGCTTGTCTGGACGGCGGGCGGGAGGCAGGGAGGGGGGAGGAGCTGGGAGGCCAGGCGCCCAGCCCTGCCTATTTAGGGCAGAAAGACGGGCCGGCTCCCCCGCAGACGCCCCCCCCTCCCTCCCCCAGCTTCCTACTCCAGCGGCGGCTCTCCTGGCCCCCCCCCCCCCGTCCTCACCCCTCCCTCCCCCGCCCCCAGAACAGAAGCCCCCTTCTGGGCTTGTTTATAGGAGCAAAGTCAACAAATCGGTCCACTTTGGGCTCCTGCCCTGGGCCGTGCAGAGATGCTCAGGGTGGCGTCATCTTTGAGCAGAACCCAAGAGGGCAGCCCAACTGTGTCGTATCAGGGGTGGCTAGAAGCGTTCCCGGAGGGCCCGCGTACCCCACGTCATGTCCCCCCTACTAATCGCCCCCTTGCTCACTCTGCCGTAGCCTCGTAGCCACACTGGCCGCCTTGCTGCCCCGCCCCCCCCTCCCCAGCACGCCTTGCGCCTGGCCAGCTCCTACCTCTGTAAGATGTGTTTCCCCTGAATTTCCCCCTGGCTCCCTCCCTTGCTCGGTTCAGATCTTCGCTTTACAGGATCCCTCCTCTGACCAGTCTTTCCAAAATAGCTCCCCAGTCATTCTGCACCCTGTTGCCCTGCTTTCATTCCCCACCCCCACCCCCACCCCCACATGACCTCCTGGCTCAGAATGATACATTGGGTTGTCATTTGTTTTTTGTCTGCTCACTAAATGCCGTTCCTGGAAGGCAGAGCGTTTTGTCTGCTTTGTTGGCCGCAGCGTCCTTCCCCCACTTCCCCCCCCCCCCCACACACACACACCCACCCCAAGCCCGGTGCATAGCACAGTGCCTGGCACAGAGTAGGCGCTCAGGAGATGTTTGCTGAAGGGATGAACGTATACAGCAGAATACTATGCAGCTGTCAAAACGGAAGGAGGCCATATGTGTATACAGGCATCACTCACATAGAGCCTCCAGGCGGAAAAGGAAAGGGCATAGCACCAGCGTGAGTCAGAATTACCTGAAGGGCATTGTTCGCGCCTAAATTACTGGGTCCCGCCTCCAGAGCTTCCAGAGCTTCCAGGCTGGAGCTCCATTTGCATATCTTGCCAGTCCCCCCCCCCCCCATGTTGCTAGTCCAGCGGCCACACCTTGAGAACCACTGGCATTGTCCCCCCAAGGACCTCACCCAAGAGACCAGAATTTGTGAGAAAGCAAAGCATCGGGCGCCTGGGTGGCTCAGTCGGTTAAGCATCCGACTCTTGATCTTGGCCCAGGTCATGATCTTACGGTTTGTGAGCTCGAGCCCTGTGTCGGGCTCTCCGGCTGACAGCGCGGAGCCAGCTTGAGATTTTCTCTTTCTCTCTCTGCCCCTAACCCATACGCGCGCGCTCTCTCTCTCTAAATAAATTTTTAAAAAATTTTTTAGTACAATAAAAATTAAAAAGCAAAGCAAAACACTACACTTCTTGGTATGTAAGCTGTGGAAGAGGTCTGGAGGGACCCACACCAAGGTGACAACAGTGTCGATTCCAAGGAGACCTGGAACAAGTTACTTCCCCTCTCTGGGCCCTGGTTTCCTCCTCTGCAACATGGCATTCAACTCCCTCTCTTATGGGGTGTCATAAGGATTAAATGAACTAAAATAGCAGTTTCTTTTAAGCTCTTAATAAATGCTAGCTTTGATTGTTACACGAAAGCTCTGAATTTCTTTTTCTTTTTTTACTATTTACTTATTTTTGAGAGAGAGAGAGAGAGAGAGAGAGAGCACGAGCAGGGGAGGGGCAGACAGAGAGGAAGACAGACACAGTCCGAAGCAGGCTCCAGGCTCTGAGCCGTTCAGCACAGAGCCCGACGCGGGGCTCGAACTCACGAACCTGGAGATTGTGACCTGGGCCGAAGTCGGGCGCTCAACCGACTGAGCCACCCAGGCGCTCCCAAAGTGCTGAGTGTCTCAACAAGGAAAATAGAAAGTCTTGTTTCACTCGTGTAATTAAAAATAAAGATGAAACGATTGATTTGGGAGGGGGGGGGTGAAGTTCTGCCCGTGTCATGTCGGTTCCCAGAAGGAGTTAAGGGGGACAGACAGGAGAGGCCTCCCCTTCCCCCGCACCTGGACCCTCCAACACCACCCTAGTCTACACACTCTCACTGTTTGTAAGTTTGACCCCCATCCCTTCCAGGTGCGAAGCAATGATAACTCTTTAAAAAACCAGAAGGATGTTGGCCTGAATCTAGCTCCCTGTGTACCCACAATGCCCCTCATCCTTTTTTTTTTTTTTTTTTTTTGCAAACCCTTCTGCCAGGGGACCGTCCGCCATCCAGGGAGGGTTAACATGCATGGGGTTACGACCCCTGGAGACCCCTTTGCCCAAGCGTTTCCAGACCTTTGTCCCCACCCCACCCCCCACTGCTCGTCCAATTCCCTTCGTCTCTATTAGGAAGTCTTTCTGCAAGTCTAACTTAAGTCCTTCTTGCTGGAAGGGGACCCTTTCTCTTGGTGGGAGAGAACAGAACCCCCACCCCCCCCATCCAGGATTCTTGCCTCTTTTCTCTGAATATCCCTCGTCTTCCCCTGCACCCCCCAGCATTCCTATTAGAAACTAATCAAGTCTGGCTTCAATCTTTGTTGCTTCAAAGGGAGTGTATTCCTGGGGCAGGGGAGGGGGGAACAAGGGGGGGGTGGGAGGGGGAAGTATCCTAAGACAGAGGCTCAGGGATCAGAGGAGGTACCCACACCCTCCTCAGAAGGACCCAGGAACCCCCAACGGCAGAGGAGTTTATATTTAGCGTTTCTCTGTTCCTCCCTCGGTGCCGCTGTCTCTCTCCCGCTGCCTGCCACCGCCTCCTCCCTGACGCTGGGACGGAGCTTTGCCTGGAGAGTGTGGGGGAAAGAGGCCTCTCCACTACCACCTCCGGGGGGGGGGGTGGTTAGGCAGAGGGGCGGAGAAGGGGGGAGACTTAGGGGCAGGGATGGGGAAGCTGAAGGACAGAGAGAGGAGACTGAGGCAGACAGAGGGCGAGACTGAGGGACAGGAAGGAAGGACACGGCCTGCCCATCCCCGTGCTTTCTCCCTCTCCTCGTAGGGTGGGAGGTGCCTTCCCAAGCCCAGCCAGCTTAGGGTGGGGGGGGGGGAGCGGGGTGAAGGCCCCCACAAGGCGTCTCCAACTTTGGGAGGGGGTGGGGCCTCCCACAGCTGTTTCTGTTTCCAGAGAAGAATGTGCAGGGTCCCGCTCCCAGTCGGGGGAGGGGCTGTGCGTGCAGCCCTGGAGTCTGGCTGCAGACCCCCTCCCCATTCCCCATCTGGGGCGGGGGCAATGGAGGTCAGCAGCAGGGAGAGCCCCCTCCCCCGCCACCCCCGGCTCAGGTTTCCCCAAACGGGAAGCTCTGACCACACACAGGCTTGGGGATGGGATCTGCAAGGGGAGAGCCAGGGTCTGGGGCCTGGCAGGCTGGGGGGGGGGGGGGGGAGGGGAAGAGAGAGGTGGGGACAGGGACTTGGGGCCGGAACAGAGAGGTGCAGAAATGCAAGGGAAGCCTGGGGAGACAGAGATAGACATAGAGGGTTAAGAAAGATAGAAACAGACACTGAAAGTCACAGGGATGTGGCAATAGGGAGAGAGAGTGAGGGGAATCCAGGAAGAGGTCAGGAGAATGAACAAATGACAGAGAAGGAGAGAGGGGTGGTGCTCCTTAAGTCCTTCCGGAGACCTCTGCCTCATTTTCCACCATGAGAGCACTCGGGGAGTTCAGAAGTCGGGCCCCCACGCGGCCTCAACCTGCCTCTTCTGGGGTTAACCGAGGCTGGGACCAGGTAGGAAAGGAGGGAAAGTGTCACCAGAGAGTAAAGATGACCGCGGGGTCCTCAGGGACTGCAAGCTTCCTCTCAGCAGTGGTCCCTCCCTCAGGAGGCCCGAGGATCCCCTCCCCCCCCCCACCCCGCCCCCTCCGGAGATCTCCAAGCACATCGGGACTTAGGGAAGATGGAGCCCTGGTGGCGGGGCCAAGCGGGGCATGTTTGGATCCCGGCTGTGTGACCTTGGGTGAGTCACTTGCCATCTCTGAACCTCAGCTTCTTTCTCTGCAAAATGAGGACTATCACCCTCCTCTCCCCCAAGCTTCAAGAAGACAACGCATACCAAATACTCGGCCCAGGCTTGACACATACTTAGCGCCTAGGAGAATTTTCTTTAGGGAAAGGGTCTGTGCATTTCACGAGGCCCCAGCGGAGGCGATGCAGTCCCCCCCCCCCACCACCTTCCCCAGTTTGGGGGTGAGGAGGCCAGATCCCGCCCGCCGCCCATACTCCTGGGTCTCCAGCCCCACCCCCTGTCCTCTCCCCCTCCCCCACCGCAACGGGTGTCTGAGCATCCAACCGAGACAGACAGACAGATAGACACACACGGGGGCGGAGGGATGGACGGACAGGCGGCCCCTCACCAGCTGCTCCTCCAGGGCCGCTGCGGCCCGGCGCGCCGCCGCCGCATCTTCGTCCTCATCGGCGTCCTCCTCGTCCTCGGCCTCGGCGCCCCCCATTCCGGGCTGGGCCAGCCGCAGCGCCTGCTGCACGCGGTACTCCTGCCTCTCCCGGAGCCAGTGCAACTCGCAGAGCCCGGCCAGGCTGCCCTCCAGCCAGCCCCGCAGCCGGCCCCGCTCGGGGCTCACCGGGAACGAGAAGGCCCGGATCATGGCTGCGGCCCCCCACCCCAGCCCGGCCGGGCCCCACGGCCACCCCTCTCCGGGTCCCACCTCCCCGCCCCAACAGCCCGCCTGCCCGCCCGCCCGCTGGCCCGGCTGTCACCGTCTCATCTGCATAGGCGCCCGCCCATTGGGCCGCCCACCCGCGCCTTATCTGCATGGCCACGCCCCCGGCGACAGAGCAACCGTCGCCTATTGGCTGCTACCCTCCTTTACGAAGCTGCTCGGCGGTGCACCCGCGCCCCCCGACGCGACGCATGCTCGCAGCTCCCTACTCGCTTTGCTTCGGGGCGGCCTCGCCACGCCCCACCGCTTGCCAGCCTTTGGGGCCTGGTCACGCCCCCTCTCGCGTCACAATGAAACAAGTCCGCCCTTGCTTCAATGTCATTGGTCCGTGCCTCCCGGGTCCCGCAGCTGGTTCCGCCCCCTTGCGGGCGAGCTCAGGCTACCATTGGACTGTACCGCGAGAGGGGAAGGGGTGATCTATAAATAGGGAATGGGTCCACGTGACAGTTTGGCAGCTGTTCCTCTCCCCCCCCGCCCCTAGCAACCCTAAGCTGCTGAGGCTGTGCGGGGGGGGGGGGGGGGGGGGCGGAGAGGGTTATTGAGTCGAGCCCTGATTTTGCCTCCTCTTCCACGAAGCCTTCCCAGACACTCAGCTGTATAACCAGAGGACCAGGCTGGCTAAGACCGGCATCCTCCCATAAAATGATGCTTCTAAGCGGGACCGGCTTCACCGGCGTGTGACCAGCTTAGGAGGGCCCTGTGCTTGGTTTAATATTCGGCTGTTCCTGTCTTGAAATTCTTATTTTTTGAACAAGGGGCTCCGCATTTTCATCTTGCAGCAGGCTTCCCAAATTATGTAGACAGTCTCAACTTCTAACTAAGAGTCTGAGATCGATGACATCCCAAATTCTGGAATTAGAAGACCATCCTGGGTGGAAGATTCTATAATTCGACCAGAACAGAATCTAAGCGTCTTTTGTCTCCCAGATCGTACGGGATATTGCGTTCACCATTCTACGATTCCAGGAGCCTTTGTTCTACGTTCTAAGAGGCTTTGTTCTCAGCATTCTAAGATGCTCTGTTCTCGACGTTCTGTGGTCCTAAGAGTCTGAACCTGACTTTGGTTTCCAAGGTTCCCTCTGGCTCCCCTGGCTCCGCGAGCCGGGCTGGCGCCCCCTCAGGCGGCCAGCCTGTGTCACTACGCCGAGTGTGTCCCCCTACAACCTTCAAGATCTAGCTCCAGTGTTCATACCCATTTCTCAGACAGACCTTGACTCCCTAAAGGCCAGGGCCCAGAAGATCGTATGAGAACCTCCCTCTTCTAGGACCCTCCTGCACCAGAATGCATTCTGGTCGTAAGCTGGAGAGGCGGTGGTACTCTTGAGAGCTAAGCCTCTGGAACTAGACTAGGGGGAGGGGAAGGGCGTGTGAGCCCCAGCCCTGCCCCTTTCTAGCTGCGTGACTTTGAGAAACTTGGTTAACATCTGTGCCTCGGTCTCCTCATCTGTATGATGGGGGTCATAACATTATCTACCAGATAGACTCATTCTGAGGATTGAGCGAGATATTTGTCTAGAGCCTTCTATGTAGAAAGAGCCACAGAAGGGTCTGATAAATAAGTACGAAATAATCTCGTGAGTCCCAATGAACTTGGACTTTAGTAGAGACAAACTATAGTCAATCCCCCTCTTGTTTAAGACAGACCTAGACTGTCCTTTAACTGCCTTAATTTTCCAACAGCGGGGAGATGATCGAGATTCATGATAGGTGGATCTAGGGAGCTCAGTCGCAAACAAGATTTTCTCAGTAGTTAGTGTCTGGGGTGATGTCAGGATTGGTTTTCCATCCCTGCTGTTTGTGCAAAGCCAGTTGAACCATTTCTTGCATAAAATGCTGGATCTGAAACTGATTTAGGATTTGGTCACTGGGCATTCAAAGATGGGTATTCCTAGGAAAATAAATAAAAAAGAGAATTATTAATGGTTGAATAAGGGGGTAAAACCAAGATTTGAGGCCCGGGGGCAGCCAGTTGGCAGGGTTGCAAGAAGGAGGAACAGAGAGATCCTTGGTTGATGGAGTCAGAACAGCGGTCACAATTCTGCAGATAACCTCATTGCCCCTCCACCTTTTTGAGTCTGTTTATCTAGAGAGCAGGGGGCATGCACGTGTAGGTAAAGGAGGGGCAGAGAGAGAGAGAGAGAGAGAGGGAGAGAGAGAGAGAATCCCAATCAGGCTCCGCACTATCAACGTACAGCCCGACCCAGGGCTCGATCTCATGAACCATGAGATCATGAGTTGAGCTGAAATCAAGGGTCAGATGCTCAACCGACTGAGCCGCCCGGGCGTCACTGATGATGAGATGTCTGAGGAGTCCCTGGAAATGAACATGCAGCAGAAACTTCCAACTGTAACATACAAGGCCCTCCCTCGGAAGCCCCGGACCTGGGCGCAAAAGTTGCCCAAACATGGGTGGAGGCCCTATTAAATCCTCGGGGTTTACTGCTGAGCATTTGACTCCCCTGATGCTAATGAGAAAGGGGGTCGCAGTCATCCTAGACCCTGTGTGTGTAGGGTGACTTTCAGCCTTCGCAGGACGTGGCTGGTCTCCTACGTTTGTGAGGAATTCGGTGAGGGGTGGAGAGAAGAAAGAGTGAAGGTTAGACATGAATAGACTGAAGGGGGGATCGAAACTCTGAAAAGGGCTCACAGGATTGGCAAGATAACAGAAGCCAGTCCGGCTGGTAGGCGGGTACCAGTCTGCAAAATCCTCACACACAAGGCACGCCTCACGGGGGGCAATCCAAGACTCGTGGAAATAATTGTCTCATTTAGCTGAGGGGCTCAGCCAATAAATGCTGATTGAAGCTGGGACAGCAAGGAGAAGATGTAGGGACGGGACCGGGGCCATGAAATGAGTCACAGGAGGGGTGACGCCGCTTGTTGCCAAGAGAAATTACGAGCGGCCCCCGTTGACTCGGGGTGGGTAGTGTTTTGATAGCTGGAAAATCTGGGTGAGTGCAGTGGGGAGGTGGTTCCTGCTAACGGCTTATAGGGTTGTTATGGTCTGAGACTGGGTCCCGTGAAGGGGCAGGATGCGAAGGAGCCCAGAAATCCTGACTCATCGATGCTAGGGATAGGGAGAGGTTACTGTCACGACCAGGCGGTGAGTTAGAAGGAGTCTTTGAGGGGTACGTGAGACAAGGCTCAACCTGCCTGCAACCCATCCTATTTCCAAATCAGGTTACATGCTGACGGACGGGGGGATAAGACTTCAACCTATCTTTTTGGGGTCGGGGGAGGGGACACACTTCAACCCATCGCAGCCTCAGAAACCACTGGAGTTGCGTTTTAGTCTTGGGTCCAGATGCCACGAACGATGGGATAAATTCCTCCTGTGGCTACCGTGAGCCTTCGGGTGCGGAAGTCGGGTGCTTGTGGCTTAACGTCGTGGTAATGCGTCCCTAGACACCTCGTGTCTCTGGGGGGTACGTGTTGAGTGTCAGTGAGTGAGCCGAGTGGGGGGATCATCCACATATTGGATTGGGGGGGTGGGTATGGCAAGGGGAACCACACCCCTCAAATGAGCATTCAGGGTCCCCGGAAAGGAAGAGGGGGTTTCCGTGACCTCTTGAGGCACTCCTGTCCCTGTGCATTCTTGACTTTCCCGGGTGAGAACAAAAAGATGGAGAATCTGGACGTAGAGGGAAATGAAAGAACGTGTAGACAGACGAGGCGTTCGTAAGGTAAGCTGGGTGGTGCCGGAAGGGATAGAGAGGCAGAGACAGTGTTCAGATTGGGAACTCGCAGCGACCCAGGTTTGACTCTTATTTATGGCCTACAGGTCTTGGCCTAGCCATATGCCAAAGGCTTGAGGGGTATTTATGGACACGGAGAAAGCCTGTCAGAAGGGGATCCTTGGGGAGACTAAATCTTAACCCTCGAATTTGGTGTCCCTTTTCTTTATAGTCCCTACAAGCACCTCTATCAAGATCAGGGTTGGTAGGGGGCGCCTGGGTGGCTCAGTCGGTTAAGAGGCCGACTTCGGCTCAGGTCATGATCTCGCGGTCCGTGAGTTTGAGCCCCGCGTCGGGCTCTGTGCTGACCGCTCAGAGCCTGGAGCCTCTTTCAGATTCTGTGTCTCCCTCTCTCTTACCCTCCCCCGTTCATGCTGTCTCTCTTTGTCTCAAAAATAAATAAACATTAAAAAAAAAAAAGATCAGGGTTGGTAGTATCCAATGGCCCTGACAGAATGGGCTTTTTTTTTTTTTTTTTTTCAAATTCAAGGTGTGGGGCCTTAAGTGACACTGTGTGGCTTTGCTTTGATGTGCCCCGGCATCCTCATGATCGATGTTGGACTAACCTCATGGAATTCTGCAATCAAGGTATTTCTCCAGCTCATGTTACGGTTGTTTTTTTTTTTAAGTTTTTATTTCTTTATTCATTTAAGTAATCTCTACACCCAACGTGGGCCTTGAACTGACAACCCTGAGATCAAGAATTGCTCTCGATGCTCTTTGGACTGAGCCAGCCAGGCGTCTCTCACGTCATGTTTTTGATCGTCTCTCTAATTTCTGGCCTCAAACTTAACAAAACTAGTGGCCAAGATCGAAGCAGTGGGATTATCCAGGATCAGGCCTGAGTAGGCATTCTGTATATTTCCCAATGTGGGTCTGTCATTGGAGACGGATTTGTCTATCTGTTGTCTACCCTCCTGGGCCTTGGACCAATCAGTTTTATTTTTATTTTTATTAAAAAAAATTTCTTTAACGTTTATTTATTTTTGAGACAGAGAGAGACAGAGCATGAACGGGGGAGGGTCAAAGAGAAAGAGACACAGAATCGGAAACAGGCTCCAGGCTCTGAGCCGTCAGCCCAGAGCCCGATGCGGGGCTCGAACTCCCAGACTGCAAGATCATGACCTGAGCCGAAGTCGGCCGCTTGTTTAACCGACTGAGCCACCCAGGCGCCCCGGACCAATCAGTTTTAGAGGGAGAAGCATTCGAGATGGAATCCAAGAGACACTCTCCAATATTATCAGCTCGAATTATGCCTCAAAGGTATTCTCATTTATCTGGCGATCCTCATTGAGATTCATCTGAACTTCTTTTTTTTTTTTTTAAGTTTCTATTTATTTTGAGAGAAAGTGTGTGTGAGTGGGGGAGGGGTGGAGACAGAAGGAGAGAATCCCAAGCAGACTTCATGCTGTCAGCACGGAGCCTGAGGCGGGGCTCGAACCTAGGAGCCATGAGATCATGACCTGAGCCAGAATCAAGAGTCAGGCACTTAGCCAACTGAGCCACCCAGGTGCCCCCCTCATCTGAGCTTTTTTTTTTTTTTTAATTTTTTAAATGTTTCATTTATTTATTTTATTTATTTATTTTTATTTTTATTTTATTTTTGGGACAGAGAGAGACAGAGCATGAACGGGGGAGGGGCAGAGAGAGAGGGAGACACAGAATCGGAAACAGGCTCCAGGCTCTGAGCCATCAGCCCAGAGCCTGACGCGGGGCTCGAACTCACGGACCGCGAGATCGTGACCTGGCTGAAGTCCGACGCTTAACCGACTGCGCCACCCAGGCGCCCCATGTTTCATTTATTTTTGAGAAAGAGACAGAGTATGAGTGGGGGAGGGACAGAGAGAGAAAGAGAGAGACACAGAATCCAAAGCAGGCTCCAGGCTCTGAGCTGTCGGCACGGAGCCCGACGTGGGGGCTCGAACTTGTGAACTGCGAGATCATGACCTGAGCTGAAGCCGGACGCTTAACTGACTGAACCACCCAGGTGCCCAATGAACTTCTTTAAATCAAAGAGCCATCGCTCTGGATTATCAACAGTAGCCAAACTATGGAAAGAGTCCAAATGTCCATTGATGGATGAAGAGAAGAGAGGGAAACAAACCACAAGAGACTCTTAGCTGTAGAGAACAAATCACGAGTTGACAGAGGGAGGTGGGTGGGAGATGGGCCAGATGGGTGATGGGTACTAATGAGGGCATTTGTGCTGAGCACTGGGTGTTTTATGTAAGGGATGAATCACTGAATTTCTACTCCTGAAACCAATATCGCACTCTATGCTAGCTCAAATTTAAATTAAACAAACAAACTGAGCCTGGATGGCTCAGTCGGTTAAGTGCCTGATTCTTGTCTTCGGCTCAGGTCATGATCTCACAGTTCGTGAGTTCGAGCCCTCATCTGGCTCTACGCTGTCACTGTGGAGTTGCTTCGGATCCTCTGTCACCTGGCTCTCTGCCCCTCTCCCACTGGCGCTCTCTCTCTCTCTCTCTCTCTCTCAAAAATAAATAAACATTAAAAACATAGTCTGGGTGACAATGAGGAGCTGGAGGGCAGGGGTCAAAGGTGGAGCGATGTTCCCTCTGCCTACAATCTCAGGACCGGGATGGAGCTTGAGAAGTTAGCTCCGAAGACCGGCCTTCCCGACCCCGAGGCTCGCTTGAGACTCACCCAGCCATACCCACTCTGGGTCTTCACTGTCCTGGGACGGGTCTCTCTCTCCGCTGGATGGCGAACCCCCTGAGGGCAGAGCCTGGGCGGTCTCAGTCACCACTGTGTCCCCAGCATCACCCACCACAGTGTGACAGATGGATGACCCAGTGAATGAACACATTCTGTGCGTAGAGAAGTCACCGCATCGGTTTAAAAGAAAATACTAAATATTGCGCATCAGGTTTCTACTCCGGACCAGACTTGCGCTAACTGCATTGTTCTTATCAGTGGTTGTGATTAGTAGTAATGTCCCCAACCAAAACAGTGGATCAAACAAGCCATGGGGTTACTTTGCTCCAAACCCTCCGAGCCTCCAGTCGGGCTCCTGCATCCATCCTCCCCTCCGGGCTTACTCCTTCCTTTTCGAACTCTTCCTGCTTTTCGCTTCCCCATCCTCCTTCTGCTCCCCTCCGTACCTTCCCCCTTCCAGACTTCCCTCCTGGCAGTCCTCCCTCCAGGTTTCCCACCCCTGTTGCTCCTTCTTCCAAAAGTCCTCCAGCTTCCAGCCCCCTCGCCGCCACCTCTCCCATCCCTCCCCCACCCCACCCCCTTTTAGGAAATATCCTCTTTCCGGGTGAACTCCAGCTCCGTGAACGATAGACTCATGATACGAGAGTGCGGTGTGGCCAGAGACTCAGGCCATGGGGCCAGAGATGAGTTCGTTTTAATTGCTGGGGAGTTCACGTTGCAAATAACTACACCCCTCCACGGACACCCGCCGTGCTCCTCCCCCGGGGCGTGCGCCATCCGGTTTGGGCAGGAAGCCGCTTCTCCTTAGATGGAACAGTTCCATGAGATGGTGCGGGAGGGCAGCTCTCCGGGGACGGGAGGACAGCATCATGGGGCAGCCAGGGCGGGGGGCACGGGGCCTCAGAGGACGCTGATGCGCTCGGCCAGCCCCTGCATCTCGTGGTCCTGCGGCGGGAGGGCCCCACCGAAGTCCCCATCGGCGGGCAGGCCGGGCCCGGGCAGCGGGTGCTCGGCCACGAACTGCTCCCAGCGCGCGTCGTCACTCTCGTGCGTGATGTACCGCTCGCCCATCTTCCCCTCCAGCTCTCGGAGGTCCAGCCACGTCTGGTACTCCTGGGCCCCGGAGACCAAAGGTTAGCAGGCACAGAGCACACAGCGCCCGCACCGTATCCGCCCCGCGGGAGACGGGCCGGGTACCAGGGAAGGTGAAGCCACGCCCTTCACCACCCGCCCAGCCAATAGAAATTCAGCTCCACCTCCTTCTACAGCCCAGCCAATGGGAACCTCAGCCACGTTCGCGAGCCACGGAAAATGTACCTGCATCCTTCACCACCCGCACAGCCAATAAGCCATCTGGTTCCTCCCCTTACCCCAACCCAGCCAATAGGACCTCCCTCCCCCTTCGCCCTCAGCCCCGCCCCCTGCATCACCTGTAACCAGGGGTGACTGAGAGATTTGTCCACGCTGTAGCGCTTGCGCATCTTCACCTGCAGCAGGTTGTTGATGAGGTCAATGGCTGCACGGGAAGGAGACAGTTCAAGTCCTGCGCGCTGAGGGGCCGCCCCTCCCCTCCAACAGGCCACTCCTGCCTGCGTGCCTACCATCCGGGGCCTTCCCTCTGCATGGCCCCGGTGGCTTTGAAGCCTCACCTGCACCACTCGCTCACCCACCCGTTTCCTCATTAAATTACCATTTTGCCCCCCCCTCCTCCGACGTTGCACACACACTAGCTCCTACATCTCTTCACCAAGACTCTCCCTCAGTTTCCCCATTTCTAGGTCACCTTCATAAGCTTTGTCATACAGAGGTGCATACAGGAACACCTGTACTACTCCTCGCTTAATATTTTTCTTTAAGCATATACAGTGGCATGAAATCTGGTCATTTGCAACAACTGGGTGGAAGAGTGTATTATGCTAAGTGAAATAAGTCGGAGAAAGATAAATATCATATGATTTCACTCACATGTGGAATTTAAGAAGCAAAACAGATGAACACAGGGGAAGGGAAGGAAAAACAAGATAAAAACACAGAGGGAGGGGGGCGCCTGGATGGCTCCGCCGGTTAAGCATCCGGCTTTGGCTCAGGTCGTATCTCCCCCGGCTTGTGAGTTCGAGCCCCGCGTCGGGCTCTGTGCTGACGGCTCAGAGCCTGAAGCCTGCTTCCGATTCTGTGTCTCCCTCTCTCTGCCCTTCCCCCACTTGCACTCTGTCTCTCTTTCTCAAATAAAACATTAAAGAGAGAGAGAGAGAGAGAGAGGCAAATTATGAGAGACTCCTAAATACAGAGAACAAACTGAGGGTTGCTGGATGGGAGAGGGTGGGGCGGTGGGCTAAATGGGCGATGGGCATTAAGGTGGACACTTGTTGGGATGAGCCCTGGGTGTTCTATGTAAGTGATGAATCACTAAATTTTACTCCTGAGACCATTATTATACTATATGTTAACTAACTTGGATTGAAACAAAATTTTTAAAAATATATATTTTTGTTTAAGCCAAACCATTTGTCCAAGATATACCGTGAAGTGGACAATGCAAATTGAAAAACAGTAAGCTGCCATCTGCGTAAAAGGGGGAAATAAAAGAATATAGATCCACATATTTTCTTGCACTATTTTTTATAACTTTTTTAAAAATAAAAGTTTGTGGGGCGCCTGGGTGGCGCAGTCGGTTAAGCGCCCGACTTCAGCCAGGTCACGATCTCGCGGTCCGTGAGTTCGAGCCCCGCGTCAGGCTCTGGGCTGATGGCTCAGAGCCTGGAGCCTGTTTCCGTTTCTGTGTCTCCCTCTCTCTCTGCCCCTCCCCCGTTCATGCTCTGTCTCTCTCTGTCCCAAAAATAAATAAACGTTGAAAAAAAAATTTAAAAATAAAAGTTTGTATTTATCTATTTTGAGAGAGAGGCAAGGTAAGAGAGGGAGAGAGAGAGGATCCCAAGCAGGCTTTGCACTGTCAGCATGGGGCCTGACTCAGGGCTCAAACTCACGAACCGTGAGATCCTGACTTGAGCCAAAATCAAGAGTTGGACGCTTAACCAACTGCGCCACCCAGGTGCCCCTATAACTTTTAAAAAAATGTTTGTGTATTTATTTTGAGAGGGGGAAAGAGAGTGTGAGCAGGGGAGGGACAGAGAGATGAAGAGAGAGAATCCCAAGCAGCCTCCACGCTGTCAGCACAGAGCCCAATGAGGGGCTCGATCCCACGAACCAGGAGACCATGACCTGAGCCCAAATCAAGAGTCGACGCTTAACTGACTGAGCCACCCAGACTTGTAAAAAGACTTGTAATAGCCATGGTCTTTGGGAAGAATAACAAAGGACTGAGAGAATTTTCACTATAGATCCTTCTGTATATTTAATATTTATTTTTGAGAGGGGGGAGGAGCAGAGAGAGAGGAAGACACAGAATCCGAAGCAGGCTCCAGGCTCTGAGCTGTCAGCACAGAGCCCGATGTGGGGCTCGAACTCACAAACCGCGAGATCATGACCTGAGCCGGAGTCAGACGCTCAACCGACTGAGCCACCCAGGTGCCCCCCATTCTGTATATTTAAAAATTTGAGCCATGGGAGTATTTAAACAAAAACTGACAGCATTCAGTTTCACATCACTTCCCTTTTTAAAAATTCATTTTTCAAGGTGAAAATGAAAATATTGCGTCACCCTGGTCAATGAAAATCCAAAGATCGCTTGCCAGGCACACAAAAATAAAATGAAAATAAAACAAACTTATTCGACGGTAGTCAGCCAGTGGTTTCCTGCAGAAGGCCCAGAGACCGGCCTGTCTTTTAGGAAAAGGAGAATTGGCAAGTGTCAGGCACTCAAGACAAGCCATCACTCGTCCAAGGCTGTCTCCTTGATCAGAAGCCTTGAAGAACAAGGCCTCACTGTGTGAACCCCTCGGAGTACAGGCCTTACCCACACGGCCTCCCTCACACATGGCCATCCACACCAGATTCACTCTTACTGAGACTTCTGAGTGGGTCCCAAAAGACCACGCTGAGGACCCCCCAGTATTACTCTAGCGCTCGAGAATGCACATTCTTATCACTTAGTGCTTACCTGTCTCAGGCCCACCACTGCCACCTTTTTCTGCACTAACCCCCACGGGACCCCTCCCCGCCCCCCGCCCTGCCAGCTCCATGAGGCCACATCCCTCTAGGGCCCTTCCTTCCTCGACAACCTTCTCTTCGCAACCTCCTCCTCACGTGATCCCTTCTCTCCTATTCATCCCAGTATTCCCAGAACCTAGGACAGTCAGTGCTGGGCACATAGTAGGTAGTTGTTGCATAAACTGTTCTGAATAGTATTGTCTTCTTAGCCCCCCTCGCATACTCTGTCTTCCTGAGCTCCCCGGCTCCGGGACCTGCCCCCTTGTTCTTACAACCCCCTCACGTGCCCCAGTATCTTAGCCCCGCCGTAGGCGCGTCCCCACACCTGGCTGGGGCCCCAAAGTTACAAGCCTCCTGGGGCCCAAGTCACAAGACCCAGTGTCACCACCCGGCCACAACGCCGAAGCCCCCGAATCCCACTGTCCGTCTCAGGCCTGGCTCCCCTCACTATGCGCCCCCCATTCCCACCCGCTTCTAGGTTCAGGTGACTTTGGTCCCAGGACAGGTCCTTCTGGACAGCTTCAGAAACCCTCCATGGCCCTGCCCCTCCTCTCGCCACGCCCCTAAACCAGTCCCCTCCATCGCTGGACCTGCCCCCTTGGCCCCAGGCCCAAGTCTGCCCGGCACCCAGCAAATGAGCTGCCCTCCGGAGCCACTGCTTTTGCAAGGCTAACCCTTCCGGGGTCATAACCCCAAAGCCTCCAGGCCCCAGCCAATGCCATGGGAGGAAGGATCTGCCTCTTCTGGCCACCCCAGCTGTTTGGTTTCCTCAGGTCCAGCGGTCCCTCTCCTGGTCCCGCCCTAGACCAGCCAAACCTCGCTCAGGCCCCAAGGCGCCGTCTGTCCCCTGCTTCTGGAACACTTCGTTTCCTGTGAACTAGGAACCAGGCCTGACTGGTTCCACACAAACCCCTGAGTCCCCGCCCCAAGGTTCCAGGTCCAGGGCACCTCACCTTTTAAAGGACCGCCCTCCCCGTGGCCCCACCCGTCGCTAGGCTCCACCCCCATAGTTGTTTCAGGGCTCCACCTCTTCTGCGGCCCCGCCCCTCCGGCCCCGCCCCCCTCCGCGCCCTCCGCCCCTCGCCTCCGCCCACCTCCGGAGGAGATGCAGCTCCAGGGGCAGGCTGGGTACATGAAGGCGGCGTTCTGGATCTGGTCTTTGATGTCCTCATCCTCGTTGAAGGGGAACGTGCCACTGAGGCTGACGTACATGATCACGCCCACCGACCACATGTCCAGGGAGCGGTTGTAGCCCTGGTTGAGCAGCACCTCGGGCGCCAGGTAGGCAGGCGTGCCCACCACCGAGCGCCGGAACGACTTCTCGCCGATGATGCGCGCGAAGCCGAAGTCGCACAGCTTCACCTGCAGAGGGCGTGGGGTGGAGGGTCTGAAGGAGTGTTAAGGCTGCACCCCACCCAGGGTCCCCACCACCACGCCCCTCCGTGGCATTCCAGACAAAACTGAATGCTGGTTCAGATCCAAGCTTCTCCTCCCACTAGTCAAGTGACCTTGGGCAAGTGACTTCCTCTCTCTGTGCTTCAGTTTCCTCATCTGTAGGAGGAGGGGGATCAAACCCGCCGACCTCAAAGGGCCGCCATGAGGATTACGTGAGTGTATCCATCTAAGGCGCATAGGGTAATAAATGCCCCGTATGCCGTGAGCGCCTAATAAATGCCACCTGCTCCTAGGCTTCCGCCACACTGAGCAGGTCTCTTAACCACCTCGTGCCTCTGTTTCCTCTTTTGCACAACGGGGATCCTAAAAATCCCCACCTTAAAGGGTGGTTGTATGGACTGAAAGAATAAATACATGCAAAGGGAGCAGTGTCTAGCTCAGTGTGAGTTTCAAGATCTCAGGGGCAGGACCCAACTCGTCCCAGCCCCAGCGAGGTCATGTGTATCGAGGATGTTAACAGCAGCTTCCTCTCCAGCTTCCCTGGGGATTCAATGGGACACCCGCACGTGAACTGCTGACCCTCAAAGCCAGCAGACAGCAACAGGTGTTCGCCCAACTTTCCCTTGATGGTGGAGGCAGTCTAGGGTCACGGACAGGCTGTGGAGCCAGCCACACCTGGGTTCAAGGTCCTGCCCTCCTTCCCATCAGTTCATAGGCAGCACCCTTTCTATGCTGCCATCTCTGTTCATGTATTGTTCCTCCCTCCCCTGCTCAAAATCTTTTCTATGGCTCACTATGGCTCTCCAGAGTCCAAGACCCTTGGAGCCCCAAGCCTCTGTGGCCTGCCCTCGGAATCAGCCACAGCCCAACCACTGACTCGATGTGACAGCCAGGCCACCCTGTCCTGAGATCCTTTTCCTTTTCAAAGATCCACCCTTTTCTCCAGATGTTACAATGGAATATTACTTGGGAGTAGCGAGCCATGCGACGACATAAACGAGCTCTGAAAACATCTAAGTGAGAGAAGCCAGACACAAAGGGCCTATCTAGCGTTGGATATTCTGTTTATGCAAAACGCCCAGAATAGGCAAATCTACAGAAAGTAAATTCATGGTTGGGATGAAGGGTGGTGGGATTGGGGGATGATGGCTAAGGGGTACGGGGTCTGTTCTGGGGGTGATGACATGTTCTAAAATGGGCTGCACAACTCTGTGAATACACTAAAACCCACTGAATTGTATACTTTGGGTTTTTTTTTTTTAAGTTTATTTATTTATTTAAGAGAGCGAGAGAGAAGGAGGGAGGGGCAGAGAGAGGAGGGAGGGAGGGGGAGAGAGAGAGAGAGAGAGAGAGAGAGAGAGAGAGAGAGAGAATTTCAAGCAGGCTCCACACCGTCAGCACAGAGCCTGATGTGGGGCTCAAACTCATTAACCATGAGATCATGACCTGAGCTGAAATCAAGAGTCAGACACTTAACCAACTGAGCCACCCAGCCACCCCCAAATTGTATATCTGAATCAGTGAATTGTATCATGTGTAAATTGTATCTTGATAAAGCTGTTTAAAAAAAAAAAAAAACTGGCTACAGGGCCTTTGCACAGACTGTTCCCCCTGCCTGGAATACTTGTCCATCCAAAAAAAAAAATAGACTCTTACTCTTTCCTCAGAGAGTTTTTCTCTGACCCTCCAGTGGGCTACATAGTTATGTGAGCTCACAGAACCATGTCAGGGAACTCATTACAGATATGACATTATCGTGACAATATGATCAACATTTGTTCTTCTCTCTGTGACTTGCACTGACCCATAAGGTGGCCACTGGCTACTTGTGGCTACCGAGCCCTTGGATATGGCAAGTGCAATTGACAAACTAGTTTTTATTTAATTTTCATTAAATTTCCTACAGTTTTATGTGTAAAAACTGTGTTACATCCTGTGTTACATCCCAGGCTGCCACTAACACTGAACTTCTGGAAGCAGAAGGAAACTATGGGGTTGACATAAGTTGTTTCCACTGGGAGTCAAAATCTTTTACCCTTCCAAAATAAATGTTAATGAGAATAATATCCTCTTTTACTATTAGAAGAAAAGATTCTAGACTTAGTTACTGGACAGCTTTTAAATATGCTTGGAACCACTTGGATAGGTCAATCTACTTTTCCAACTGCTAATTTTATGAAATCTAAGCACAAAATCAAATATTTATTTTTTTCCCAAATCAAATATTTCTGATAAAAATTTCATATCTGAATTTGTGCTCTAGGTGTTAAACACACACCAGATTTTGAAACTTGGTATGGAAAGAAAGAATATTTCATTAATAATTTTTATGTTGATTACACATTGAAATGATAATATTTGAATATACTGGGATAAAGTGTATTATTAAAGTCAAGATCACCAGGGGCGCCTGGCTGGCTCAGTCAGTGGAGCATGTGACTCTTGATCTCAGGGTTGTGGGTTCGAGCCCCACTTTGGGAGTAGAGATAACTTGGGGCACCTGGGTAGCTCAGTTGGGTGAGCATCCGACTCTTGATCTCAGCGCAGGTCATGATCTGACGGTTCGTGAGTTCAAGGCTCGTGTTGGGCTCTGCACTGGCAGTGGATAGCCTGCTTGGGGTTCTCTCTCTCCCTCTCTCTCTGTCCCCCACCTCCTGCTTGCACACTCTATAAGTAAGTAAGTAAATAAATAAATAAAATCTTTAAAGTTAATGTCACCAGTGCCTGGGTGGCTCAGTCGGTTAAGTGCCCGACTTCGGCTCAGATGGTGATCTCGTGGGTCGTGAGTTTGAGCCTCACCTCGGGCTCTGTGCTGACAGCTCGGAGCCTGGAGCCTGCTTTGGATTCTGTCTGTCTCTCTGCCCCTCCCCTGCTCAAACTCTCTCTCTTTCTCTCTCTCTCTCAAATACAAAGTAAAACATACAAATAAAAGAAAAATCTTGAAAGTAATTGCCCACAGAGCCATGCAGAATAAAGACTACATTTCCCAGCCTCCCTTGCAGCCAGCCATGACCACATGATCAAGACCTGGCCAATGGGATGCTAGAAGGCTCCAAAAGGAAGGGGGTGTGCCCATTTCCTCCACCCTGTTTCTTTCCTCCTTCTCCCTATTATCCTTTCACATGATAGGGACCATCATGACCCTTGAAGACTGACAACATCACAGAGAGGCCAGAACAAGACAGCCGGAGCCGAATACCTGACACTAAGAAACTGCTGTTTCAGCCTCAAAATGCTTATGCTGGACGCTACATGAGTGAGAAACATCCTCTATTTTATTTAAGCCACTGTTATCTTGAGTCTCTGTGTCCAGTTGGCCTATTCGTACAACCCCACCAGCCTCCAGTGTTAGCTGGACTTCTCCAAATCAAGCTGGGATGTAACTGACCTGAGGAAATGGGTCAGCGGATGCCAGCAACACGTTTTCTGGTTTCAAATCACAGTGGACGATGTTCTTGAAGTGAAGGTGTCTCAAGGCCACCAGGATCTGAGGGGAGGAGATGGGGCCAGTAAGGAACATAGAAAGGTACCTGCTTCAGATTCTGACTTCTGCGGCCAGCCCTCCAAACCCCATCCGTGCCTCTCTCTGCACCCCTGAAGATGTCTCCCCAGGACCGGGGGCAGGGGGCATTGGGGCTCCAAATGAGAATCTCAGAATCCCAAAACCATTACATCCGAGCTAGGAGTTGGATAATTCTAGAAAGGCTCAGCCGGAGCAGTGGGTTTAGGAAGATCCTGAGATCGTCTGGCATGTGATAAGCTCCTGACAAAAAAGAACTATTACTGAGGCTCCTGGCTGGCTCAGCCAGTAGAGCACATGACTTGCGATCTCTGAGGTCATGAGCTCAGGCCTTCCTTTGGGCCTGGAGTTTACTTATAAAAGGTGTGTGTGTGGGGGGGATGCTATTAATAAAGTAGCAGCCTTTAAGGAAGTACTATTATGTGACCCCATTTTTTAAAAAGTATTTTTCATCCACTATATATATATAATATATAATATATTATATATACTATATATTATATATACTATATATAATATACTATATATATTATATATAACATACATATATTATATAAAATATATATAATTATATATAGTATATATAGTGTATATATAGAATATATACTATATTATATATACTATATATTATATATAATATATATACTATACTATATATATTATATATAACATACATATATTATATAAAAAATATATAATTATATATATAGTATATATAGTGTGTATATAGTATATATACTATATTATACATATATAGTATATATATAGTATATATATATAGTATATATATAGTATATATATATAGTATATATATACTATATATATATAGTATATATATACTATATATATAGTGTATATATATAGACTATATATATATAGTGTATATATGTATATACTATATATAGTATAGTATATATATTATATATATAGTATAGTATATATATTATATATATAGTATAGTATATATATAATATATAATATATAATATATAATATATAATATAATATATATACACATAATATTGGGGTGCCTGGGTGGCTCTGTTGGTTGAGCCTCTGACTTCGGCTCAGGTCATGATCTCATGGGTTGTGAGTTCAAGCCCCGCGTCAGGCTCTGTGCTGACAGCTCAGAGCCTAGAGCCTGGTTCGGATTTTATACCCCCTCTCTGTCCCCCCACCCCCACCCCAACTCGCACTCTGTCTCTCAAAAATAAACAAATATTAAATATATATATATATATATATAATATATAATGAAACAATACAAATACCAATATGATCTACATTTTATATCAAATGCTAGAGCCAGCCTACCTAGGTGGAAAATCTGGCTCTACACTTACTAGCTTGTGGCCTTGGGGAAGCCACTTTAACTCTCCGGGTCTCAGTTTTCTCATCTGTAAAATGGGGGTAACAAAAGTACCCATCCTCAGGGGTTGCTGTTGAAGTTTAAATGGGTTGACGCATAAAAGGTGCTTAGGACAGGGGCGCCTGGCTGGCTCAGTTAGAGGAGGGCAACTTTTTTTTTTTTTTTAATGTTTGTTTATTTTTGAGAGAGAGAGAAACACAGAGCATGAGCGGGGGAGGGGCAGAGAGAGAGGGAGACACAGAATCCGAAGCAGGCTCCAGGCCCCAAGCTGTCAGCAGAGAGCCCGACGCGGGGCTCGAACTCACGGACCGTGAGATCATGACCTGAGCCGAAGTTGGAAGCTTAACCGACTGAGCCACCCAGGCACCCCTGGAGTGAGTGACTCTTGATCTCAGGGTTGTGAGTTCGAGCCTCACGCTGGTTGTGGAGATTACATAAAAGTAAAATCTTAAAAAAATAAAATAAAAAGTCCCTAGGGCAGTATCTGGCACAGAGCAAGCACTATGTTGGCTATTGCTGTTGTTACGGGCAGAACATGGGCCCTCTCTCCACCTCAGTTTCCTCATCTGTAAGATGGGGATTAGAGTAATACCTACCTTGGAAGGCAGTTGTGAAGCCTAAGCAAGCCCGTGAGTAAAGGGCCTAGCACAGGACTTGGGGTAGAGCAGACAAGAGGCGGAAGGCAGACATCTGCAGAGAGAGAGAGAGACAGAGAGAGAGGAGCACAGACAAAGAGAAGAAAAGATGGGAGACCAGAAAGAGAAAGCAACCAGTTGCTGAGGGCAGGCAGTTCCCTCTCTCCACATGGAGTCTGGATAAGCCCGCCCCAGTAGGCTTCTGTCCACACCCCACAAGCCACCCTAACAAAAACACGGTGCTGGGGAGAGCGAGGGTGCTGGGTCTGTATAAAGGAAGCACAGCACAGGGGATTTTGCAACCAAGAGAAGAAGCCCTAGAATCAGGTGGGGGACCAGCCTGTGCGCAGGCCTTTCTAGGAAGGCTGTAAAACCCAGAAACCTTGAAAGGCAACATTTAACATTGCAAAAGTTAAATTCTTAATGGCAAATAAAAGCCATGAATGAAAGGGAAAGGAAAACAAATACTGGGATTAAAAAAAAAAAAATTGAACAACACAAGTGACAAAGATCCAGTGTCCGTCATATGCAAAGAGCTCTTACAATTCAATAAGATCAATCCAACTGAAAAATGGGCAAAGGGTATATAAAACACAGGCCAATAAACATAGGAAAGTATGCTCCACTTGACCCATAATTTTTAAACTGCCAAATGAAGCCACATGAAGTGTTTTTCCACCTATGAGAGTGGTGATTATTTTATCCAGAGTTAGCAAGGAGAAAGTAGACACCCTCAAATTGTTGTTGAGAGCAAAGACTGAAAGGGAGTTTAGAGAGTAACTGGGCAGCATGTTAAAAAAAATTCTAAAGCACATTCCCCTGGACTCAGGAGTCCATTATCTGAAACGCATTCTATGGAAATTCTCCCACCAGAGCCCACCAACGTTTGTAGACAAATAGTCACAGGAGGTTATTTGTAATAGTGGAAAAGTGAAAACAACCTAAGTGCTCAGCAATTAGGGATTTTGGCGATATCCGCCTCGGGATACAGCTCAGAAAAAAAAGGCAGTTCGGCTAACTACGTACTGAAACAAAATAGCCTCCCAGAAGTACTATTTTAGTGAAGAAAGTAAGAGGCAGAGAGGCACAGATAACACCAATTAGTTGGACATTGCTAGTTAAAAGCACAGACCCTACGTTCAAATCCCCCCAGCTGTGTGACCCCGGGCAAGTTACTTCAAGTCTCTGTGCCTCACGTTTCTCAACTGGAAAACGGGCGTGACAACAGCCATTGCCACAAAGGTCGCTATGGAGGTAAAATGAGTTAAAAACACTGCCTGGCACACAGTAAGTGCTCAATAAAGGTTAGCGACTGCATTATTTATCACCGTTATTAGCATCCCCCATCCCAGCCCTGCCCATTCTGGGTGATCACTGTCCGGGGCTGGGCTACCTCGATCTAGATGTGTGGCCAGCACTGTCCCCTCCACGGGGCGGGAACAGAGCTGAGGCCCAGGGAGTGTCTGTTGAACAATGTAATGAATGAATGAGCTCCCCACCGAAAGGACTCTCTCCCGTTCCCTTTGTCTACATGAATATTGTCAGGCCTGGGGAGCCGCATTATATAAAGTAATCCAAAATATAAACATTATTTATTATTTGTCTACACTAATAACTAGTATGACTACTAGTCTATTATTTTTACCACTCTATGGTTTTCTATTGTTGTTCCTCTTTTATTAATCCACAGTCTGTTCTATTATGACTCTACTATTATTTTAAAAGTATCATTCTGGGGCGCCTGGGTGGCTCAGTCGGTTAAGCGTCCGACTCCGCTCAGGTCAAGATCTCAGTGTTCGGGAGTTCGAGCCCCGGATCGGGTTGTGTGCTGACAGCTCGGAGCCTGGGACCTGCTTCGGATTCTGTGTCTCCTTCTCTCTCTGCCCCTCACCCGCTCACAATCAATCTCTTTCTCTCTCTCTCTCTCTCTCTCTCTCTCTCAAACACGAATAAAACACTTAAAAATTTTAAAAAATAAATAAATAAAAATAAAACTATCATTCTGGGGCACCTGGGTGGCTCAGTTGGTTTATTTTTTTTTTTCTATTGTTGCTATTATTACTCTATTAGTATATTTTTTATCATCCGCGATCGCGACTCCCACGCAGTGTCTGCGGGGCCTGAGCGCAGGGCGGGTGGGGAGCCGGGCAGAGGGGGGCGGGGGCGGGGGCGGGGGCGGGGGGCGGGGGCAGGGGAGGGGGCGCACCTGGGTGATGAGGAACTTGGTGAGGCGCTCGGGCAGCCGGCCCTTCTCGCTGGAGAGGATCATCTCAAGCATGTCCCCATGCAGCTTCTCCATTACCACGAACACCTTCTCAGGCGTCTCAAACATGCAGTCCAGGTTCACGATCCCCGGGTGCCGCAGACTCTGGGGGTGGGGTGAGGGGTAGGGTGGTCGTCAGCGTCTCGGTGGCCCACGAACTTGGGACCCGAGAGGCAAGCCATGCTCCCATGGCTTCCAGACAAGACGACAAATAAGAAGGATGTCCCCGGGCGCCCGGGGGGCTCCGTCTGTCAAGCGTCTGACTTTTGATTTCAGCTCAGGTTGTGGTCTCATGGTTCGTGGGTTCAAGCCCTGCGTGGCGCCCCACGCCCAGCTCCGCGCTAGCCATGTGGAGCCTGCTTGGGATTTTCTCTCTCCCTCTCTCTCTCTCTGCCCCTCCCCCCACCTCTCTCTCTCTCTCTCTCTCTCTCTCTCAAAATAAATAAATATTTTTTAAAAATGTCCCTGGGGGGTGAGCAGCTCCTTTCCGGGGGGGTGGGGGAAGGGGCTTCCCACAGGCCCAGACAGAAGCACATCCCCACACCACCAGGTATCTAGAAGGATCTAAATCTTGAAGTTCTGTTGAAGGTCCAGGGTTGGGAGGGAAGGTCTGTCTTTTAAATCCTTTGCCCTCTCAGGGCACCTGGGCGGCTCAGTTGGTTAGGCATCCGACTTTGGCTCAGGTCATGATCTCATGGTTTGTGAGTTCGAGCCCCGCATTGGGCTCTGTGCCAAACGGCTCGGAGCCTGGAGCCTGCTTCGGATTCTGTGTCTCCCTCGCTCTCTGCCCTTCCCCCACTCACACTCTGTCTGTCTCTGTCTCTCACAAATAAATAAACATTAAAAAAAATTTTTTTTTAATCCTTTGCCCTCTCCCCCCCCCAGCCCTGCCTGGCCTAACCTCATTTCTCCCATCGAGGTCCCCACCCAGCCTCCTCCCGGAGCTCCAGACTCTGGTCCCATCCTCCAGCAGCAGCCAGAGGGAACTTCCCAAAGTATACACTCACCCATGCCCCTTCCTGGCTCAAAATCTTTCCATGGTTCCCCAGTACCCTCAGGAGAAAATCCACAGGGTGTGGCCCCACCCTCTTCCCTGGCCTCACCTCCCACCACCTCCCCACACATAAACCATCTAGCAACCTTGGACTTCAAATTCCTAGAGGACTTCTGCTCAGAACACCTTCCCATCCCTTCAGTCTCCATACGCCTATTCCCTCCTCCAGTAAGCCTTCCCTGACCACCCCCGCAGCCTGGGTTAGCCCCTGAAAGGAGGAAGTAGGAAGGGAAGGTCCCTCCCAGGTGGGGGCAGAGCTGGGCCCCGGAGCTCGGTGGTCACCTGCAGAATGGCCACTTCGTTCCGCAGCTGGCTTTCTTGCTTGGTGGGGAAACGCAGTTTGTCGATGACCTTTACTGCCACGTCCCGGCCTGTCTTCCGGTGCTTTCCTGGGGGTAGGGGAGGTGGGGGGCGAGGGGAGCAAGACCTTCCAGTCCTGGCAAGACGCACACCCCCCCGCCCCCCGCCACAGAGGCACAGGCATAGTTGAACAAAGGTGGACAGAAGGTCATCAAGGTGGCTCTGTGGGGTCCCCAGGAGAGATGTGAGAGGTGGGGGGCCTTGGGGGACAAAGGCATAATGAAGAAGGTAAAAGACAGAGTTCTGAGGCGGTAAATTAGATTTATAGCCAATCAGAATCTCGGAACTAGCTCTGTGGCCGAAGGGCAGAATTTGCTCTCCCTAGTAATAACAGGAAGAAGTCCATTGGCTTTTCCCAGTAAGAAAAGGAGAGTCTGTGACCATCCGCCAAGAGGCTCTAGCCTTCTAAAGTCAACCAGAACAGGAGGTGAGCATGTGGTCAATCAGATAGGAAGGTCTGGAGCCCAGAACCCCCCCAGGATTCCCTCTGGATGAGCTCGGAAGCATCCTTACCTCCATAGACCACTCCAAACTGCCCCGAGCCCAGCACCTCATCAGGGAAAATCTGGTAGACGGTGGCGATGTCCTGTAAGGTGGGGACGGGGAGGGTCAGGAGTGCCAATGGAGACAGGGCATCGAAGAGACTGGGAAGGGCAAGAGGGCTGGGAGGCTGTGTGGGAGGCAGAGGCCATCCTTGGGACCATGGGGTGGGGGCAGGGTCTCACCACATTCTCTTGGATCTGGCTGTTAGACACGGAGATGCTCAGAGAAGCTTGTCCTACGGAGAGGGGAGAGGGGAGAGGGGAGAGGTGGGTTGACCCCGGGCTCAAGAATATCTTCACCCATAACTCCACCCGGATTTGAATCCGGGGAATCCAGCGCAGCTGCAGGCTGCTGACTTGTCCGTTATGAACCTCAGTTTCCACATCTAGAGAATGGGGATAACATCAGGTGCTCCCTCATAGGGCCGGGGGAGAAGTAAACGAGATATATACTGGGGTGGGGGGCTCAAGAAGTGACGTCACGGATGATTTCGCCGAGCACTGCACCCCATGAGCTCAGTGCCCAGGGAAGCGTGCCGATCCCACCTTACAGAGGAGGAAACTGAGGCTCGGCGGGAAGGCACACGCTGATTCCAACATCTTCCCCCTAAGCTCGCCACCCGACCACCCAATCAGAGCCAGACATTTCCAAAGTTCTGATCCTTCTGCCATTTGAACATCTATCCCCTCCCCATTCCAGGCCTGGCCCTTCATCCTCCTCCACGGTCTCTCCGCCCCTGTTCTGCTCTCTCCTATCCAGCCTCCAGAGGGAGCTTGCTGAAGCACCAACCTGAGCCTGCCCTCCCCCTGCTCAAAACCCCGCCATGGCTCCCCAGGGCCCTCAGGAGCAAGCCCAAGACACTTCAATGGCCTAACAGGCACCGGGCCATCATTTATTTCTTTGACTTCAACCCCCACCATGATGTGTGCTCCCGACACCCTGGTCTCCTTGCTGGGCCTCGGATACAGCAGGTTCCCTCCTAGCTCCTGCCTTGCATTTTCTGTCCCCTCTGCCAGGAATGCGTGTCCCTGCCTCTGGACTTAGTTCAATCCTCCTCGACACTCAGTCTCAGCGCAAATGCCTCCTGAGGCCATGTCACATTACCCCGGAACACATTCTACATCACACTGGTCATTCACACAGGATGATCTGATCGGTGTCTGTCACTCACTCTGGATTGAGCTCCAGAAGGCAGGGGCCTTGGACTTTCCGATCATCTTTTCCCCCTGCTTGAAATATTTCCCATTTGCTTGCCCCTCTTTCACCCCTCCTCAGCTTCCATGGCTCAACTCAGATGTTGCCACCTCCAGGAAGCCCTCCTAGATACCCAGGCTGGATTAACCATCCCCTCTGAGCTCCCAACAGCCCTCTGGCTCCCCTGTCCGGGCCCCCCCCCCACTCTGGGTCGTCACTGTCTGGGGACAAGTCTGTCTCCCTTACTGGACTCTGAGCAGGTGAGGGCAGGCCCTGGGCTGTTTTGGTCACAGCTATGTCCCCAGTACTGTCCAGCACAGGATGGGCACAGAGAAGACACTCAGCAAATTCATGAATTAAATAGTCTGAACGCACAATCTGGAGGAGTTGTCACCACCTGGGACAAGATTCAGACAAGGGAAGTGACCTGTCCAAGGCCACACGCTGGGTCCGGGCTTAATGGAGATTTGGACCCAGGCCAGCCGAGTCCAGAAGCCACATTCTCCACTGTGCCATTCCCTGCCTTCTTCCTCGCTCTTCCCTTCCCTGGGACCCCACACCAGCCCCCCCAGATCCATCCGCTCAGGGCCCAGGGTGGGGACTTACTGTGGGGTGTGTGGCCCGGGGTGCTGGGCGCATCCTGGAGGATGACGGGCATCAAGGCCTGGCGGATGGCCGTTTCCCAACCCCGGGCGGCCTCGGCTCCCTGCCCACTGGGGCCCCCTGGGGCCCCACCGGGCGTCTCGCCCACAAAGTAGGTGACATTGGCAGTGACAATCTCGAAGCAGTGGGGGTTGGTGCCCGGTGGCACAAGGCTGAAGTTCTGGGCGGGCTCCACGGTGAGGATTTCTGACAGTGGAATTTCCTGGCAGGACACACAACCGGCACCAGTGAGGAGGCCAGGCGGACCCTGGGGCTCTGCACTTACTCAGAAGAGCACACAGAATCCAGGGTCAGTGGGAAGGGCCTGAACTGCAGAGGAGTCAGGAAAAGCCTCCCGGCAGAAGTTACATGAAGCAGAGATCAGAAAGGTAAGAAGAGGCCAGCCGGTGGCGGATGGTGTTAAGAGCATGTGCAAAGGCCCTGAGGTGGGAAAAGGCTTGTTTTCAAGGGACGTATTCGATTCCCATCACATGCATGGTGCACAGCACACAGTAGTTGTAAATGAGAGTAAATGAAGGACATCAGGCTATGGCTAGGCCATGAGGGGCCTCAAAGGCCACAGGGAGGAACCCGGGTTTTGTCTCCAGGACTCTGGGGAGCCATGGAAGGGTTTAGAGCAAGGGAGCACCAAGACTGTGGGGGCAAGGGCAGGAGCAAGGACGCAGCGAGGAGACAGCCTGGAGCCCAAGGCAGCCACGGGAGGTGGTGAGCAATACTAATAAATAATCCACTAATTCCTTATAAAGTAATGATGATAACGGGGACCTCAACACATGCCAGGCCCCCAGCTAACTGCTTCTCGACGGTTATCTTTGAATTCGGGGCAGCAGCCCTGCGACGAGGACTAGTCTTTGAGGTGCGAGACGTGAGACGCAGAGAGGTGAGGTAAGCCACCCGGGGTCCCCCGCTGGAAAGTGGTGGGGCCGAGCGGGGCCCATTTGCTGATGACAAGCAAGCCGGCAGGCAACTGGGAGAGGAGTGGAGGAGGTCTGGGGGAGCTGGGCCACCTTGTAGTATCTGTTGGTCGTGTTGTTCTGGAAGAGCGTGATGCACTTGCAGTCCAGGCGCCAATAATGCCGCTTCCTCTGTTGGGAGAGGTGCCCCAGAGGGTGAGGTGGGGCGCCCTGGGCGCGCCTGGGGCTCCAGCCCTTTCCGGGGCCAAACCCCGCCCCTAGCCCTAGCCTCGCCCCCGCAGGCCCCACCCCTTCCGCCTCTGGGGACGCACTCTAGCTCCGCCTCCCGCAAGGCCCCGCCCATTTCTAGCTCCAGCCCCACCCCCACCTCATCCCCTTCTCAGATTGATCTCTCCTCTCCCTCCTTAGCTTCGGCTCCACCCCACTTTGCCCCGCCCCATAACCCCTCTCTAACTTTAGGTCAGCCTCCAGCCTGGCTCCTCTGCCCCTAACCCTGCCCCACCCCTGTCTCCTGCCTGCCCCCCACTATAAGCCCTCCGGTTCCCTCCCTTCCAACTTCGCCCTACCTGGTACCACCCTATTATCACACCCCCCCCTTAATTACCTCTAGTTATGCTTCTAGCCCGGCCCAGCACCGCCCCCCCCCCCCCCCCCCCCCGCCATCCCATCCTCTATTACCTTAACCCTTCTCGCCCCCCGCCCCTAACTCCAGCTTCCCGGTTCCGGATCCCATGCCCCCCCAACCTTGTCCTCAGCCCCGCCTCTTCCCTGACTCCCAGGGCCCTTCCTCCCTCCCTCAGAACCATCCCTCTGTCTAGCCCCGCCTCCACCTTGGCTCCGCCCACCACAACCCATCCAGCCCCGCCCCCTCCAGCGAATCTTGCCCCTCCCCCAACTCTAGCTCCGCCCCACCCCGCCCACTCACCAGCGTGTCCTTGTTGCTGTAATGAACCACCCAACCCTCGCGCAGGGTGGTGCTAGATTTCCGTGTCGTGTGTCGCACCGACTGCACTACCCTCATTAGAGGGATGTACCCCAAGGAGCTGAGGGGGAGAGGAGAGGAAGAGGCGAGATGTTACCAGTGGAAAATACCCATGAGCACCTGGGACGGCGGGGCACATCTCTGGGCCGGCAGGAGTTGGGAGTTGGGGGCCACGCTTCGGTGGTTTCCAGGTTTCCCTTAACGAGGAAGGGAACTCTTGAGAGGGCCACATTAAAAGGCTGGCTTCGGAAGTCAGGCTGCCCGGTGTATCACCCAAGCTCTATGTGCCTCAGTTTCTCTGCCCGAAGGGGTTGTTGTGAGAAGTGAAAACCCTTTTAAGGAGTTGAGCACAGTGCTCGGCACACAGTGAGCCTCCAAAATGAGCCCGGTGATTGTGGAGCCAGTTGTGTAACACTGGGCAAGTGACTCAACCTGTCTGTGCCTCATTTGCCCTCATCTGTGCCCATGTTATTACTACAGAGGGAAAACGAAGGCCGAGAGAGATTAAGAGACACGCTCGACTCCAGAACCAACAACCCCTTGAGCCCTGCACTAAATCAGGATTCGGGTGGCCCTGGCACTTCCCTTTGCCTGAGACTTGGTTTCCTCATCTGTGAAATGGGCTGCCTCTCCCGACACCCCCACCCGGCCCAAGTCCATCAAGATCCAACTCTGACGCCCTGTTATTCTGTTGCTCAACACTCCCGGGAAAGACCTGGCAGAAAGAGAATTTGAGCTTCCAGGCAGCTTGGGTCAGGTGGCACCAGTAAGAAACTCTCTTCAGCCATTGTGACCTGCATACCAATCCCCCCCTCTGGCCTGGTCTCCCACCCCATCCCTGCTCCGGCCACACCAAGCTCTGTGCTGTTCCTGGAACATGCTTGACGCTACCTCAGGGCCTTTGCACTTGCCGTTCCCTTTGCTTGGTAGGCTCTTCCACCAACTATCATCCACATGGCTCCCTTCCTCCCCTCCTTCAGATCTCTTCAAATGTCACCTCCTCAGAGAGGCCTCCTTTAGTGACCCAAACTAAAACAACATGTCTTCATTCTCTGCCTCCTCTCTTTGCTTTATTTTTATTTCCTTTTGATAGCAGTTATCGATACCTGAGGCTATGGATGTGTCTGTTTATTACCGGTCTCCCCAACTAGAGTGTCTGCTCTATGAGGCTGGAGAGTTTTACAGGCTTGGTTCACTGCTGTAATGCTTGGGAGTCCAGAACCCAGTAGGTGCTCATTAAATCTTTACCGACGCACCGTGGAAGTGGCTGACCATCTATCTGCACCACCTTTATGCCGCCCCAGCCCTGTGGGGTGACGTCACAGCTCCTTTCCCTTACTCATTATTGGCCAAAGCCACTGAGGCTCAATCTTCTAGCCTAGAAGTGGGGACGGTGATCCTCGTGGTCCTTATGGGAAGGATTTAGTTCAAGAACAAATGCTTCCCTCGCTGACGGTTTCAATCCACAGGTTACTCCTATTTATATGCGCATTACTGTATGAATGCAACACATTAGTAATAGCGTATAAATATTATTCTAAAACATATGCAAAAGAGTGAAAACATTTAAAAGATGAGACTAGGGGCGCCTGGGTGGCTCAGTCGGTTGAGCATCCGACTTTGGCTCAGGTCATGATCTCCTAGTCTGTGAGTTCAAGCCCCGCTTGACAGCTCAGAGCCTCGAGTCTGCTTTGAATTCTGTGTGTGTGTGTGTGTGTGTGTGTGTGTGTGTGTGCACGCGCCCCTCCCCCACTCACGCTCTCTCTCTCAAAAATAAACATTGAAAACAAATTTTTAAGATGAGATTAAAAGTAAAGAGACACAGAAATGCAAATATACTTTCCCCAGGCTCCGGAAGGGATCACCACCCCCCTCCACCCTCTCTCCCCCCCGGAGAGAATTCTTTAAAACCCCGTTTAAAAGCCAGCAAGCACTTGACCTGCATGATCTAACGGAATCCGAAAATCACCCCGCGAGACAGGTGCCTTCGAAGGCACAGTCACAGACGTGACTGGCAGCGTAAGTGGTGGACCTCAGACCTAGCCCTGGCACTCGCAGCCTCTGGCGCCCTGTGCTTCCGGAACCCCGCCGCCTTCCTGCCCTCCTAGACCCACAGGGGTTCCACACCCATGTATGAAGCCAGGCCCCGTCCTAGGCACCTGGAAAACGCACAAATATCCTTGCCCTCAAGCGCCGAGCGTAGAGTCCAATATATATATGAATAGATATAGATAGTCCATGGGGCGCCTGGGTGGCTCAGTTGGTTAGGCGTCCGACTGGGGCTCAGGTCATGAATCTGCAGTTCGTGGGTTCAAGCCCCGCGTCCGGCTCTGTGCTGACGGCTCAGAGCCTGGAGCCTGCTTCCGATTCTGTGTTTCCCTCTCTCTCTGTACCTCCCCGGCTCACCCTCTGTCTCTCTCTCTCTCTCAAAAGTAAATAAACATTAACAAAATTAAAAATAAATAAATAACGTCCAGGATAAATATGAATTCCTTTTATAATTTTAAAATGTATAATTAGGGGCGCCTCGGTGGCTCAGTTGGTTAAGCCTCTGCCTCTTGATTTTTGGGTCAGGTCACGATCTCACGGTTCGTGGGTTCGAGCCCCGCATCGGGCTCTGCCACCGGCCGGGCGGAGCCTGCTTGAAATTCTCTCTTTCCCTCTCTCTCTGCCTCTCCCCCACTCGCGCTTTTTTTTCTCTCTCTCACAATCTCGCTCTCAGAATAAACAAATACATTCATTAATTAAAATTTAAAAAAATGTACAGTCAAGCAACTTAGTATTATTTTTTAGAGCTCCCATGCCAGAAGAAAGCCACTGCCTGTCGGGTCCCTGGGGATGGTTCTCCCCTTCCCCATTTTACAGATGGGAAGACTGAGGCACCAAAAGGGGAAGGGGCTTGTGCAGGCCGTACCAGTCAATCTGAGGCCAAAGTGGTTAAAAGAAAATGGGTAGTTTTCTCTCTGAGAAGAGCTAACTTTAAAGTTTATTTATTTTGAGAGAGAGAGAGAGAGCACGTGAGCAGAGGAAAGGGCAGAGAGAGAGAATCCCAAGCCAGTTCCCACACTGTGAGCACAGAGCCCGACGTGTGGCTTCGGGGCTCAAACTCATGAACAGCGAGATGGTGACCTGAAACCGGCTAAGCCACCCCGGCGCCCCAAGAGGAGCCAACATTTTTAACCCTTACTGCGTGCAAGGCACTATTTTAGGCACTTTGTTTGTATCCGCTGATTTTCTCCTTACGACAGTCCCCAAAGGTACGTACTAATTTATCCCCATCTTACTGGTGGGGAAACTGAGGCCCTAGGGAGGGTCGTCTCCTGCCTAAGGGCCACACAGCAGTCTGGTTCCAGACCCCCGTGTTCTCATTCTTTGCACTGTCCCTTTGCAACACAGACTGTTTCTGGAAGGACCCGCCAGCGGCCGATCCCAGGGGCAATCCTCAGGGAGCGGGGCTAAGCAGCTGGGAGGCGGGAGGGTTTGACATTCTGCCTTTTGAACGGAAATGCAACCTGAATGAAAATACGTGTGTGTGAAAACTTTGTTTTCAATACACATTATTCAAGAGAAAAGGTAACGTTGAAAAATAAAGGTGTGGGTGCCTAGCAGATTTACAGGGTGATGCCAACCCATTCTAGCGAGAGGAAGGGCCTTCCCCCGAGGGTGCGCTGGGTACCTCTGGGCCTCGCCTCCCTCGCCTTCCTCCTCTTCGCTGGCGTGGAGGGCATTTTCCGAGTGGGAGCCCGGGATGACCCCGGAGTCGTCGGATTCATCCATGAGGGAGCTCTTGTCAGCCTCGCTGTAGTCGGTGGCCTCATCCATCGGCACATCTAGGGGCACAGGGGCATCAGAGGGGCCTCCGCCCGGCCCTGCCCCCACCCCCTTCCCGCCCAGCCCACAGCCTCTCACCTCCGTTGATGAGTGCCTCCCCCAAACAGTCGTTAGGGACGCGGGTGGCGCAGCGTTTGTGACAGTTAAACTTGCAGTCTGGTATGAGGACAGGGAACAAGCGGACAGGTGGCAGGGGAAAGAGAGGTCACCTGTAAGGGCTGAATCTTGACTCCTATCCCCCAGACCCAAAAGATGCTCCACTCGCTGTTTGGGGCAGGAAACCCAGCCGAACCTTCTCTGGCTATCCCTCTTTGAGCCGGTTTCCTTCTGAAATTCTAGAATGTAATAGGGTCTATCTACCATTCCATGATTCTGGACTTTGAACACTCAGGAAAGGGTTTCCCAACCTCTGGCACTAGGGCCCTCCCTCCCTTCCTCTCTCCCTCCCTTTCTTTCCTTCCTTCTTTCAATTCTAGATTTCTAAGACTCCAGATTTTGACACGCAAGTTTCTAGAACTTGACACATCTACAATTCTACAGTTCTATGATTCTAGACTACCGAGCCTCCTTGATGTCCAAGGTTTTAGGGTTTTCTATACATAAATTCTAGAATGCAGTGACTCTACAGTTCTGGACTGCAAAGACTCCAGAATCTGATGATTCCAAGGTTCCAGGATCCCATACACCTAAGATTCTAAACCTTAATGTTCTTGTTGTTCTTTAGCTGTGTGCAGCTAAGATTTTGTAATTTTTTTGTTCCAATGAATCCTAGAATTGGACAGCTCTAAGTTTTTATGGATCTAGATTTCTGATTTTCTAGATTCTAGAATTCAAAGTTCCGTGTTTTGGATTTCTAGGACTCTAGGATCCCATGCTTCCCATGCGATGCTTCTAGTCTTCCATTATTCTCAAATCCGATGGTTGTAAAGTTCCAGTATTCTGAGAATCTATAACTTGGTAGTTCTAGGCTTTACGAACCTAAAGTTTCTGTGGTCCTTTTCGCTGAGTCCTACAGCCCAGAATTCCTGAAGCCTATGCTTCCAACATTCCATGGTTCCAGAATTCTCAAGATCTGCAATTTGAGAATTCCATGCGGGGCACCTGGGTGGCTCAGTCAGTTAAGCGGCCAACTTTCAGCTCAAGTCATGATCTCATGGTTGATGAATTCCAGCCCCACGTCGGGCTCTGTGTTGACAGCTCAGAGCCTGGAGCCTACTTCGGATTCTGTGCGTGTGTGTGTCTCTCTCTCTGCCCCTCCCCCACTCTTGCTGTCTCTCAAAAATAAATAAACATTTAAAAAAAATTTTTTTTAATTCCATGCTAAGTGGCTTTATAAAGCTCAATTTCCAGGCTCTGAGCTATCAGCACAGAGCCTGACTCGGGGCTTGAACTTACCAGCTGTGAGATCAGGACCTGAGCTGAAGTCAGGAGCTTAACCCGCTGAGCCACCCAGCTGCCCCATTTTTTTTTTTTTTAAGATTTTATTTTTAAGTAATCTCCGCACCCAACACGGGCCTCGAACTCACAACCCCGAGGTCAAGAGTCATGCGCCCTACCGCCTGAGCCAGCCAGGCACCCCCAGAATAGTGGGATTCTTACGGCCTGCTGGGAGCCCAGGGGAGAGAACCCCTAAGCTGCTAAGCCAGTGTATGTATGTGTCGAGTGGGAGGTGGGGCGGGGGGGGGGGGCGTCTGACCCCTGACCCCGTCTGTCTCCCCGCGGGGCCCCGCTGACCTTTGCACTGCAGGCCCTGGCGAAAGAGGCCTTTGAGGAGTTTCTTGCAAGCCTGGCAGACGGTGGGCCGGGTGTAGCTGTGGATGAGGAATGTGTGCGGCACCTTGACCTTGGAGAGCAGCATCTTGTCTAGCTCGATCGGGCGTCCCGTGTAGGAGGAGGCAGAAGAGGAGGAGGAGGAGGACGGGGGCCGGCGAGGCAGGAGCTCGGTGGTACTCCGGCTCTATCGGGCAGCAAGACGGGAGGGACGCATTAGTGCCTGGGCCCTGTCACCCGCCCGGGCCACCGCCACCGGCCCGCCCACTCCCCAGCCCCTCACCAGCTCATCGGCCATGCAGGGCAGGGACTCAGAGGTGCTGAGGCGCACGGAATGGCCACTGGCCAGAGACGTGGACGACAGGCGGCGCTTGCGGGCCCCGCTGCAGTTGTTGGGGATGCTGAAGGCGCAGCGCTTGTGGTAGTTCAGTCCGCAGCCTGCGGGGGGCGCCAGACGATCAGAGACACGCTTCCACCAGGCCTGGGCTCTAACGCTCTGCCCCACCCCCCCCTTTCCTTTTCCGTGGATCGGAAATACAGTAGATCTCTCCGGGGGGGGGGGGGGGATGCTGGTAGTGCCATTAAAGCCAATGAAAAGTTACAGGGACTCAATTCAGGTAGAACTACTACTGGCCTAGAAGGTTCTGGACCAGGCAAAGAACCAGGAGCGGGTGAGGTGCTCGCTGAGGGCCCAGGGCATGTGGATTGGGTCGCGGAAGAAGGGGGCCACAACCACGTGACCAGTGGCACAAACGAAGAGTGCACGAGCACGGGCTGTGTCTTCCTTATTCCGACCTATGCGGACGCCAATATTTCTCTTCCTTCTATCCCCTCATCCCTTTTTTCGTACGGAACATTCACGAATGTGCCTGTCATCCTCGCGCGGGGACCATGCTCCTCGTCTCCGTACCGCTCCAACTCGCGGATGCTCGTTGCTAGAGCAAGCACTGTGTTGGATGTAAGTTACAGGATAAGGAAGCAGAAGACTGAACAGCAGGAGGGCCTGGGGGGCTCAGGTCCGTTAAGCTCGGGGCTTCGGCTCAGGTCGTGATCTGGAGGTTCTGGAGGTTCATGGGTTCAAGCCCCAAGGGGTGGGGGTGGGGGGGCTCTGGGCTGATAGCCCAGAGCCTGGAGCCTGATCCGGATTCTGTGTCTCTCCCTCTGCCCCCCCCCCCCGACTCTCTCTCAAAGACAAAAAAATTTTAATAAAAATAAATACATAAAAATCCTCGTCCATGAAAGCCTGGACAGACTCAGCTTGTTTTCCTAAGAGGCTTCCCGAAGCCTTACTCTAGTACACCTCCAAATGATTCCAAGACGGCGCTCTGTTCTGGAGTGGAGAATGTTCCTCCCGCCTTTGGAAGCTCCTCGGGGAACGCTTCGTGAAGCCCGTCTTCTGACAGCCCGGCGGTCATGGGCTTTCCCAAAGGTGGTGCTACCAGAAAAGCTTCAGGATGGCAAATGGCCGTTGTGTACAGGGAAACACTTTCCAGCGTTGACCTTTATTCACTCATGTCCTTCATTGGAATTTCAGAGTTTCATCCGTGATTCCGTGTGTGAGTATCAAGGTAGAATCAAACCCTCATCGGAAGGTGTCAAGTCTGACAGGAGCGCCTCACCTGCTCCTGGTTCTTTACCTGGCCCAGAACCTTCTAGGCCGGTAGCTGAGCTGATCTCGTGGTTTGTGGGCTCGAGCCCCGCGTCGATTGGGATTCTCTCTCTCCCTGTGTCTCTGCTCCTTCCCCACACATGACTGTGTGTGTGAGCGCCCGCGTGGGCACTCTCTCTCAAAAATAAACGTTAAAGAAACCTTCCAGATGCCAAGACGTCAAGAGTTGGATATGGTGTCCTCAAAATAAATAAAAAAGCTTAAAAAAAAAAAAAGGATTGGATACGGTGTGTGCATGAGAGCAATATTGACAGCAGCTCTGAACGCACAGAATCAGTTTTCTGCAGGCCTGATATGGCTCTTATCCGAAGAGTCCTTAAACGCCACAAGTCTATTTAGGGCTGCATGGTAACAACTCTGGTCCATTCTGTAGGTCATCTAGTGTTTCAGACTCTAGATTTCCATTTGAGCATGACAGCCGCAAAGCTGGAGATCCTTGGATGACGGAATATCGGAAAACATGCTCTAATAGAGGCTCACATTGAACAAACAATGGCGGGGCAGACGGTCTTCGAACAACGGATGGTCTTCTGCTGCTGTGTGTAGAGTCAAGGCGGGTGTGTGACCTTCCTCTGCAGGCGGGGTGAGATCTCAACGCTCTCCCTCAGAAGCATCAAAGATAGGAAGAGTGGACCCGCGGAACTTGACACTCGGGCTTAACCTTGAGACATTTGGGCTAAAGGAACACTGTGTGTTCCTTTATTTATTTATTTTTTTTAAGTATGATAAAATTAAAGACATGTGCATGGGTGCTTGTTGTAGACTGAACATGTGTCCACCCCTCCAATCTCATAGGATGATGCCCTAACCCGCAATGTGGCTGTATTTGTAGATGGGCCTTTAAGCAGATAACTAACATTAAATGAGGCCATAAAGGTGGGGCCCTGATCCGATGCAATTGGGGTCTTTTATAAAAGGAAGACCTTTCAGAAGTTGTTGTCTCTCCACACGCCATGTGAGCACACGGCAAGATAGCAGCCATCTGCAAGCCAGGAAAAGGTCCTCACCAGGCACCAAACCCTGTCCGAAGCTTGATCTTAAACTTCCCCGCCTCTGGAACTCTGAGTTAGTGTTGTTTAAGCCAGTCGGCCTGTGGTATTTGGTTATGACAGCCCTGGCCCACTGAGGTGCCAAGTCAATAAGGACTGGACTGTGATGGTCAGGTGCCTGTGTCAAATTGGCTAGGTTAGCATCCTCGGTAATTCAGACACGAAATGTAGGGACTGCTTGTAAAGGTGTTTGGTGGATGTGAATCAAGTCGGCAATCGGATGACTTGAAGTGAGGGAGAGGGTCCTAGTTAGGCTGGGTGGGCCCGTTTCCCTCCGTAGAAAGTAGAAGTGAGATTTCTCAGATGAAGAAATTCTGCCAGTGAACAGCAGTTTCAGCTTCTGCCTGCCCTTCCTGACCGGCTGCCCTATGGATTTCAGAGTTGCTTAGCCAGACTCCCCCTGACAGGGGCTTACAATTCCCTTACAGGAATTCCTTCCAAATATCCCTTAATATGTACCTCCTACTGGCTGTTTCTCTGGTCCATCCCAGTTGCAGGCTCCGCCTTCTTCCCCCGCGCGCACATTCCCCTTTTCCTCTCCCACGCTCCTCCCCCTTTTACCTCTCCCTCGGAGCTCCACCTCTCAGGCTCCTCCTCCGGAGCTGAGCCCCACCCCAGACCCCGCCCCTCGCCCAAGCCCCGCCTCCCACCCCACCTCCTGTTCCTCCCCCATGCGGTGCCTCCCGGCCCTTGCCTCTGCCCCCGAGCCCCGCCTCCTACACCTGAACCCCACCCCAGCCCCACCCTCCTGCCCGCCCCCTACCCCTTGGCCCCGCCTCCAGCCCCTCTCCCCTCACCATCACACTTGAGGCCCTGGCGCACAAGGCCGAAGAGCATCTCCCCGCAGTGATCGCAGAAGGCAGGCGCTCGGTAGGAGTGAACGGTGAGGGCGTGGGGGCGGATCTGGAAGTCCTCGAAGGTGGCCGAAGCTGCAGGCAGCAGGGGGAGGCGGAAGGTTGAGCCGGGGCAGCGGAGGCTGTAGGGTCCTGGGTTTCTCACAGTCCTCCCGGCTGCAAGGCTTCATCTTGCCTGCCTTCATTCATTTCCTCGCATACTACACTCTACCTGGGTTCAAATCCCAGTTTCACCACCGGGGCACACACCTATGCCAGGGACTGGGGAGTCGTTGAGCGGATACAGAGATTCAGTTTTGCAAGATGAAAACACTCCTGGAGACTGTTGCAGGGAAGCGTGAATGTAACTAACACTACTGAACTGGAGACGCGCAAATGGTTAACACGGTAAATTTATGTTACGAATATTTCACAGTTAAACATTTTTAAATCAAATTGAAAAGTACAGATGCCTAAGTCTCATCCTCAGAGTCTGCGATCTACTTGGTCTAGGATAGAGCTCGAGCCTCAAGAGAAAAAAACAAATACCTATGTATCTCAATGTCCTCATCTTTAAAGGGGAAATCCAACAGGAGCGCCCGGGTGGCTCAGTTGTTTAAGCTTCGGACTCTTCGATTTCCGGGCAGGTCGCGATATCACAGTTCGTGAGTTAGAGCCCCGCACTGGGACTCTGGGCTGAGAGCCCCGGGCCTGTTTGGGATGCTGTCTCCCTCTCTCTCTCTCTGCCCCTTCCCCGCTTGCTCTCTCTCTCTCAAAATAAATTAAAATAAATAAACTTTAAAATGGAACTCCAGCAAACATTTACTGAGTATTGTCCTAGGTGCTAGGGGCACCACACAGAACAAAACAAACTCCCTTCCTAGCCTCTAGTAAGCGGGGGCAGACCCCCAAAATAAAGAAAATATAAATATTCCTATTTAACAATCACCCAATCTAGCAGTCACCTTGTGCCAGGCACTGCGCCAAGTATTTTAAAATACTAACAAATTCAGGGGCACCTGGGGGGCTCGGTCGGTTGAGACTCTTGACTTTGGCTCAGGTCATGATCTCACCGCGTCGTGCTGACAGTGGAGAGCCTGCTTGGGATTCTGTCTCCCTCTCTCTCTGCCCTCTCCTGCTGGTACTCTCTCCCTCTCTATCAAAATAAATAAATAAACTTAAAATAAAATAAAATAATGAATTCAGTTGTCTCAAGAGCCCTGGAGATGGGGCGCCTGGGTGGCGCAGTCGGTTAAGCGTCCGACTTCAGCCAGGTCACGATCTCGCGGTCCGTGAGTTCGAGCCCCGCGTCGGGCTCCGGGCTGATGGCTCGGAGCCTGGAGCCTGTTTCCGATTCTGTGTCTCCCTCTCTCTCTGCCCCTCGCCCGTTCATGCTCTGTCTCTCTCTGTCCCCCCAAAAAATAAATAAACGTTGGAAAAAAAAAAAAGAGCCCTGGAGATACATCCTGCCATTGTCCCCATTTTCCAGATGAGAAGATGGCAGCACAGAGAGGTGAAACAACTTGCCCAAGGTCACACAGCTTGCAAACTGTGGAACTTGAAATCGAACCCAGGCCAGTGCAGCTCCAAAGTTCATGCTTTTAGCACTGTACTTACTTCCTCGCTGAACTGTGTAACTAATAAAGTATACAGCTTGTGCCAACTATACTCAAATAATTAAAAAAAAAAACCAAACTGTCAAGCAATTGTTTCCTATCTCAATAACGGGACAAATATTTATTGAGGACCAACATGAGTTGCGGGCTCTGGTTTTCCCTAGCATAAAATTACATATAAATATATATATATATACTTTTTATGTATATATATATGTATATATATGTATACATATATATGTGTATATATATAGCAAATTATGTATATATGTTTATACAATATCTATATCCCAGAAATAAGTTACAACTACTCTCTCTCTCTCTCTCTCTATATATATATATATATGTATACATACACACACACACACACACACACACACACATATACAGCAGGCCAGAAGTCAATAAGGGCTTAGGAGAAAAATTAAGCAGGGAAGGGAGATAGGGAAGGTGTAAGTGGTCCAATGTTAAACAGGTGATTGAGGAAGGCCTCCAAAGGAAGCAAGGGTAGGAACCACGCAGGTGTCTTGGAAAGAACATGCCCAGTATCATAATAGTATTCTTTATAGATTCATTTTTAAATATTTTTTTGTTTATTTCTTTTGAGAGAGACAGAGAGAGAGAGAGAGAGAGAGAGAGAGAGAGCGTGAGCTGGGAGGGGGAGGAGAGGGAGAGGGAGAGAGAGAATCCCAAGCAGGCTCTGCAGAGTCGGCCCAGAGCCCAACTTGGGGCTCGAACTCACAAAACCGTGAGATCATGACCTAAGGCAAAATCAAGAGTTTTACACTTAACCGACTGAGCCACCCAGGTGCCCTGTTTATAAATTCTTTCTTAAGGGCTACATGAATATATGGAAAGCATTGAAAACACTGTTCTTTTATTATTTAAGATTTTGTTTTTAAGTAATCTCTACACCTAGTGTGGGGCTCGAACCCACAACCCTGAGATCAAGAGTCACATGTTTTACTGACTGAGTCAGTCAAGCACACCGTATTTTTTTTTTAAGTTAACAAAAATTTTTCTTTTTTTTTAAGTAGGGGCTTGAACTCACAACCCTGAGATTAAGACCTGAGCTGAGATCAAGAGTTGGACGCTTAACTGACTGAGCCACCCAGGGGCCCCTTAAGTTTTTTAAATTAAAAAAAATTTTTAAACAGTGCTCTTTAAACAGACCACATAGAAAGTTGCTCAAGAACGGTTAGAATGGTTAGAATGGTTAGAATAAATCATTTTATTTTAGAATGATTTTTTTTAAGTTTATTAATTTATTTTGAGAGAGAGAGAGGGAGCAAGTGAGGGGAAGGGACATGGGAGTGGGGAGAGAGGGAGAGAGAGAGAGAGAGAGAGAGGGAGGGAGAGGGAGAGAGAGAATCCCAAGCAGGCTCTGTACCGTCAGCATGGAGCCCGACGTGGGGCTCGAACTCACGAACTTTGAGATCATGGCCTGAGCTGAAGTCGGGTGTTTACCCACCTGAGCCACCCAGGCACCCCATTAGCTTTTATTTTTAAAGTTTCATTTTTATTTTTTATTTATGTATTTATTTTTTAATTTTTTTAATGTTTATTTTTGAGAGACAGAGACAGAGTGCAAGTGGGGGAGGAATGCAGAAGGCAGAGAGAGAGGGAGACACAGAATCCGAAGCAGGCTCCAGGCTCCGAGCTGTCAGCGCAGAGCCCCAACACGGGGCTTGAACTCATGAACTGAGAGATCATGACCTGAGCCAAAGTCGGATGCTTAACCGACTGACCCACCCAGGCGCCCCTAAAGGTTCATTTTTAAACTAACTCTCATTCTCTTTCCTACCCCTGCCCCACTCCCGAAATTCAGTCTAATATTGAGCTATTATCCTTGTTATTGTGTGACAGAAAGGGGACTCTCTTCTGTGTGCCAAGCACCGTTTACATACTCAGGGTAAAGCTATGAACAAGACAGGTTTACACCCCACTCTTGGGGAGCTGACATTTTTCGGGGAGACAGGCAAAAAACATTCATGCACAAATAAACAAGGGAATTTCAGACACTGGAAGAAATGGCACTTAAGCTCGGATCCAAATAACAAGAAGGAGGTAGCTGTGAGAAGACAGGGCAGGGAGGGAGGCACAGAGGACAAGTGCACAGACCCAGAGACGGGGGACAGCTTGGCTTGCTCAAGGGACAGAGAACAGGCCAGCTCCGCCAGATCAAAGAAAAGTGAGGACAGGGGCGCCTGGGTGGCTCAGTCGGTTGAGCGTCCGACTTCAGCTCAGGTCACGATCTCACGGTCCGTGAGTTCGAGCCCCGCGTCAGGCTGTGTGCTGACAGCTCAGAGCCTGGAGCCTGCTTTGGATTCTGTGTCTCCCTCTCTCTCTTCCCCTCCCCTGCTCATGCTCTGTCTCTCTCAAAAATAAATAAACATTAAAAAAAAATCGTTGTTTAATGCGAACGGCTAGTGGGTAGCTAAGTTCCGGCTGAAAATACAGGTGCCCACACTACATCTAACCTCGCAGAGTCTGATTCCATTTAGCATGTCACGGGGCGGGGTGGGGGGAGGCACGGATAGACAAGGTCACATCTCAAGTGCACGGCTCAGTGAATGGTCAAACTGCACACACCCCGTCACCAACATCTTGATAAATAATGGAAGTTGGAATCAGTCCCCAGAAATCTCCCTCCTGGCCCACACTCTATCTTCTCCGGAGGCACCCACGTTCCTCCCTCCTAACACCGTATAGCGATCGCATCCTTCTCGGTGCTTCCTCAAGGAAATGATAACATACGTAGTCTGATGTCTAGCATCTTTCAGCTTTCGGCATTAGGAAGTGTGAGATTCACTGATGTTGCTGGGGTAGCCGCACAATATATTTACTCCTTCCCAGGCCGCACAATATATTTACTCCTTCCTAGGCCGTGGTTTGTAAAAGCTCTAACTTGCAACCAGGGCTTCGAACCACTGGCCCTGACTTTAAGAAGCAGGTTTCTGGGCCCACCTCTCCCTTTCCCTCCTCCAGATGTCCCGTCTCACCTCTATCCGTTCCCCCCTCTACACACACACACACACACACACACACACACACACACACTGCGCCCCGTCCCCACCCCCAGCTACAGGCTGCGCCCATAGGGGGGCCTCCACCGCTCACCCGACAGCACCACCTCCACCAGGTCGCCCTCCTGGATGTCTCCAACTGAGCGCACCAGCTGCAAGAGGTTGGCCGACGTGGGGTCATGTTTGAAGAGAAGGATCTTGTCGTAAAGGCCGTAGAAGCCACACTCGGGGAACTGAGGGGCGGGAGAGGGAGGCGGTGACCGAGAAAGGCTCCCCGAGCTGCCTTCAGCGGGCGGTCTGGAACGCTCCCAGGGCAGGGCCGGCTGCTTCCCCCGGAAACAGAGACCCCGCAGCCCTAGCTTCCTGCCTGCTCCCTCCCCGGTGCAGCTCAAAGCTCAGGCGGGGTGCCAGGGCCCCAGGTGTGCTGGGAGACAGCACGGCTGACAGAGTTTGGTGGCCGGACAAAGAAACTAGGGTGGGAGGGAGAGTGGCTCTGGGAGCGTGGGCATCTAGAATTTTCCAGGGGGGCGGGTGTGTGTGGTGAGGGGCTAAGCGAACACCGGCTCCTTTACTCTCCCCGCCTCCCCAGCTTCCTTCCTGGATCTATTGTCCCTGTTACCTGGCTCCAAGCCCAGCACTAGGGTGGGGCCAGCTAGAAGAAGGGGATTTAGGACATCTGGGGGGTGCGGGGGTGGCGGCAGGAAGGCTAGGGCTCAAGGGAGCTGGAGGTAGGGAGGGTGCCCCCCCCACCCAATGCCCAAAGGACCCAGGTGTCCCAGTCCCTAGCTTGGGCTGGTTGGTTGCTGGGGGGGGGGGGGGGACAGGAAATGAAACCTGGTAGAACAGAAAGTGAAACAGCCCAGGTGGGGCAGCTGGAAAGAAGGGAAGGGACGTGCCACACCTGGACAGAGAAGGCACAACAAAACGGGGGGGGGGGGGGTGAGGCCTGAGGGAGTAGGCAGAAGATGTGAGCGCCCCCGGACAAATTACCCCCAGGGGGCAATCTGCCCTCCAACCTACCCCACCCCCACCCAGTTTTCTCACAGAGCCCCCCGAGTTGGGTGTGAAAACTAGGCCTCTGGGTTTGGGGATTGGGTGGAGGGTGAAGGAAGCCCCACGTGTTCTTGTCTGCTGGGAGAGGGTTCAGGTGACAGGGCCTAGGCCCTGACTGCTTGGTTGGGTAGGTGGGGGGGGGTGGGGGGGGAGAGGGGGCTTTCTCTAGGTGTCAGTTGCCTTGTGTGTAAAATGGGGGAGTTGGCTCAGTTCCTGAGGTTTCTCAGAAGCCCAAAGAATTCATTATCAGGGGTCTGAGAAGATTCTGGAACGTGGACATTTTGGGATTCCAACATGCTCACATGATAGTATTATATACATCTATCTCAGGTTCGAACATATTCTATGTTTGAGGATTTTGCCACCCCAGAGTAGCACGGTCTGGTATTTTCATGTTCTAGGAATCTAATACACGAGGATTCTAGTGTTTGAATATTTTACCATTAGGATTGCAACAACCCAGCATTCCAAAAGTCTAACATGTTCACGGTCTAAGATTCCAGCAGCCCAGGAATCTAATATTCTAACATTTTTACAGTCTCGAACTCCAACAACAGAGAATCCCACTATCCTAACTTTTGACGTTCTAGAATTCACGCATTGAGTGCCACCTGATTCCCTCTCGGCCCGTGATCCCCAGCTTCTCACCGAGGTAAGGCTGGGGTTGGGGAAGGCCTGTTTTCATAGGCCGGCATCAGACCTGAGGAGTGGGGACAGAGTCCCCAGAGCTTCTGGGGGTTCCAAAGAGGTGCTGGCCCCACCACACACATCTCAGGCCTGGGGGAGGGCAGAGATTGGGCTCTGAGACCTCACTTACCCCACGGCAGCTAGTGCAAGCGCCCACACCCACACGTGTCACCCGATAGCCACAGCCGATGCGGCTTGGATTTCTACTGTTTCCACCAAATGGAAGGTCCGGCCGGGATGGGCTTGAATGTGGAGGTCCCCCATCTGCTCACCCCACCGGCCCCTTCCTTCCCACTTCTACACCTAGCTGGCCTCTCCCTTCCTCCCTGCTGGCTGCAGAAAACAACAACATACAGGGACACGCAACTTGGGGAGACCTTTGGAGCACCCCACCCCTGCCCTGGCCTCCCTCAAAAGGAGAGTGGGGTGAGGAGGCAACTGGGGGGCTAAATGCCCCACCCCCACCTCCCAGTCGCCCAAGGTTTCATCGTCCTTCTTCTCCCTCCCCTATGCCGGGCTCCAGGCCACCTCTGGCAGCGCCCCGCCCCCTGCAGACCTCTCCCCAAGCTGGAGGAGAGACGCTGCACCCTCACCTTCTGGTCCACGATGGAGCAAGCCAGCTGCTTCACATGGGCCAGCTCGGAGGCGGTGGGCAGCAGCACAAACTCGCGGGTCAGCCCGATCTGGATGTGGAAGGAGACCCCGGAGCTCGGAGCTGGGATCTGGGCCAGCTGCGGTGGCGGCGACTGCAACTCCAAGCCGCCGGGGGGCGGAGGAGACCCAGGCCCGGGAGAGCCTGGGAGCCCGGCGAGATGGGAGGGGGGGGCGGCCATAGGGGAGAGGCCCGGGACCGGCCGCCCGGCGCCCACCCGGGATCCGGCTGAAGGAGTCCGGGGACCCCGGGTCACTGGATCCAAGGGAGCTCGTAAGCTGGTAGCGGGAGTGCGGGGATCCCGGGGCTACGAGAAAAGAAACCTAGCAGGTTGAGGGCACTCGAGGATGGCGGGACCCTGGGAAATTAGAGAAGTGTGGTCTAGTGGATCAGACGCCCGGGAATCATAAAGGAGAGATCTAATGGTTTGAGGCACCCAGAGATTGAGAGATTCTAAGAAATCAAGAAAATCTAGCAGGTCGGGATCTCAGGGATCAGGAGAGCCCAGGATCCAGAGGCCCCTTGGGGAGAGAAAGGCTTGAGAAGAGAGCGGGCGGAGGGGGTGGGGGGGGGGGAGTAGGATCGCAGAATCCAATGGCTCTAAGAAGAGGATCCAATTAAGAAGGGGGCCCGAGGGGATTCACCAGACCCTGGGGGTGGAGGACAGGGGTCTCTGAGTCGGGGATCGAGTGGATCCCAGGGATCCGACGGGCCCAGGGATGGGCAGAGGGATCCTGAGGGCCGGGGTACTAAGGAGGGAATCTCACGGGTCTCAGAAGTTGGAGAAAAGTTCGGTCGGGGGCCGTGGAGAAGGGGGCGTTCCCAGCGGCGGTGGAGGGGGCGGGGGGGGGGGCAAGGGAGGGTCGCCCGGCGCCGGGCGCCGGTGGCTCTTTTTCCCCCTCTAAAGTTTAACCCTGCGGCTGCGGCCCAGGAGGAAGTGTCCGGAGCGATGGCGCAGTCGGCCAATCCGCGCGGGCCTCGGTGACGTCGAGATGGGCGGAGCCTGTCGAGGGGCCGGGGGCGGAAGGAGAGGGCGGGCCCCGCACCTCCGAGTGGGGGCGTCACCTGCCCCTCCTGGGTCCGGGAGTCTGGGGTGCGAGATGCAGGACAGGGCAGGGATCCGGGACCGATTCCTACCCCCCAACACACCCAAGTCTAGAAAGTTAACTATTCCCAGAGTTGGAGAGGAGGGGCGAGGCACCCTCATCCCCGCCACAGGTCGCGGGGGCCCGGGCTGAGGAGGCGCCTGGCCCTTTAAGGAAGGGGGCCCGTCTAGCCTGGCCGGCATCCGGCGCCCACCGCAGGGGAAAGGGTGGGAAACTGGTGTCAGGTCCAGCCCGCTCCGGGATCTCTGAACTCGGTCTGCCTCTTCTCAGATCGTCGTCCTCCCCACCCCTACCCCACCCCGCCCAGGAGAGGGGGTGCTGTAGAGATCCCTCCCCCCCCCCTCAAGCCCGCTACACAGATGGGAAGGCAGAGGTCTCCAGATGGGCAGAAGGACCCTGACTCATGTCTGTCTCTGGCAATCTTGGCAAGGTGCATGGAGAAACCTGGAGGGGCTGGAGCTGGATTATCTGTGCAGGGAGAGTCAGACCCAGGGCCGACAGAGAAGGGGTGTAGTTTCCTTTAATCAGCTCGCCACTCCGCCCCAGCCCTCAGGAGTGGAGAGCCACAGACCGGGAGTTGGGGGGGGGGGTGCCTGAAAGGGCCATAGCAACCGGGGAAGACAACACCCCCACCCCCACCTCATAGAGGGAGAACAGTTTGTTCTCCTGGGGGAACTGTGCATGTGTCTGTGTGCCTTTAGGTGAGTGGCTTCCCCTCTCTGGGCCTGTTTCTCCCTCTGTTAGATGGGACAGTGATAGGACTGACCCCAGAGGGTCTTTGTGGGGATTAATGAGGTTGTATGATGGCGCCTGGCACACAGCTGAGGTTCAGTAGGTGGTGGCCATCACTGTAATTTGCACAAATAAAGGGGTAGGCACCTCGAGCACTCAGGGGTTAAGTAGAGTATGTTCATTCAGTCAGTCGTCTCGGGAAGCATTGAATGCCGGCCTACTACGTGCCAAGCTTGTCCTAAAACAGTTCCTCCAGCCTGTTCAGGAGCAATTCAGACTCGATTTCTCTTCCCCAGCTAATAAGAACAGTGGCTGCCATTAGTTTACATTCAGGAAACAGAACCCCCCCCATGGGGCATTACGACTTGTCCGAGATCACCACTGAAGCTGCTACCGCCCCCATCCCCTTCACTGAAGGTTCAAGGCCTGGCTTTGAGCTCCAAAGACATCCCAGTAGAGATGGGCCACCTGCCCGCCTGGGTTCCAGACCAGCAGGGCTGGCTGGGGCTGGGGGCCTCGAGACGGGCCCCCCTTCCCGGTAAAGGGCTGCTAGGGGCAGCTGAGGTCGTCGGTACAGTAGCGAGTGCCACCACATCCGGGGGCTGGGCCGGCTGGGGCTGGGGAAGGAAGGAAGTCTGAGGCTGGAGTGAAAACCCAAACCACCACCTGGGGAAGCTGCTCAGAGCCCAGAGGGATGAGGGGTGAACAAGGCCACGTGGAGCTCACAGTTAGGCTCCTGTCAGTGTCACCTGATGGCCATCTGCCAACCTGCATCCTTCTTCAAGCTTTCCTAGGGCCCCGACAGGAGCCAGGTCCTACTGTGGGCACTGGGGCACAGCCCTTGACAACCCAGGGGGTGGGCCTTAGCGTCAGGCACGTTGTACAGACCGTGCCGAGGGCCAGGGGTGTGCAGAGGGAGTCCCACAGGACTGGGTACAAATTCTGATGATCTTCTGGAGGCCCTGAGCAGCCCCCCGCCTGCACCCCGTTTTCTGTAACTTGGTCTAACGATCCCACTTTTGGAGGGTGTCGTGAGGACCCAGTGAAATAGCACGTGAGGAACTTGGTGTGGCATCTGGTTCCCACTGGGTGCGTAACTGACCACTTGGGTCTGACCACCTTGGTGAGGGGAAGGGACTCCTCAGGGCTCCTCCCCGCATGGCGGGAGCTCTCCCTTCACCCTCCATGGTGGCTGAGGCTCTAGTAAGCCCAGGCCCACGTGGGGAGGACAGGCGAGGTGGGGAGTTAAGTACTCAGGATGAGCCCTCTGGCCTCCTACCACCCATCACACATGGGGGCTGGGGGTGGGGAGGGGGAGTCTCAAGCTGTCACGTCATGTCATGTTTCTCAGGGCTCTGCCCCCAGGCTGCTGCTGAGGCCCCTGGGGAAGGAGTGTGCTCAGGAACAGAAAGGAGGGGCCCGGGGAGATTCGGTCCTGTGCCCCCATTTCCGGCCCTCCACCCACAACCCGCCCAAACCCTGGGCCCCTCTCTGGCACCCCCCCCCCACCCTACCACAAAACCCCAACCCATCATCTCCTCCCTGAGCTCCACCCAGCCCAGGCAGAACCCATTACCCCTCTCCTGAAGTCCCTGGTCCCCTGAGCCCCCTCAACAGTCAGCACCGCCACCCATCTTACTCCAAAGGGTTTATTGAGACAAGTTTCACATCCAAGTCCAGGGCAGAGGGGACGGGGCTTATAAACAGGAACCTTGAAGGGGGCCCGAGGGCTCAGGGTGGAACCCAAAAAAAGAGTGAAATAAATAGAGGAAGAGAGTGGAGGGCCAGGAGAGGAGACACAGACTATCACACAGTGATAACAACATGGGTGGGGGCGGGGCTCCATTAAAATCCCATTTATTTATACAGATATACAGGGAGTTGTGGGGGACCAGGGGGACCCCCTCCAGCCTCCATGCCCCAGGGAGGGGTGAGAGAAGGCCATCTCTCCCCATGGGTGACCCCGTGGGGGCTGGGGGGTTGCCCTTGGAAGAGTGCTGGGGGAGGGAGGGGAGAGGGGTGGGCGCCTCCCCCGAGGGCATCACCTGATCCCCAGGCAGTTACTGGCCCTGGAGGCGCTGGGTAGTGTCTGGAAAGCTGTGTTGAGGGAACTGGAGGAGAGGGTGGTGGACTGGGGCTAGCTTCTGGGGTGGACCAGGCCGGGCGCTCCCCGCTGAGGAGGACCAGGGTCCAGCTGGTGCCACGGCTTCCCAGGGGACCCAGAGCGGGGGCGCCTGGGGCTCTTCCCGGCACAGCTACCACCCAGGTCTGGGAAGAAGGAGGGGGGATCGGGGGTTCAAAGAGAGAACCTGGCACCTTCTGGCGTCTTGGAAAAGCTGATCCCCGAGGACACCCAGCCCTGGCTGTGCTGCACCCAAGAAAGCAGCTCAGATACCAGGACTGGGTGTCCGGGTGCAGAGAGGAAACTCCTCGAGGACGTCCGGGAGGGTAAGTCCTGAAGGAGGCTGCCCCCCAGGATGCTTGGGGAAGGGGAGGCTGTGGGGCATGGCCTCCCAGGGAAAGGGGCATTAGCACCACCAGGTTCCAAGGCAGGCGGGAAGAGGCCGGGCCTCCGGGCCTCCGCCGAGGCTGGGAGTCGCCTGAGGGAGACAGAAGGGAGGGGAGACTGGAGCATGACACCCCGGGTACGAGAGGTCGGGCCACCTCCGTCCCCTCTCTCGACGCCCAGGGCTTTCCACCTTGGGAACGTGGCCCCCTCCTGAAGTGCCAGGCAAAGGGATACATCCGAGGTCCCTCCCGTCAGGGGTGAGGACGCAGAGGGTTTCTAGAAGCCCTCCCAGACCAAGCCTCCCTCCTGTCCGGCCTCTCACCTCAGTCCCACCTGCCTGGCCCCGCTCCCCAGCCGAGGTGGAGGCCGGGGCGGGGCCAGGTGGGCATCATACGAAGACCTTGGCCAGGGCGTCGGCGCCTGCGCTGGCAATGAGGGCCTTGCTGGGGTGGCACGCGACAGCGTGGATGGCCTCCTCGTGCTTCTTGCGGTGGGCCGTGATCTCCTGCACGCACGTTTTGTTGTCCAGGCTCCACAGACGCAGGGAGCAGTCATGGCCTGCGCAGGTGTGGGAGCAGAGAGCACTGTCCCCCAGCAGGTACCCCGGCTTCCCCAAACCTCCCCCACTGGAGGAGCCTCAACAATGGGGGGGGGGTGTCTCCATCCTCTTGTCCCCCACCTCTGCCGGCCACCTCCTGACGCCCAGCCCAAAGGAGAATGCTTTTATCCCAGCTGGCCGTCCACCCATTAGTTACCAAGTGTTCACCGGGCACCTGCGTACCAGGCCCCGGGGACACAGTGAACGTCCTGGGCAAAGCTGCCCACCCAGTGCTGTTGACGTTCCAACGTGGCCCCCGGTAAATGAGAAAACGGGAGGAGCAATGCCAGGCGGACAGCAGCACCGGCACAAGCCGGTCACCGTGATGACAGAAGGGCCACGGGGGTATGCGGAGGAACAGCAGGGGTGGCCAGGGGACGGGCAGGAGGCGGGTACGGCTGCAGCAGCCTGAGCAGGAGCATGGAGAGGAGGCCAGAGAGGGTGGAGCGGACAGGGCCGGGCCCTGGGGCAAGAGCCCCCTTCAGAGACGGCCCGAATTCTGCGTCCGAAGGACCAGGCTGGCTGGCTCGATGTGTCCCTTATATACGGAGGACCTGGGCCCTGTCCCAAATCCTCTCTGCCCTGGGCTTGACCTCCCTGACACCCCCTCTACCGGCACCTGCAGGCACAGCTGCTACCGTCACCAGGCAAAGACCCAGCCACGATGGGACCAGGCCCGTCCACGTGCTCTCCCACGCCCTCTGTGTGCTCGCTTGCAACCTCCCACATACTCTGACAGTGGGGAGCAGAGGTGAGCGGAAGGAGGCCCCTCGCCCATGGCACTCCTGATGGCCCGGCACACGCTTCACCTCCCTTCCCCGTCTGCCCACGTCGCGCCTCATCCTTCTGAGGCACAGCCCCGTGGTGGCCGGGCCCCAGTGCCCTTATCCACGGAGCACGTGGCTCCAAATGTTAACAATCCTGTGGGGACTGAGAGCCAGACACACTCGGACTTGTTCCTGCAGCCAACCCACCATGCTCGACCAAATCACGGAACCTCCACGAGCCCGTTTCCGCATCTGCACGCGGGTATGACATACCCTTCCGACAGCGTGATCTGGATGAAGCGGGAAGACGCACGCAAAAGCTTCCAGTGGGCTGAGCGTGCGCGGTCTCTGCCGGGAGGCTCCCTGCCCCTGCCCCCCTGCGGGAGGGGGCCCCAGAATACGCCCTCGTGACCAGTGCCCGCGTCTCTTCCTCTTCGGCTCCCACACACCCTTGCTCCTTAGGAGCCAGGAGAGCCCCGACTTACTTCCCGACATCAGGAACACGCCGTTGGGGTCCACGGCTAGGCAGGTGACCGCGTCCAGGTGGGCAACCATAGAGTGCACGGATTTCCCTGAGAGGAGAGAGGGTGGGCGGCAGGTTACTTTCCCTTGGCGGGGAAGGTCAAGGGCCCGACGGGACACCGTGAGCACGAGTGAGCGGGGACCAAGAAGGCTGGGCCTCACCTGTCCGGCTGTCCAGGAAGCGGATGCCTCTGTCGTCGTGGGCGGTGATGGTGAGGGGCTGGTTTGGGTGACTCACCACCTGGTTGATCTGGGTTGGGCCTGGAAGGAGAGGAGGAGAGGGAAGGATGTCGGGGAAATCAGGGAGACCAGGACAAAGACCAGAGGAAGAGAACCACGGCTCCACGGCCCTGCTGTCTGCTCAGCTGGCCGGGGGCCTAGGCTCCCAGGCCTCTCCCTTCCCTGGGCCACAGTGCTTCATCCGTAAGACGCCTGGGGTGCCACAGGATGGGTACGAGCCACCCATAAGGGCCATGCATTCTGCCAAGAGGCTTGGCGGGCGAGTTCCTCATGATCTCTGTCCCCTCAGCCCTCCCGAGAGCCAGGCAGCTGCTGGGACCTTATCTCCTTCCTACCCAGAGCCCCCGAGGGGGTAGGGGAGACATCTTCTGCTGATGAGACACCGGCTCAGCAGAGCCACAGGAGGAACCGGGGCCCTGGAGGCATTCAGATACCAGCCCCTGTCCCTGAGGCCCCTCTTACCACTGTTCCCCCGGGATTCCAACGAGAGGAGGGCACTGCCAGCCTCCAGGTCGTACAAGACGGTGTCGCCAGAGCGGAAGGAGGCCACGATGTGGGCGGGCTCGGTGCTGGTGAAGGCCACTGAGGTGGGGATCCCATGATCTGAGGGCACAGGGAAGGGAGGGCTGCTTAACAGACCTGGTCCTGCCCTGGGGCTGCGGGACGGGACTTGGGAAGCCTGGGCCCCTCGTGGGGAGGCATGTTCCTCTGTGACGTGTTCCCACGCCCACCCCGCGCCCAGCCCTGCTCCCCCGACTCACCGCTGGCTGTGAGGAAGGTACAGAGGCAGGTTGGGCTGCTGCTGCTCGGGTCCCAGATGCGGATGGTGCCGTCAGCAGAGCAGGAGGCCAGGCGCTGGGAGGTGGGGCTGAAGGCTAGGCCCCATACAGCGTCCCCGTGGCCCTCCAGCACGTGGCTCAGCACACTCGGGTCTAGACCCAGCGGAGGAAGGAAACAAGTTAGGTCAGGGCCAGCGGCCCCACCCCAGACAGCTCCAGGGCACCGACCCCTGCTGAGAGCCAGGCTGCCCGACTTAGCCGCCCATTCACCCAGCTCTACCCAGACTCCTCCTGCCCTCGGAGCCGTCACCGCTGGAACCCGCCGCAGCGGCCGCGCACACTCTGACCACTGGCTCTGAACAGAAGCTCCAGAGGGCAGGGATTCCCTTGCCACGCCCGCAGGGCCCACCATAGTGCCTGGCACAGAATGAGCGCTCAATACACAAGTTTTAGGACTTGGTGAAGGGGAACAATGGTGAAGGAGCATTGGTCCTCCTTGGTGAAGGAACAATGGTGGCTCTGTGGCCCCAAGACCCTCTGCAGCTTGGGACTCGTGAGTCGTGCCCCACTCTGCCTGCCCTGGCTCCTCGCCCCCAGGGCACAAGCCCTGCCCAGTCTCTCTAAAGCCCTCTGATCCTTCCCACCTCTGCCTCCCCCGTCACTCAAGTCCACACTGCGTGCTCTGGTCAGGCCCTGCTGACCCCCAACGCGTGGCAGCTCGCATGGCCCAGAGCACAGACTACCTGGGACTGACCCTTGACCTTTTACGGGGTGGGACTGTTCTTGGGAAGACACAGACCTCTAAACTCTACCACCACAAAGCAGTAAAGAGCCACGCGTGCGACCAAGAAAGTTATCGGAAGAGGCATCAGAAGGAGGGGGACGTACAATAAATAGCAGTGCGGTCACTTTTCCACTTAACTCTTAAAGGGGTGCCAAGGATCAAGTGCAGACTTCCTACAGCCTGGCCCAACTAACTTGTCCCCTGTCACCTGCTCCACTTCTCACCGACTGCCTGCACTCGGCCACAGGAAGACACCGGCAGGGCCTACCAAGCCCCTGCATGGGCCGGTCCCCGGCCCCGGTGTGGATTCCGAGTCCGCTCACCTGCCAGCTCCTCTAGGAAGCGGCCCCCCAACGCCACCGCTTTCCTGCCTCGGCCCATCTGACCCCCGTCACAGGCTGAACAGGAGGCTCCAGGCTCACCCGGGCTGGGGGCACACGGTGCGCCCCCCGCCCCCCCGCTGCCCCCCGGGCCCCGCATCGCTAGGCACGGGTGGGCACTGAGGGAACGAAGAGGCTCCGGTGGACAAGGGGGGTGGGAGCCAGAGGAGGGAGCCGTCCTCACCGTAGCCGTCATAGGGGTCCACGTTGAGGTCCGGAATCTTCCAGCTGTGGATGCGGGCGTCGGCCCCGCCACTGTAGCAGTACTCGCTGTTGCTGCCCATGGCTACTGCCAACACAGGGCCCCTGAAAGGTACGAAAGTGGCGAAGGAGAAATGAAAAACTCAGCCTCAGCCCTCCTCCGGCCCCCTCCATGGGATCTTGAGGTCCTCTGCTAGATTTTTCGAGGACGGCCAAAAGGAATCCGGCCTCCGGGGCTCCGGGGCTCCGGTGGTGCCCCCGGACCGGCCTGCCCCTAGCTCCCCACACCCATCTCCTCCTCCGAAGGCTGCGCCCAGAACCGGCCGTGGGAGCGCCGTGTCTGCAGAGCACCGGGAGCAAGGGGGTGTGTGTGCAAAGGGCCGGGGCCAGACCGCCTGTGGGGGCGCTTCCCCACCTGTGAGCCCGGAAGGCGTGGATAGGCTCCACATCCAGCGCGGCGTTCCTGGGGGAGGCAGAGGAGCCGGATGTCACCGAGAGCCCCGCCCCTCCGCTCCCGCCAACCCGGGGTTGCCGCCCTCACTTCTTGGCCGTGACAGCTTTCTGCAGGTTCCAGAGCTTGAGCGTGCCGTCCTCAGAGGCGGTGAGCAGGGCGGCCTGGCTGTGGTGGAAAGCCAGGGAGCGCACGCCGTCGTAGTGTGAGCGCAGGGTGAACTTGGGGTTCCACGTCTTCTTAAAGGCATCTTTGCTGTCAGAGAGCTGGGGTAGGGGGAGGTGCCTCAGCGTCCCCACGGTCCCGCAGACACGGACTGACATCCAGGAGGCCAAGGACCGGTCCCTTCCCCACCCAGACCCACAGAGGGGGCTTCCGGAAAGCAGTCAAGTCAGTTTGCCCCGTGCTGCCAGGTCCCTGAACTCTGAGTACCCGAGCAGCCTGACCACCTCTGTGGGGGTCAGTGTGGCTTTCCTAAGGTGTCAAGAGAGCAGGACTTAACCAGATCAGGGGAGGGGACTGAGGGAGGACACTGCATGAACAAAGTCCCTGAGGGTGCAGGCCAGACCTAGAGCCTGAGGGGAGGCCTGGGTTGTAGAAAGCAAGGGAGAGAGTGGCAGGAGCTGGGGCTGGAGCCACTTCTAGGAACCCGTATCTCATCCTAAGTGAAACAGGGAGCCATGGAAGGGTTTAGAGCAGGGAAATGACACGGATTGGATGGAGGAAGATACGAGCGGCTGCAGGGGCCAAGGGGCCCTGAGAGAAGCCTCTCAGGCAAAGAGAGGGCACAGAGACCACATGCTGGGGAGCGGAAATGGGGACAGGTATGCACAGAAGGGAGAGACTGGGGAGCAGAATCAACAGGTCGCTGGGGGAGTCCCAGAGACCCTGCAGGTGCCCTGGTGGATGGTGGTGTCACTCTCTGAGCGGGGGACCCAGGGGCAGCCCATCGGGAAGGAGGATGAGCAGACTGTCAGGCGAGATGCCATGTCCTGCCCCAACACGGGCTCCACAGCTGATAAAGCCCTCGGTCTGGGCTCTATCCCCAAAGGTCCCCACCGCAGCTGTCACCAATGCCCTCGTACTTTAGGGCCAGAGGCTCCGCCACTGTGTGGTTACCCCCTCACAGGCACACACGCCTGCTCGAAGCCTCTACTTCGGCCCCCCTTCCTGGCATCTCACAGCAGGGCCCACAACCCTGCTGGGGAACCAACCGCTCGAGATCCTGCTAAAAGCTGTGGTGAACGTTCCTGGGGGAAATGTGCACGTGCACCCGATGCAGAGACCAGAGGGCCAGAGGCCCATCTGTGTGTCTGGGGCTCCGAACACCGGCCCTAAAGGCCTCCCTGTCACCCCGGCCCGCCTGCCTACCAGGCCCCATCCACGCCTGGTTTTTTGGTTTCTGGCTGTCAAGTTCAGCTCAATTCCTATCTCCTACACAAGTCCGCTTCCCCACGCTGTGCCAACCCAGAGCCCCCTTCCCCTTCTGATGCCGTCCTGCCCTGCCGCCAGCCCATCCGGGGCCTGGATGTGAGGGGCACGTAGGCCAGGGGTGGGAGGGAGCACTGCCTACAGGAGATGGCAGGGGCCGAGGTGTCTTCCAGACCCTGTGCCTCGGCGACCCTGTCAAGCCCCGTGCCGAGTACATGTCCGCACCCCTCTGTACAACAGGTGAGCTGCTGAATGACCTCACAGCGTCCTCCCGCTAAGGGACCCAGCGCAGGCCAGGCACCCGGTCAGAGCTCAGCAAGAGTGGGCACAGTGCGGGATGCCCAATGAGGGCCTATGGGGGGTAGGGCACCCCAAGAACTTACATCACAGCTGAGGTCGTTGTCGTTGGTGACGGTGAGATCTGCCAAGTCCCCCAGGCTCACCTCCCCGCCCCCGATAGTGTCCATGATGAAAACGTCTGAGGAGAAGCCAAAGGAACCTGGTAGGGGGAGGGGAGGGAAGGGGCGGAGAGGGGCAGGGAGAGAGAAAGAAAGACAGAAAGAGGCAGAGGGGGAGATAAGGAGTCAGAAAGAGACAGGGAGAGGACGAGATCAAGAATCACAGCTGGAAAGAAAGAGACAGGGAGAGACAGACAGACAGACAGGGCAGGACAAACAAAAAAAGAGGGAGACAGACAGACAGACAAACTTTTGGGACAGGGAGGCTGCAGACTAGAGGCCAGGCTTCGACCCTGAGGACATAGAAGCCCTGGGCTTAGCTCTGCAGCCCCCCTCTGCTATGGACCCCAGGGAACTGGGCCGGGGGGGAGGGGCCGCTTACCTTCGTGTGGCCGGGGCTGGGGTGTGCCAGGAGGGGGACCGGTCACTTTAGGGGGCAGCCCATCCACATCCCGAAGGTCGGCCAAAATTCCCTGGAGTTTGACCCGCCGGCTTTCTGCAGGGACAAAGCACGGGGCTGGAGCCCGTGTTCCGGTTCACCTTAGCCACCGGAGGCCTCTCCTGCCAACGTGAGGTAGCCGGAAAGTCCTGACCAGGGAGCTCCAGGGCTCGAAGTGGGAGTGGGGTCAGGCAGAGGAGGCGCACTGAGCTAGGATGCTCTGTGGTGCCAGCCTTGCAGGGAACTCAGTCCCCGGCCATCCTGTGTGACGGCCGAGGGCCTCGTGGCTCGGGGTCACAGAACAGGAGAATGCAGCCCTGCCCTGACTGCCTCTGCCTGCCAGGTCCTCGTCCTGTTCCCTCCCCGAGGTCCAAGAACTAGACGCTTGCGCGGAGGGCCAGAGGCCCCGTTCCGGGAAGAGCTGGGCCCGCCTGCGTCCCCACAGGGATTTTCCAGGGAAGGGGTGAGGGCCCGGCCGCCACGGTGTGGGGCTCCTGCTCTCCTCGGCCACCCTCCTCTCAGGAAGCGTATCCGTCCGGTGGCGACCCTGGGGCAGGAAGCAGCTGTGGGCGGCCGCGTGTGCCCCTACCTCGCCTGGTGAGGACGGCTGGCCAGAAAACCCTCAGCTTACCCAACTCGTGGTGGGTCCCCTCTGCGGCACATCGTCGAGGGTCCGGAGAGCCCTCCCCATCCTCTCCCGAGCCCAAGAAATCGAACTCGTTGATGGCATCTTCAGAGTCATCCTCCTCGTCCTCGTCCTCCATTTCAGGCACCAGGGCCTTGGAGGGCAGCTGGGCATGGAGGAAACCAGATGGGTCAGGAGGCTCCCGCCCGCAGCGCGAGCCCAAGCCCAGGCCCGCCGCGCCTCCAGGAACCAGCTGGCCCTGCCTGGAAGTGTCCCACACCGGACACAGCTCCACCTCCCTCCCCTCGTGCCCTTTCCGGGGCCGGGACGCGCTTTGGTGGCAGCGCTCCCCCTGCTGGCAGCCTTCAGGGGCCGAGGTGGCCCCACAGCTCCGAAGTCTCTTCCTCCTCCCGGCCACCCCACCCCTGCCCCCACCTGTGATCCCCTCACAGGCCCCACCCTCCCCTTCCGCAAGCCTGTATGGAGGGGGTGGGGAGAAGCAGACAGCAAAGGCCGCCGCAGGGCAGAGGGGAGAGACGTATGTGCCTACGTGTGTAAGCGAGTGTGCGGAGATGCACGATTCGAGTGGCACGGACGCGCGGGGGTGACGGTGGCAAAGGCTTATCGAACTCCGTGCCAGCCTCTACGCGCTCTTCAGCGCACCAAGCGAGCTTCACCCGTGTGACTTCACAACCTTGTGAAGAGTTGGCATCGCTGTGCTTATTCCCATACTACAGATGAGGAACCCGAGGCTCAGCAGCGAAGCCCCGCATCCCAGGTCCCCGGTCCAAGCCGTTCTCGAGACGCTGAGGCGGCTCTGGACCGGAAGATCACCGAGGGTCCTCCGAGTCTCCCTTCCATCTCGCTGGGTGGGCTGAGGCTCCGTAGCGCGCGCCACCTTGGACCGAGAGCGCACAGCACCGTCCCCCCGCCCGGAGGAGCAGGATGCCAGGGTCACGACCAAACCCTCTCGTGTTCCTCCCTCCGCAAGCTCGGACCCCATCCCAGACGTGGGACTTCGGAGCAGCACGGCGCCCGCATTTCCCCTCGCGGCCCGGCCTTCCACAGGGACACCCACATCCGATCCTTCACCCTCCTGCGGTGCCCGCGTCACCACGTCGTACACAAAGTGCCGTCCAGGGGCTGTGTGCGCGCAACCCCCACGGCTGCCTGAAACGACTCAGGGGGGTTCCAGGATTTTCAACGACAGTTCGGGTCTCTCTCTGACTTCTGCTCTAGGTGCTGGTGTCAGAGCACACCCCGGCCCGGCACGGGGACTCTGGCGACCACCGGCCTCAAACACCACCCCTTTCGGGGAATCTTCTCCCTCCCAAGTGTCCCCGGACCGGACCAAGTCCGGGCACTCACAAGGCCAGCCTCAGTCAGACCGCAGGCTCCTCGAGGGTGTGGCTGACCCTCCCCCCCCCGCCCCCCCCCCCCGCCCCCACGCAGGCCCAGCACTCCAAGCCGGCACAGCAGGCTATGAATCCGTGGAGTCACAATCGCTCAGGCGTCCGTGAGGCGCCAGCCACTGGCCTGTGTGGGAGGACCAGAGGGACGGGACGCGGCAACCTCCTCCTCCTTCCCTCAAGGATTGGCCAGCATGCCCAGAGAGGCCCCAGTGGGGCCAGGGCTCTGCAAAAGCATGGAAGCGTAAACAGGCGTTCTCCAGGGTCCACAACACAGGTGTCCCGTGCAGTTCTGTTCTGCCCACCGTGCCCAGCGCTGCGAATACTGCCACCACCGAGCACCGGGTGCGGCCAGTCCCAGCGTAGCCAAGGACTCCACAGGCACGAATTCACGTTAAAGAAATCCTCAACAACCCAGAGACAGAGACGGTGAGCCCCCAAAACTGCCGCTAAGACAAAGAGAATCACATGCCCGAAGGCACACAGCCAGGCCAGTGGCCGCTGCGGGAGCCTTAGAGGTCTTTGGAAGAACAGTCTGGTCACTAAACGGTGACCTGGGTGAGAGAGCGGGCCCGGGGAGGTGCGAGACCCTTGTCTGATGAGCCTCCCCCGCAGGGCCCGCGGGACAAGTGTGGGGACGGACACAAAAGCCCGAGGGAGTGTAAGTCAGCGATGATCTCTGCTGGGAGGAGCAGAGAGGAGCGGGCAGGCCTCCCAGAGGAGGATGAGGTAAGAGCTGAAAAAGGAGTGAAAATCCCAAAAGGCACACGAGAGACCACGAACAGGATCAGAGGCCCCAGCCTCGGAGACATCCTGATTCTCCTGGAACCGAGCTCCAGAGTCCTGGCTCTGTGCGTTCCCCAAGCGCCTACGCTAGGCGGGACCCTGTGCTGAGCCGCACCGGGGACCCTGGAGACAGAGCTGTGGCAAGGACAGACGTGGTCCCACACAGACGTGGGGACACCAGACAGGGAGGACCCAGAGCGGTCCGGGTCCAGATGGCTCCGACCCTGCCGAGGGAAGGGGAGGAAGGGCCGGTGAGAGGTCAGAGAAGGTGGCGTGGAGGGGCGGCGGAGGAGGGGCGCTAAGGTGAGGCTGAAGGAGGCAGAGAAGGGCTCTGATGGGAAGGCCCCACACAGGCCCCCTTCGTGCAGCCCGCATGGCAGCACGTCCCTTGGCACAGGACTGCTTACCAGCCCCCCGCCGGCTGCCGGCTCCCCATGCCAGGGACCGGACCTCTCTCTCCATGTCGCCGCTGCTAGAGCAGAGCTAGGTCCGCACAGGCCCAAAGTGAGGTTTTTTTTTTTTACTGGACAGGTGAGGTGAGCCCACATCATGCCTGGGGACAGTGCGACTGAAACGGCAGGAACACGGTGGCTCTGGCAGTCGAGGCGCAGGGGTCAAATGGGGTGAGGGCCATTATCTTGAAGCCAAGCTGAGATCTGGACTCTGGCCTGCGGGGGTGCCCCTGGGCCTCGGTCTCGACGCAAGGGCAGGATGGACGCTCAAAACTACCAAGGCCCCCACGGATGCCCCAACCTGGCCCCGGGCTGACCGCAGCGGCCATCCACGCCGGGGGCTGGTGCAGGGAAGAGAAGAGCGGGAGGACACCCGCTTGCGAGCACACTAAGTCCCCGCCTGGTAGTGCTCACAGTCTATCGAGGGAGAAGACAGAGAGCCACGTGGCGTGGGTGATGGAGGTCAGACTAGCCCAAGGGACAGAGCGCGCGGAGAGGGCAGCGTGTGGCTGGCCCAGTCTGGAGAGTTGAAGCCTCTCGGAGCTGAAGAAAGGATGGGAGGAGACGGGTGGGGGAAGACGAGGCCCCGACGGGTTACCGAGACAGGGGCGTGGCCAGAGACATGGCCCCAAGAGCACCCAGGGGGGCACTGTGCCGCCGGCACACAAAGCAGGGGGGCCCTCCCGGGGGAGGGGATGGGGCGGGGAGCGCACCTTCACCCGCTGTTTCTTGTGCTGCACACTGTCCAACTCGTCGTCCTCGTCACTGTCCTCGTCCTCACAGCTCTGCAGGAAGGGGATCTGCTCCAGCACCGAGCCGCTCAGGCGCTCTTTGCCATCTTTGCCTGCCGCGTTCCTGCCCACGACAGGGGGGCAGGGGGGGCATTAGTCCCGCCAGGTGGCAAAGCTCAGAGGTGGCCAGAGCCTGGCCCCGGCGCTCAAGGGGGCTGAAGCCACCATGATCACACACGGGGCTCCAATCGCAGCCTCTGACCAACAGACACTCACCCCACCCCGACACCTTCACGTGCCGGGTCAGGAGAGTGGGCCGAGGGAATGTCGCTGACTCAGCAGCCCCTGTTCCCACGGCCCGGGCAAACCACAGGCGCGGATCAGGCAAGCGGCAGACGCGCCCGGCGGGAAAGAGGAACCGGTCACTCTGAAAACGCCCGGGGCCCCGTGGGCGGCCCAGCCGTCAACGCACCTGCACCCTCCCGACTGACAGATGGCCTCCCATTTCCACTCCTGGCCAACCGTCTGATGCCTCCAAGCGGATAACGGGTTTTAACAAAAGGGTTATTTGCCCACACCTGACTCCAGGGCAGAAAAGTGGGTGGAATTCAAAGTTCAGATAAACACAAACATCCTCCTTTATGGCCACGGGGCCAATGCTCCGGAGAGTTCCTGCCAACTGCCCAGGTCTACGGTCACTGCCCGGAGGACAGATCTTTCCTCCGGGCTGCCAAATCCGGCACCGCGTCCTGGCCGCATGGTGTGCGGCCTCCCAGCAGAGCATCTCTGGGGTTTCCTTCGGCAACACGGCTGCTCCGGCCCAGCCTCCTCGGCTGCTGCCTCTAGCCTGCCAACCCCGCCCGCGTGCTGGTGAACTAGAGGGGAGTTCGGAGTCCAGCCCCCACCACCCCCACCCGATCTCCAGGCTGGCCACGCGTCACCCGCACTGGGGGCCGCCCGGCCGCAGACTCCGCCCGCCCTCGATGGCCCCCTTGACGCTCCTTCCACTCGTCTCCCCTGTCGCAGCCAACGCGGCTCCCGTTGCTTGGCCCGAACCCCAGAGCCACCCCCTGGTTTCCCTCCTCTCCTGACATCCACTCCTTCCAAAAGAAAACCCACGGAGAGGCTGGCCGCTTGGCGCGCCCTCCGCTTCTCGCCAGGACACCGCAGGAGGCTCCCAGCCGCACTCCCGCTCCTGCCCTCCAGCCCTTCCTCCTCGAAGCCGACCAGCACACCGGATTGTGTCACACCCCCGCTCGAAACCACGGGCTTCCCACAACCCGTAGAGAAGAATCCAAACTCCCTATCGTGGCCGGTACAGCCCCATTTCATCTCACTCCTGAGATTTCAACCTCACCACAGACCACAGCCCCACATGCTCACTCCCTGCAGCCACACAGGCCTGGCCGCGGGTTCCTCAACATGCCAAGTCTCGGGACCCTGACGGTCGCTGTTCCCGTGGGCGGCTTACTCCATCTCCTGTGGTTCTCTGCCCAGATGTCACCCCGTGAAGAGGCCCCCCGCCGCCCATTCAAAGCAGGGCCACTGCCTATCACTCTTCCTTCTTCCCCTTCTGCACAGCACTGAACGTCACCAAATGCTGAGGAACAACTACCAGTGAGACGACGAACAAGTGAGAGCTCCCCAGGGCGGTGGCCGTGTATTCTGCTCCCCACCAGGGGCTGGGGGTGCCACCCAGGCTCTGCCTTCAGCTGCTGCCCCACGTGCTGAGCGGTTTAAGGCCTGAGCCTCAGAAGAAGCGCCGTGCCGGACGTGAGCCGTGACGCGCATCGGCACGAAGATGACACCACGGGAGTATGTGCAGGGGGACCCAGAAGAGAATCCAGGGATCCCACAACGAAGGCACTGAAGGCTCTGGAGCACACGGACCCACAATACCCGCCAGGAAGGAAGTGGCCACCAGAGCACCAGGGAGCACCATTGGCTTTTCTGACATCGGCCTTCATCAGGAGGGGACACAGAGGAACAGACCTGCCAGGCCTCATCAAGGGCTCACCTTTTGATCTGCTCCTCGATCTGTTTCACCAGCAGCGACTCACCCCCGCTGAGCCCCCCAGGGCCTGGCGTGGCCCTGGAGCCACCTTCGCTGGGCTCCACGGCCCCATTGAGCTCCAACGAGCGACCTAGTAGGGACCGCACACGTTTGGACCGCATGTCCAGGATGGTGTCCGTATAGCCCACCTCCTCCAGGTACCTGCAGGGAAACAGCACTGGCGTGGGTCAGGGGTCTCCTGCAAACTGGGACAGCCTTTTTGGAGAAGCAACTTAAGACGACACATTGGGGGGCGCCTGAGTGGCTCATTCGGTTAAGCGTCCAACCTCAGGTCAGGTCACGATCTCACGGTTCGTGGGTTCGAGCCCGGCCTTGGGCTCTGTGCTGACAGCCCGGAGCCTGGGGCCTGCTTCGGATTCTGTGTCTCCCTCTCTCTCTCTGCCCCTCTCCTACTCCCACTCTGTCTCTCAAAAATAAATAAATGTTAAGAAAAAATAATAAAGACTACACACCGGTATTTTTTTAATTAAAAAAATTTTTAACGTTTATTTATTTTTGAGAGAGGCAGAGTGTGAGTGGGGGAGGGCAGAGAGAGGGAGACACAGAATCCAAAGCAGGTTCATTCTGAGCCGTCAGCACAGAGCCCGACGTGAGGCTCCAAACCCATGGACCGTGAGATTGTGACCTGAGCCAAAGTCGGATGCTCAACCGACTGAGCCCCTCAGGCGCCTCTACACCAGTATTTTAGATTTCCTTTTTTTTAGGTTTATTTTGAGAGAGAGGGAGAGAGAGAGAGATGGAACACACACATACAAGCCGGGGAGGGGCAGAGAGGGAGAGACAGAATCCCAAGCAGGCTCCACACCATCAGTGCAGAACCCTATGTGGGGCTCAAACTCAAGAACCGTGAGATCATGACCTGAGCCGAGATCAAGCGTCGGATGTTCAACGTACTGCACCACACAGGCGCCCCGGCACACCAGTATTTTAAATAAGCATACCCTGGCCCCGCTGTTTCACTTTCAAGTCTATTTCCAGGAGAAGCCTTTATACACAGGCACAATGCAGCTACACAGATGCTTGCCAGGATGTTGTACATAAGAGCCAAAATGCAGGGGCCAAGCAACATGTCCACTGCAGAGGACCATGGCCGCAAATGACTGATGGGGATGCTAGGCAGAAAATAAAGGAGGCAGAGTGCCAAGACGGCCACAGTAAACGGTTTCACGAAATAAGTTACGTGATCCGTATAATTCAGTTTAAAAAAAAAAAAGTGTTGGGGCGCCTGGGTGGCTCAGTTAAGTGTCCTGACTTTGGCTCAGGCCAGGACCTCACGGTCCACGAGATCAAGCCATGAGTCAGGCTCTGAACTGACAGTGTGGAGCCTGCTTGGGATTCTCGGGCTCCCTCTCCCTGTGCCCCTCCGCTGCTCCATCTCTCTCTCTCCCTCTCTCCAAATAAATAAATAAACGTTTTCTTAAAAAGTGTTAGGGGCGCCTGGGTGGCTCAGTCAGTTGAGCGTCCGACTTCGGCTCAGGTCATAATCTCACGGTTCGTGAGTTCGAGTCCCGTGTCGGGCTCTGGGCTGACAGCTCGGAGCCTGGAGCCTGCTTCGGAGTCTGTGTCTCCCTCTCTCTGCCCTTCCCCTGCTCACACTCTGTGTCTCTCTCTCAAAAATGAACAAACAACAACAACAAAAGTGTTAATGTGTGCAAGAGTATAAGATCACACACAAATACATTTGAAGTATGCCCCCCCCCACAAGGCCTGGAAAGAGACAGACACACTAAACTCAACAGCAGTGACTTTCAACCTTCAGAACAAGGGTTTCGAGATGTGAAATAAACCTTTACAACTTACTCTACTCACTTCTACAAATTACTTTTTATTACTTCTGTAATTAAAAAAAATGGAAACTAGCTGGGACTAGTCTAAAAGTTAAAAATAGGGGGAAAAATCAATCGTGGGTATCTGTGGCTTTAAAAGATACAAGAGTCCCTCGCTGGTCCTCTGGTGGCTCCTCAAGAAGCCTTTTATGTTCACCATGACCTTGTCCCTTGGGGACCCCCGAGACTGCCCCTCACACACTGGAGCACACCTGCCTTCACCTGCCGTGTCATCTAGAGTGCCTGCCTGTGTCAGAGGTCCCCTCTACCCCCGCAGGGGAGAGGCAGGGAAGCACAGCGGTGAAGAAGCTGGGCTCTGGGGGTGGACCCCCAAGATCACCTCTCGGACCCTCCACTTGACAGCGCTGTCGTCTTATGCAAACACACGCCCTCTCCGCACCCACGCCGTTAGGGGAACTCTAGGAGCCTACCGCACAGGAAGTCTCGCGAGGAATCAACGTGAGCGCGACATTCAGCACAGCGCCAGGCACAGAACAGGCGCCCGGCAGGTGCTGCGTGTTACAACCATTCTGCTGTGACTGCCTGCACACACTGGAAGCCGGCAATGTGCTTCCAGATATTTAGCTTAAGGAAATCAGGGACATGGGGCGCCTGGGTGGCACAGCCGGTTAGGCATCCGACTCTGTTTCGGCTCAGGTCATGATCTCACAGTCCATGAGTTCGAGCCCTGCATCGGGTTCTGCTCTGACGGATTGGGATCCTCTCTCTCTCCTCCCCTCTCTCTGTCTCTCCTATGCTCTCTTTCTCTCTCTCTCAAAATAAAGAAACCTAAAAAAAAGTCACTTCTTCAAACGACAAAAATAAAAAAACACAAACCTCTTTAGTAATACAATACCCCCTTTTTTAAAAGCCAGAGGCCTCTGGGGTCACTTCTCAAGAGCAGAGGTGCCCCGTGTCTGCCTCCACCCACAGCACGACAGGCCAGCAAGGATCCAGCAAGGACAGTTCGATGTCCTCCAACCACCCGGCGGGCACAGGAAGGACTGTGGAGTCTTCCAGTTGATCTCCCAAGCCAAACACGTGCCTCTGCCTACCCCAGCCCGGCACCCCTGCCCTGCACACTCACTGTCGGAGAAGCTGGCGCCCCTCCTTCCACACCAGCGGGCTGTTCTCCAGGGTGACCGACTCCATGGGGCCATTGGAAACTGGAGAGTGGAGACAAAGGAGGCAGGTTGTCTTGGGGTGCTGCCACGTACCCATCACCTCCTCCCCCTTCCTCATCCTCAAGCCCTAATGAGTCACTATCAGGTCACTGTCACAGGTCCTACTGAGTCCCTACCTGACGGCGTTGGAAACCTACTACCCTCTCCCCTCCACGCCCTCTACTCTCCTTGTTATTTTCCTACACGGGAATCCGATCCTGTTCGGAGAGCGTATATAGAGCAGGCTCTGTACTTCAAATCCGGTTCTGCCTTGTTCCGGCCGTGTGCCACTGAGCAGGCTGCTTTACATCTCTGAGCCTCAGTTTCCTCTTCTGAGAAAATCAGTTAATAACGGTAGCACCTACCTCTCGGGATCCTTATGAGGATTAAATGAGACCGTCTGTTTATTTTATTGACTACTCACTCGGCATCAACCAGGCTCCTGACTGGGCACCTGGGTGACATCAGTGACCAAGACCCCTGCCCTGTGGAGCTCCTGTCCTGGTAGCAGGGGTCTGACATAAATAACAGCATCGCCGTTCACGCGGCACTGAAGGCCTTGCTGGGTCGCCCAGCTGGTCGCCTCCACTACCCCCACACCACTTGTTCCAGTCTCACCCAGTAACTCCCTGTCCCCTAACATACCCTCCTGCACATCGTCGTGCTCCTGTGCACGCGTCCCTCTCCCTGGCACACCTGCCCTCCTTACCTGTTGGTGAACAGAGCCCTCTTCCAGGGAGCTTAGAACATTAGGGACGCTGTCTGTCGGTTTCACGGAGGGATGGCAGGCAGGACAGGCCTTCCTCACTCTCCACCTCGCTATCCACCACCCTCCCCACTCTGGGGCCCTGCAGAGCAGCCCACGAAGAGGGGCGCTGAGAGTGAGGTGCAAGCCCTCCCCAGCCCCCCACTCGGCCAAGGCTGCTTCCTGTGGAGCGAAGTAAGAAAGAGGCGACCCCACTCTGCGCACAACGTCACGTTCAGGGTTGTTGGGAACGGGGGGGGCGCAAGGAGGGTGGATCTGACGCTGGGTACCTTGTTCTGCCAGTTCTGGCTTCTTCTCCCCCTGGTTCAGGTCTGTCCCGAACTTCAACTTGTGATACTTGGCCCTAAAAGAGCAAAACGATTCCTGGAGGACAGATGCAGAGGAGCGGACTGGGCCAGCACTCACCTCAGGCGCCCCAGATTCCAGGGGCCCCCCAGCCCACTCTCCTACCGCCCCCACCCCGGCCTTCAGGAAGCAGCGCTGGTGGGAGAGGCACCACACGTGGCGTTGAGAGGGACCCACTCTTTGGAGTCAGGCAGACTGGGGAGCTACCCCGGCTCCAGGAGACCCCGAAGAAGTCCTCACCCTCTGGAAGCCTCACCTGGACCCATTAGGCGGGAGGAAGGGGAACGAGGCGGTGAGCATTCAGCAGGGGCCGCCGCCACAATGAAAACTGTTAGCAGCCGTTATCCTGAACTCCACCTACGGCGCCCTCTTCCGTGCCCCCCACTGGAACCACACGGCGGTGGGCGACGGGGAAGAGGATGCCAGGCTCCAAACCTCCCTCAGCCGGAAGGCATGCGGCCGGCCTCCTGAGCCTCCGTCCGGGCCTGACTTCAGAAGGCAGCATTCCAGGGCAGCAGGGCTCACCTTTCCTGCTTCAGGGCGTACTCCAACATCTTGATCCGTCGCACCAGGTCTGTCTTGAGGTTCTCTTGCCCTTTCCTTTCTCCCTGGAGGAAGGCTACCTGAGCCTGGAGGGATAGGAGGGAACGGGAAGGCAGCAGGGCTCAGGCTCACTGATGTGCGTCCCTCGCTCACGCAGGGACAGTCAGCGCCAGCCCCTACCCCCACAATGACATGCAGCAGCCACTTCCTCAGGCGTGAAGGCCCCGAGCCAGGGTTCAATGGAGCAGCGACAGGGCATGCTGGATCTGTTTCCAGAGTCCCCTGCCATGTGACCCACCGTGAAAGAGCTGAGGAGGAGTCTTTAACCCTTGCAATTAAAACGGGGCCAGCTCGGGCCTAACGTGGCCCCTGGCTTTTGGGGAGAAGCCGGACCGGGGACGAAGGCGGGGGAGGTAGGCATGAGGAGCCCTGGGCTCCTTCTCCCCCACCCTAAGGCAGGTGCTGTCCCCTACAGTGCTGGTGGAGGTGGCGTCTCACTATTTCTACCAGAGCATCTGTCTCTGGGAGGCGTAGGAAGCTACTTCTGGAGCTTAGGGACAAGAGTGGGTGGCTCAGCTCAGCTCCCGCTCCAATGCAAAAGCTTTACCACCCAACCCCCACCGTGGGGACCACGCGCCCCACCGGAGTCTGCCCAGGGTGAGCGAGACATGCCACAGACATGACCCAGGGCCCCTGCCAACCACTTCACACCGTCTGCTGGCATGGGCTACCCCAGTCTGCTCTGGTCTGTCAACAGGTCTTTTGGAGACACTGGGCCAACGGCCTTCGAGGCAGGATCCTGGCCCCTGACCATGTTCCAGAAGTCCTGTGCCAAAGCCCTGAGAGCAGGGCTCAACCCTGGCTTCTCCCCAAGTGCTCCACTGTGACAGGCTGGGACAGCCTGAGCTCCAGGCCGGGCTCGGCCACTTACTTGCTGCATGATCTTAGGCAGGTCACCGGCCTTCTCTGAGCCTCCATTTCCCCTTCTAGAAAATGGGGCTCACGAGAGTGCCTGCCCCTCATGTGTTAAGTTCTTCTCAGTCCGAGGCCTAGCACAGAAGAAGGGCTAATAAATGCCAGCTCCTACCTATTATTTTTACTCTCCCTGTCCGTTCTTCCGCAACGCTGAAATGGGCCCAGCTCCTTAAGGGAGTGAAGAGCCCTCTGAGACCCAAGCCCCATTGAGCGGAGAGGTCTGTGGCTTACAGGCCTCCTGCCCCACAGGCGGCTGCGTCGTCTTCGCAGCCGTTCCCCAAACACCACGTGCTTGCTGGAGGACTTCGGTGACTCCACCAGAAGCCCCGGGTCTGGCCACAGACCCCTCTTCCAGGCCATGACCATTCTCAAAGCCCTGCTCCAGGACTGTAAGTTTCAGTAGCCTCTCGGATGCCCGCCCCCCACGGCTCTCCCTCTCCTTGGGGCTCCAAGGGCCATGACCTATCTGCCCTGTGCACTTGGCAGTGCAGCACAGCCTGTGCCCACAAGCCAACTATCGCCTCTGTCGTGCTCCAGGGACCAGGTCTTTCCCTCAGGTTAGCTGAGAACTGAGCAGGTGCTAAGTAATGCCTGGCACTGGCTGAGAACCAGGGAAACAGGCACGCTCATATTCCGCTGGTGGGGTCATAAATCGACGCACCCTTCCTGGAGGGCAATTTGGCCATGTTTATAAAAATGTCAAACGCACATTCCCTTTGTCCTGACAGGTCCACTTCCAGGGATGTAGCTAGCCTACAGCTATAAGTGCAACGTAGGCTTCTTTTTGAGAGAATAAAAAAGGATATATGTGCATTGACATAAAACAAAGGTTTCACGTGTTCACCCGTTGACACCAATACTTACTGAGCTCCAACTAAGTATCAGATACAGCTACAGACAGAGAACAGCACTAAACAAGATGAGACGTGTGTTACAGAGGGGAGGGGACAAATAACAGACAGATCGCCTATGTCACCAGGTACACTATGGGGGGAAAAAATCCTCCGTCCATTGAAGGAATGGGACTCCCCACCCCGCCCTTGTGAACATTGTTTTCGCTCTACGTTTTAAATTAACACAGGGGCGCCTGGGTGGCTCAGTCTATTGAGCATCCAACTCCAGCTCAGGTCATGATCTCACGGTTCATGGGTTTGGGCCCCACATCAGGCTCTGTGCTGACAGCTCAGAGCCCGGAGCCTGCTTCAGAGTCTGTGTCTCCCTCTCTCCACCCCTCCCCTGCTCACACTCTGTCTCTCTCAAAAATAAACAAACGTTGAATCAACACATACGTACGTAAATATCTAAGGCTAGACAGGCGGACTCTCGTGTGATCACCATCTTGGAAGTCTGAAATGTCTGTCCTTTGTGTATCTTCTCAGTCACTCAAGTCTACCCTGTCCCGTCTATTTTAGAAGGTGGGGGAGAGAGGTGGAGAAGAAAAGGTCGATCGCCAAACACAAGCTCTGAGTTACCTCCTCACCGTCCTCCCTACCCTCTGTGGCTTCCACAGCGAGTGTTCTGGTTCCCAGGGCCAGTACAGCCTGCTGAGAGCCTCCATTCATTCCAACATCCAGCACCTGTGACAGCCTGTGACAGCCAGGTCCTGCATGAGGCATTTGTCTGAGTGGTTCCTGGACCCACAGAGCTCTCAGTGCAGCACAGGAGACAGGCAGGAGCATCGACAACCAACACACGATTTGACTAGGGCCACGGTGAGGAAGCAAAGGGTGTTATGGGACAAGGGACGCCCAACCCGTTTCTGGAGTCAAGATGCACAGTTCAGCCAAGACCCGAAGGCTGTCAGAAGTCAGCCAGGGGAGTAGAGTGGCTGCTGGAAGAGGGTAGAGACAAGATCTGTGCCCACAAGCCAACTGTCACCTCTGTCCTGCTCTAGGGACCAGGTCTCTCCCTCAGGTTAGCTGAGAACTGAGCATGTACATGCTAAGTAATGCCTGGACTGGCCAAGAACCGGGAGACAGGCACACTCGTATTCCGCCAGTGGGGTCATAAATTGAGGCCAGTGTGGCCACATCAGAATGTGCAACAGGGTTCACGAAGAAAGGCAGAGAGGCTTGTAGGCCCGAGAAAGGACCGCAGACCAAGTTAGGGTTCGAAGGTTGTCCTAAGAGCACAGGGGAAGCCATGGAAAGGTTTCAAACAAGGGAGAGATGGGATCAGTGCATGTTACAAAGATAATTCCAGCTATACTATGGAGAACTGATGGCCTGGGGGGAGGGGCATGCCCACACAACTGAAGGCCAGTCACAGGAGGCAGTCCCAGAAACGCCAGGGAGAAATGACAGTGGCTCAGACCAGATGGGGGTGCTGGGTTAGTGGATCTGAGGTGCTAAGGAGGCAGGACTGATGACACGGGTGACCTCAGTCTGTGGGGGGAGAAAGGGAAGTCAAGAATGTGCCAGACCCTCACACATGCTCAGCCTGGCCCCTGTATCTCCTTGTTACCACCACGTCAAGTCCCCATCTCCCTTCTCCTAATGATGGTGCAAGAACCTGGCTCAGCCCACTCTGCTCCGCTGTCCCTTCCCCAGTTCCTCTGGCAAAGGGAGGAGAGAGAGAACCACAAACATGTGGTTGAAGCCCCGAACCAACTCAACAGAATCCCATGGAAAGGGGAAGTGTCAGGGGCCAGTCCCTCCTACCTCTGAAAATGCCGGCAGCCCGTGCTGTCTGTCTGACCTGAGTGCCGTGGTAGGCTGGCAAGTAAGCCCAGGATCTGGAAGTTTCTCTACCCACCACATCCACCCACTGCCACTCCCTCTGGCCCGACTGTTAGAACACCCCCTCCCCCACCCCAGATCCGTTCCCAAACTCAGCTGCCACCTCTCCTGCGGCTGCTCCCCCCTTCCAGCCAGGCAGCGCGGGAAAGGCTTCCCGGGAGCCTCAGCATCTCAATCCTCCCAGGGGCTGGTGCTGGGCTTCCTGTCCCAGCCCCCAGTCCTGTGTGCTCCCCTTCTGGACCCACCTAGCCCTGTGTCTCCTGCACTCCTCCTTCCCAAGCTGCACGGGCTCCTCCCAGGGAGGACGCCCCCCCCCCCATCCGTCGGAGCCCCTAGTGAGGCTGGAAGTGGGGAGCGGCCAGTTCCACACCTTCCCTGCTGCCACACTCACCACTACTCCCCCTCGCTGCTCCTAAGTGGGCATCCAGCTGAGGGTCCCCTGAGAGGTTCCTCCTGTCCTCAAGCAGCTCCCCTCCCCAGAGGTGCCATGGGTCGATAAGCGATAGGGTTTGTATGTGATCTCTCGTGCTTACTTTACCCTGAGTTGACTTACCCTAAATTCGCAACACACATTACCTACAAAACACAAATATTTGCGACTTCAACTTGCGTTTTCATTAAAATATTTTATGCTTTCTTGAAACGATCACTGTGCTTCAAGCAGAGGCACCCCATCAAGTACCCAGCTTGCGTGTGAACGTGTACACGGTTCTCTGCAGCCTCCTGTGCACACCCGCCTCCTCTGTTAGCCTGGAAGTTTCTGAAGGGCAGGAACCGCGCTGCCTGCCTCTCAGAATCCCCCACCTGACAAAGTCCTGCGTATCGTCAGACCACATCTGTGCCACCTCCCTGCTCCAATCCTTGGGTACCTCCTGGCAGGACCACACGAGGGGCTGCCTCGTCTAGCGCACACTGATGCTCAGCAGGTCCTGTGCCAGGAGCAGCTGTAGCTCAGCTATTTGGAGAAAAGGCATTCAGGGCTCCTCGCAAAAGTCTGACACAGCACAGGCCTTAAAGGACCTCACGGGAGGGAGAAGTCACACTTCTGTAAGCAAGCGGTAAGTATTCCGGGCACAGGTATGCAAAAAAAGGTGCTGCTATTGGGGGTGTGACCGCGGGGTAACCTGGCAGAACCCATCACCGTCTCATAAGCGTATCTATTCTATCATCCCATCCACCTGCCCTGCAAAGATAGTCACCGCCACCATTTCTGAAGGAAAAACTGGAGACAGGCTAAAATCTGTCCACAAGGTCATCTAAAGGAGGAATGGTGCAAACATCCAGCCCAACGTAGTTATCAAAAGTAACAAGAGAGCTCTCTGTGCTGATAGGAAAGGAACATCAAGACACAGAGACTGTGAAAAAAGTCACAAAATGATACGCATAATAGACCTTGCATATCACACAGGGCAGAGCTGAACTACTTTTACAGCAGTAACAGTTTCAGGGGAGAGCAGGGAAGGGACAAGAGGGGGACTGTCCCCTCTCACTCGTAAGTACACACTTATATACGTGCATATACACACACGCAAACGCTCCTGAGATCTGTGCGCTTTTATTAATGGGACGGAACGAACAGCAAACAAAAATACAAAGTAAGTTAACGCCGCAGCCTAGACTTGGGAGAGCCTAACTGGGTCCTGTTCGTGAGTTCCTGCCAAGAGCCACTGAGGGAGGGAATAAACATAACTCTTCTCTCGTTCATCACAAATACGGGACAGTGGTAGGGTGGGTGCTGTAGGGTGCACCGGCTTGCGGTCCCAGAGACCAAAATGCAATCCCAGGTCTGCCTATGACTGTTTGGATGATCCTGAGGAGGCCACTGGGCTTCCTGGGAACAGTTTCCTCATCTGTACTGGACAGCAAAGAGGTACAGAGCATGTGCTTTTAAAAGCCCATAGACCAGCCCTTCTACCCACAGGCTGTGATCCTAGATCAATCACTGACTGTCCTAGAGCCTCCCTTTCCTTTTGGGATTCTTTTCTCAAATAGCAGGGTGGTGGGGGGAATGCTATTACTTACCCTTGCTGAATGCTGCAAGGATTAAACGATACCATGTCTCTAGCTAAAGTGCTTCATACAGGCCTGGCACCTCCTATGTGCTCACTAAACAGCGGCTGGCATCAGTTTCAGCAACAAGCTGAATGAAGGCAATGACGCTGGCCCTGTCTACATAATGGGGTATTGAGATCTGATGAGAGATGTACGCTGGGGAAGAGCTCCGGAAACTGCGAATCGAACACAAAAGTGAGGGGTGCTTACATAAGGATTCCTCTCCCACCTCAGTGCCGAGCCCCAGCTACCACACAGCTAAGATCCCTCCCTAGGGGTGGGAGAATTGCGGAACGCTCTCTTTATTCTTCCTCTGGACAAAATTCTAATCAGTTATTTGGGTCCCCACATCAACTGGACAGGAAAACAGTGAGCCGGAAGGAGAGAGATGGGCTGCTAGAATTGGTACCAGCTCCTGCTAATTATACCCCAGCCCAGGAACCCTCAGAATCCTTGCTGCCCATCCCCGGATCCCTTCATATCCTCACAACTCTGACGCCCCGGCTCTGCTCTGCGGAGCGCTCAGCAAGCGGACCCGCACTTCTCAAGGTCACGTAACCCAGGCCAATTCCTCAAGCTCTCCCAAACATCATCCCTGGGCACACTCCTCTCCCAAACTACTCCACAAACCATGGGGTCCTCTCCCGGAAACTTCCACAAACATATCTCCTCCCGGGGTCCTTCTAAGATGCTTCTTCTATGCTGTCTACCTGCTCTGCAAAATGCTCCCCCTGCCATCTTCCAGGTGCCCCTGGATTCCTCCTCCCTGTCCCCATCCAGGTCCCCTTATCTCCATGTTGGACGCCAGCGCACTCCAGTCCAGGGTTCTCCACCTGACATCTGCACCCACCTCCCGTCTCAAATCCCCCCTCCTCCCGCCCCCTCCCCCACACCCACTCACTCCCAAAACTAGAGTTTCCGCTCCGCAGCTCTTCCATACAGGCTCCTAGGTCAAGTCCTGGCCCTGTCCATGCTTCTGTCCCCGGGGACGCCTCCCTGCACTGTTCAGCCACAGAGGCCAGGCCTCCCCAAAGTTCCCTCCTGAAAGGGAAGGGCACACATCTTCCTCCTGGACCCCTCGAGGCTCTCCTCTCATCCCGAGTCCTCATACAGCCGTCTTTTCGTTTCGCCTCCACCGTCCAAACAATCCGAAACACACCCCGTCCCAGGCTCCCTGACTTCCTCTTCCTACGCAGGCCGGTTCCCCGCTCGTTCCACTCTGGCCCTCAGCGGCTCCCACGTCCCCCCACCGACCTCCGCTCTCTCCCCTCTAAACCCCATCAGGCTCCACCTCCAACCCTCACCTGGTCGGGGACGGAGGTCGGAACCCCTGGGCACCCTTCGGGCTTCCGCTCACTCCCAACAAGAACCCCCCCCCCAACTCCTCCCACCACCCTCCGCTGAGTTCTCCTGGGCTCCCCTCAGGGCCCGAGGCCCCTCTCCCGGGAACCCGTCTGCCGGTCCGCTCGCTCCCACTCCCGCTCGCAGCCGGGTCCGATGCCCTGCGCGCCTCCTCTCGGCCGGCCCCGGTCGGGCTCTCCCGCCCCCTCCCGCCTCGAGCCGCCGGGTGCCTCAGGAGCCCCCTCGGACGGCCCCTCTCTCGGTCTCCGGGCCGGTCGCGGTCCCCTCCCGCCCCCCCGGCCGTCCCGGCGGCCATTGCTCCAAGATGGCGGCGGCGGCGGCGGCGGGTGAGGCCGGGCCGGGCCGGGCGGGGGGTCGGGGGGTCCCGGGGCAGCGCTCACCTGCAGCTCGGCGCGCTCGGCCTCCCAGCGGGCCTTCTCCGCTTCGAAGCGCGCCCACTCGTGCTGGATAAAGTGCAGGATCCCGGGCAGGCTCAGGGGCTCGGGACCCGCTGAAGGCCCCGGGCTGCCTCCGCCGCCGCCTCCCTTACCGGCCGGGCCGGGCCCCGGGGCAGCGGCAGAGGCCGGGGCCGCCCCCGTCGGGCCGGGGCCCGCGCCGGAGCCGAGCGGGCGGCAGGAGGAGGCGGCGGCGGCGACCGCGGCGGCCGCTCGCTCCTCCATCATGGAGGCCCCGGGGCCGGCCCGCGCGCCCGCTGTGCCTCGCGCGCCTGCGCGGCCGTACCCCCCCCCCCCCCCGCGCGCACCGCCCGCGCGCGCGCTTGGCGGGGGCCGGGGGGGCCGGTGATGGGAACGAGGCCCGGCGCGCGCCTCGCCCACCCGGGTCGACCCCGAAAGCGCGCGCGCGCGCGCGGGTGGGCGGGAGGGGGCGGGACGGAAGCGCGCACCTCGAGGAAAGCTCAGGAGACCCAGGCCCAGCACTAGGGTCGCCCCTAGGAAAAGCGGGACTTTGGGAGGGGCCGTTTCCTGCCCCTTCGCCCCAAAGAAAGATTCTAACCCCCCTCCAGACCCAAATGCCACTCTCCTGGACAAACAGTGTCAGAGAGAAAGGGCGACCACCAAGGGTGATTTCTGCGATGGCCCCATCCTCCCTGATTCCTGGCCGGGGTCGGTAGTCATGGTAACCCTTCCGCGGTCTGGAAGCCTCCCCCTTTGTGGTTAGGAAGTCCCAAACCTGCCCTGTCACTGGACTTGGGGAAGGTTGCTAACTAAGCCCCTGGTGGTCCTTCTGCCCCCACCCTCATTCGGTTACTATGGCAACCTCACCTAGCACTCAGGTAGCAAGGACCCCAGCCCCAAGGACACTGACTGCTGAGAGAACACCTCTTTCCCAACCCCTCCCCCTAGCCGCCCAGCTGGCATTACCATGGTAACCGGATCCCCCCCCCCCTCTTTCTCGTCGTGGGAGGCCTGTGGCCCAAACCAACCAGGTGTTTTTATTTAGAGGAGAAGATGCTCTGCGGAGGACTAGTTGCTATGGTTACAGGGCCTGGCCCAGGAGGTGGAGACGGGCAAGGTCAAGCCCTGGTTACTATGGTAACAAGAGCAGCCCCACCTCCCACCCTCTCCCCCCCCCCCACCCCCCCTTCCAGGGACCCTAGGAACCAGGCCCACCAAGGCAGGGGATGTTTTAGGATTGTGTCTCAGGATGGAGTGTGTCTAGGGAAGGCGTTGTCATGGTAACAGCTCTGGTCACTTCTAGCCCCACCTCTCTGGACACATTCATAAGAAAGGGATGGTTATAGGTCGCTGTGGTAACTGACACCCTTCCCACCCACTCCTGAGACACTCCAGGTGGTGCCTGAGCTTATGGAACTTCAAGAAAAAGGATTCTCTGACCTTCTCGCTGCCACTTCTGTAGGTAAGATGAAGCCGTACTCTCTTGTGCAAAATTGGCTGATTTGGGGTTTTCTGGTCCTTGTTCCCTCAGCAGTGCATTTGAGCTGGTCTGGAACCGCCCACCGGGAGCTCCCACAGCAGCCTAGGAGGTAAGAAGTCCCACGGTGTCACCAGCACTCAGGTGGAAATCGCCCTTCTCCCCAAAGCCGTTCCTACACATCGCTCATTTTCTTCACCTGCCGCATTCGCACCCCGCAGATGCAGCAGCTAAGACTCAGTCCAGATCAGAGCTCAGGCCGGGTGAACCTATCTGGATCCACTGACCCTTGTCTGATGGGACATGGAGAGACACAAAGTCTCCTCTGAACTGTCCTCTCCTTCCCTGACCCCCTTTCCTCTGCCACACCCCCTGCTGGTCTCCTGACCTATCTGTAAGTTGTGAGTGTGGTTTTTGTCTGCCTACCTCTGGAGGGCCTGCCCAATGACTGCCTCCGTCTTCCCGAGTCCCCAGAAGAGTTAATGGGTTGAAGTACGGAATATGCCATATTCAGCTTTGAAAGCACCTGCAGAATGTTCGCTGAGGGTGGACAGAGAGCTGGGCCGTCTTGAGTGGACCCAGGAGGGATAGCAGAGTTTATTGGTTGAAAACAATAAACTGGACAAAGACCCTGGACAAAACTCGCCAGGTTTGGGAGTCACATCTGGGTCCACCATCTCCCAGCTGTGTGACCTGGAACGAGTGACTTCACTTCTCTGTGCTGCAGTTTTCCTCATCTCTAAATGTGATCAGAACTTGAAGAGCAAACAAGTTCCTATGTGTAAAGTGCTTAGAAAGGGGTCTGGCGTATCACGATTGGCTAGAATCGTTGATAGTATCATCCTGATGGGATTCAGAGAGAGAACATTCGCACCTTCACAATCACCATTTCATCCACTTTGCCTCGATAAAGGAGATTTGGGCCCTCATAGTTGGGGAAGCCAAGAGCAACCTAGTCAGGGGGCTGGGTGATTCCTTTCTCTTTATTCTCTGGTGCCTTCGCTTGCTCGTCTGACTGTCATACTCACTGGTCTCTGAGGACCCCATTTCTGTCCTCTGTCCGGCTGGGCACCTTGGGGCCTAGCGTCAGCCAGACAGAGCATTCCAAGAGCCAGGGCCTGAGAAGTAGAGACCTGAGTTCTCCATGGTTTCTATCTCTGAGCCCCACGTTCCCCATCTGAACACCTAGACTCAGTCACTGGTGCCACACAAATTTATTAAGCACCTGCTATGTGTCAGGCACTGAGCTGTGCCCTGAGCATACATCAGGGAACAAAATAATAAGTGAAATCTACGTGATAACGATGAGGGGAGAAAACGCGGGGATGGGTGGGGCGCACGAAATACGTGGGTGACGGGGAGATGCATTTTGAGAAAGAAAAGGCAAAGAGAGGGTTCACTGGACAGGTGACATTTGAGGAGAGGCCTGAAGGCCAGGAGGGAGGAGCCATGTGGAGACCTGGGGATGAGCTTCCGGGCAGAAGGAGCCGTTGATCTTTGGCCGTGGTGTCCCGGAGGTATTTGAACGCTGGTGTTCGGCAGGCAGCGCGGCTGGAGCTAAGAGTGGGAGGGGGTGGAGGATTAGACAGAGCCCAGGGGGCCCCGGTAAAGACTCGGCTTTTCCCTTGAGTGAGTTGTGGGCCACAGAAGGGTCTGAGCAGACGCAGGACGGGATCTAATTTGAGTTTTAACAGGATGCCTCTGGGCGCTGAGTGGGGAACAGACTGTTGGGAGATGCGGGCAGAGCAGGATAACGGTCTCTTTTTAGAATCTTCAAAAGGTTCCGAAACTATCCGTGGTCTCTCCTGTGCTTCTATGTACATACGCTCTAAGCGTCTAAGATTTTTAAGACCCCGAAGATTCTGTGGTTCCAAAGTCTCCTCCCCCCCCCCCCCAGTAATGTGAGGTCAGGGTTGCTGTCTGTCTTTGTGTGCCATGTGTCCACTGCTGTGTCCCCAGTGCCTCAAACAGTGCCTGGCACGTTGTAGGAGTTCCACAAACAGAGGGAAGGACTGAAGGAAGGAAGAATCAATCTAAGATCCAGAAGGCAATTCCAAGGTTCTAAAACTTAAGTTGTTAGGGCGCCTCAGTGGCTCAGTCAATTAAGTGTCCGACTTCGGCTCAGGTCACGATCTCAGAGTTTGTGAGTTCAAGCCCCGCATCAGGTTCTCTGCCATCAGTGCGAGCGCACTTCAGATCCCCTCTCTCTCTGTCAAAAAATAAACATAAAAATAAAAGTTGCTCTTAAAGTGCAACTTGGATTCTTAAGTGTCAGCCGAGGCGAGTCAGAGAAGGGGAAACAGGCCTGGGATGGGTGAAGAGAGATAGGAGCCTATTCCTGGTAGGAGATAGAGAGGGAAGGGGCAGGAAGACTCGGGCCACATAGTGCAGAGTTTGGCTTCAGGAACTTGAGGCATGGGGGGCCCAGGGAGGACTTCTGACCAGCCTGGGGTTCGGGGAGGTCTTCCTGGGGGAGGAGCCATCAGAGCTGAGGCCTAAAGCGTACGTGGGCGTTCTCCAGGAGAAAAGAGGCATGGGGAGGAGGGGTGTTTGGGAGGAGAAGCAGAAGGAACAGAATGTCCAAAGGCTTTGGACTTTGAGGCGAAGTCCAAGGTGGCTTAGGCACAGAGTCTGACACATGGCAGGAGACGGGGCTGGACCCGGTGGGCCAGCAAGGGACAGGTCACCCAAGGGCTCGCGGGATGTTGTAAGAAACTTAAACTTTCTCCTCGGGTTACCGAAGAGCCATGGCAGGTTCGGACCAGGGAGGGAGAGGTCAGGTTTGTGCTTTATGAAAACCTCTCTGGCTGCCACGAGGAGGGGATTTAGTCAGGAGACCAGGGAGGGGTGCCTGGGTGGCTCAGTCGGTTGAGCTCAGGTCATGATCTTGCATTTGAGGGTTCAAGCCCCACATCAGGCTCTCTGCTGTCAGTACAGAGCCCGCTTCAGATCCTCAGCCTCCCTCTCTCTGCCCCTCCTCCGCCTCACACATGCTCGCTCCCTCTCAAAAATTAATAAAAACATTAAAAAAAAAAAAAAAAAAGGAGACCGGGGAGGCTGAGGGGGGATCTGGGTGGACCCGGGCCCAAGGGGGAGCTTTGGTCAGAAGTATTTAGGTGGGTGGGAAGATCAGCTGGATCTCTGAGGTCACCCTTCCGGGAGGAGTAGAAACCCATGGAAATCGCTCGTGGAAAAACATTCTGAGTATCTACTCCTGTGCCCGAGACCAGCCAGAGCGTCAAAGTTGTGCGGGGCACAGGGAGACAGCGCCACCTGGAGGTTGCTTAGGAGTGCGGCCAATGAATGAAGAGTGGGCGTGCCCTACCTCCCCAGCCTCTTTTGGGCTGTCCCACTCCCCTTGAAAAAAAAAAAAAAAAAAATTCTAGGGGGACCTGGGTGACTCCGTCTGTTAAGCGGCTGACTCTTGATTTCGGCTCAGGTCGTGATCTCATGGTTCGTGAGTTCAAGCCCCCTGTCGGGCTCTGTGCTGACAGCAAGAGCGTGCTTGGGATTGTCTGTCTCTGTCCCTTCCCTGCTCATGCTCTCTCAACAAACAGACATTTAAAAAAATTTTAGTTGTGGGGGCGCCTGGGTGGCTCAGTCGGTGAAGCATCCGACTTCGGCTCAGGTCACGATCTCACCGTTCCTGAGTTGGAACCCCACGGCGGGCTCTGTGCGGACAGCTCAGAGCCCGGAGCCTGATTCAGATTCTATATCTCCCTCTCTCTCTGCCCCTCCCCTGTTCGCGCTCTCTCTCAAAACTAAACATTAAAAAAAATTTTTTTTGAGTTGTAATAAAATACACAAAGCAAAATTTATCATCTAAACAAATTTTTTTCATTTTTTACATTTATTTATTTTTGAGAGACAGAGCATGAGTATGAGCAAGGGAGGGGCAGAGAGAGAGGGAGACACAGAATCCGAAGCAGGCTCCGGGCTCTGAGCTGTCAGCACAGAGCCCGACACCTGAGCCGAAGTCGGACGCTTAACCGACTGAGCCACCCAGGCACCCCTCATCTAAACAATTCTTAAGCGCATAGTTCAGTAGTGTTGTATATATTTGACATTATTGTGCAGTTTCCAGAACTTTCTCAATCTTGCAAAACTGGAAATCTATACCCATTAAACAACTCCATTTCACCCTCCTCACAGCCCCTGGCAACCACCTTTCTACTTTCTGGCTCTAGGAATTTGTTTGTTTGTTAAGTTTATTTATTTTGAGAGAGAGCGAGCACGGAGGAGGGGCAGAGAGAGAGAGAGAGAGAGAGAAGAGACAGAACCCCAAGCAGGCTCTGTGCTGACAGCACAGAGCCGGAGGTGGGACTCGAGCCCATGAACTGTGAGATCATGACCTGAGCCGAAATCAAGAGTCTGATGCTTAATGGACTGAGCCAGGCAGGCGCCCCTATGTTTCTAGGAGTGTGATCCAGTCCGTGGTGGTTGTTTAATTTAATGAGTAGGCAGTATCAAAAATCGGGATAATTCTGATTTAAGAAAACATTTCCAGCTTTTCTTGCAAAACCAAACCAATCTGGCCGACCATCAGATGACCAGATGGCACAGGAGTTGAGGAAGTGAGAAGGGGACTGTGGGGGAGGGGCTCGGTGCCCATGCTGCAGCCTCCCCCTGCAGCCCGGACAGGGTGTGAGAGGGACAGGAGAGAGAGATCAGGAGGGGCTTCCTGGAGGAGGGAGGGAACGGTGGAGCAGAAGGTGCAGCCTGGGCTCGGGGATGGAGTTGGGCATTTCTAATCGAACCCAAAACAGAATGAGAAGTCGACAAAGAAAAGGATAAGGAATAGGTGGGATTGAACAAGGAAGAAGGGAAGGTGAATCACTTGATAAAAACTTGCTAAGCACCAGGTCCTGAGCTGGGTGGAACGTGGGACCCAGCAGTGATCGAGACCCGCTCAGGGCCGGCCCTCATGGGTCTCACAATCCAGTGGGAGGATGCAGACCTGCCCCCACGCAGTAATGACGGAGAGTGGTGGGCTAGGGTGGGAGAACCCAAGGAGCTGAAGGAGCCCAGAGGGGGGTGGATGGGAAGTCAGAGAGGGCTTCCTGGAGGAGGGCAAGTCAGAGCTGACACTACACAGAGAAAGGGCTGGGAGAGAAGGGCAATGCTGAGGATTAAGGAGGTCTGGTAGGAGGTTTCTGACAACCAGCTCCAGCCTCCCCTTTCATTCTCCCTCCCCAGGATGCCCTGGAGGCCCAGCTAGGGCCCGACTCTGGCCCCATGCGGCTCACCCGCTGCCAGGCTGTCCTGGCAGCCGCCATCACGCTCAACCTCCTGGTCCTCTTCTATGTCTCGTGGCTACAGCACCAGCCCAGGAACTCCCGGGCCCGGGGTCCCCGCCGTGGAGCTGCCGCCGGCCCCCGCGTCACCGTCCTGGTGCGCGAGTTCGAGGCCTTCGACAACGCGGTGCCAGAGCTGGTGGACTCCTTCCTGCAACAGGACGCAGCCCAGCCGGTGGTGGTGGCCGCCGACACGCTCCCCTACCCACCCCTGGCCCTGCCCCGGGTTCCCAACGTGCGTCTGGCGCTACTCCAGCCCGCCCTGGACCGGCCCGCCGCCGCCTCGCGCCCCGAGACCTATGTAGCCACCGAATTCGTGGCCCTGGTGCCCGACGGGGCTAGGGCCGAGGTACCGGGCCAGCTGGAGCACATGGTGGAGGTGCTCCGGGCCGGAGGTGCACGCCTGGTGGCCGCCCCCGTCGCCTCCGCCAACCCCGCCCGCTGCCTGGCCCTGAACGTCAGCCTGCGCGAGTGGACCGCCCGCTACGGCCCCGCCCCGTCCGCGCCCCGCTGCGACGCCCTGGACGGAGACGCCGTGGTGCTCCTGCGCGCCCGCGACCTCTTCAACCTGTCGGCGCCCCTGGCCCGGCCGGTGGGCACCGGCCTCTTCCTGCAGACGGCCCTCCGCGGCTGGGCCGTGCGGCTGCTGGACCTGCCGTTCGGCGCGGCGCGCCTGCCCCCGCTGGCCACGGCCCACGCGCGCTGGAAGGCGGAGCGCGAGGGGCGCGCGCGGCGGGCGGCGCTGCTGCGCGCGCTGGGCATCCGCCTGGTGAGCGGGGAGGGCGGGCGGCTCGAGTGGTTCGGCTGCAGCAAGGAGACGCCGCGCTGCTTCGGGACGGTGGTGGGCGACACGCCGGCCTACCTGTACGAGCAGCGCTGGACGCCGCCGTGCTGCCTGCGCGCGCTGCGCGAGACCGCCCGCTACGTGGTGGGCGTGCTGGAGGCGGCGGGCGTGCGCTACTGGCTGGAGGGCGGCTCGCTGCTGGGGGCCGCCCGCCACGGGGACATCATCCCGTGGGACTACGACGTGGACCTGGGCATCTACCTGGAGGACGTGGGCAACTGCGAGCAGCTGCGCGGCGCCGAGGCGGGCTCGGTGGTGGACGAGCGCGGCTTCGTGTGGGAGAAGGCCGTCGAGGGCGACTTCTTCCGCGTGCAGTACAGCGAGAGCAACCATCTGCACGTGGACCTGTGGCCTTTCTACCCCCGCAACGGGGTCATGACCAAGGACACGTGGCTGGACCACCGGCAGGATGTCGAGTTCCCCGAACACTTCCTGCAGCCTCTCGTGCCCCTGCCCTTCGCTGGCTTCGTGGCGCAGGCGCCTAACAACTACCGTCGCTTCCTGGAGCTCAAGTTCGGCCCCGGGGTCATCGAGAATCCCGAGTACCCCAACCCGTCACTCCTGAGTTTGGCGGGAAGCGGCTGAGGCTCCAGCGGCCGCTCCTGGGGTCGGGAGAAGAATGCTCATGCGCGGGGAGCTGGCCTTTGCTTCGGCGCCGCTGGCGTTTGGTGGGCGGGCCGGGGATGCCCAGCTGCCCTGCAAGGCCCAGCACAGGCCCGGACGTCGAAGACCTACGCTGCCCAAGATTTCCGAGAGCGTGGGCTTTATTCAGAGCACGGACACTTTTTGTAAAGAGGAAAGCGTGTGGGTTCTGGGCTGGACTGCCGCGACCAAAACCCCAGCTCTACCACTTGCGACTTAGGTGGGCCTGGGCGACTGTCCCAGCTTCTCTGTGCCTCAGTTTCTTCGGGGATTCAATGAGCGCCCTCTGTCCAGCTCACAGTCCGTGGGGCACTTGGTTGCTGGGGCCGCTTCCGCCACCAGGGGGCGCCGTTGTCCTGCTGTGGGGCCAAGGCGCCGGTAAGCCTGTCCCCTCCGTTGTTCTGTTGCTTTCCTGACTCTTGAGTCTCGGGCCTCTCTAATCCCCTGTGTCTTGCAGGACCGGATAACTATCGCCCTTCGAGAGCCCCGGGAGGTGCATGCTGCCCTTGACCTCCTCTTCCAGAGGAGGGAAACAGGCTCAGAGCCCTGAGCTGCAGCTATGGTTAAGAACCGGGTCCTGGATGCGGCCCCACTCCATGTTAACGGTGTTACCTCATTATTTCAGCTCTCTGCACCTGTTAGCCCACTGCAAGGCCGGATAAACAGTCGTCATAACTCACGTTACTCAGCACATACCGTGTGCCAGGCATCCTTCTCAGTATTTCACACAGATTCACTGATTTATGTCTCACCCCCAGGTCCTGAGGTGAGAGCTGCTATTATTTCCATTTTACAGGGGAGCAAACTGAGGCTAGAATGGTAAAGCCATTTGCCCAAGGTCAGACAGCTTGGGAAGTGACCGAGCAGGGACTTGAACCCAGGCAGTCAGTCTGGAGCGCACACAGAAGTTGGATACTATGCCCCTCTCTGTGGTACCGCTCTGCCTCTCGGAAACTCTGCTTTGCACCTAAGAAATGGAGGTGACTGGGTGCTGGGTGGCACTTGGGTGGTAAAGGGGTCAGGAATCAAGGCTGGGGTTGGCTCCTGGCTTGGCCACTTATTTTCCTGGTCATCTTAGGCAAGTCACGGCCTCCCTGAACCTATAGGTCGGGTGTGGGGGATCGGTGTCATTGCAGACACATGAAGCCCTTGGAGGAGGAGACCTCACAGGCCAGCAAGAGGGAAGACGCATGCAAATTTGTCCCAGTCTCCTGAGACTCAGATGTCCAAAGCCTGACTTCTTAGAACACAGCCTCTGTTTTTAGCCACTGAACCCGCAAATGGCTGTTGGGTTTCCGTGGAGCGTTTGGGAAACATACGGGGATGATTTGGGGTGATCACGGGGTGCTCTTGGCTCTCCAGAGCCACGGCCCAGGGATGGAGACGTCCCATAATATGCAGGGCGTCTCCACCTAATAAAACATCGTCCCTTGTCACGTGCGGTTTTGAAATGCCCCACAGGGCATTCGTGAAGGATGTGTGATGTCCAAAACCTTTTGTAACAGGTACAGTAATATAAATTAATATATGAGTTAGTATATGCATCCGTCTATTTAAATATTTCTTTTTGATTCTCTGAAGAATGGAAACGATCCCTCTCTGTATACATATTTCTTTAAGTTGTTTGCCAGGAACATAAGCTGAAGCTCACATCGTTCTTAATCGTTGCAATGATTTTGTTTTATTTAGAAACTTACTTAGAAATTGCTGGTGTGATTTCTTGACACAGCTATATATACATATATATATATATTCGTATATGTTTATGAATATATATATCGCGTATTTATTTATTTATTATATAAAATATATATAAAGTAACCCTGCCTTAGCTGTGATTTGATGAGGGAACCACAACGAGTGCTTCTGGCAACTTCCCACTGAGCTCAGTTTCATCAGGTGACTTGGGGTCTCAACAGATCATTTCTCTTGGCATTATCCACGGCGTTTTGGTGTTTTCTCCTCTCCTCACTGTTCTTGAACTATCAGCAATTACACTAAAATCTTTTGTAGCCTCTCTAATACTGTGTGACAGCTTTGTGCATTCGCTGTCTTTAGTATCGATTAAGTAATAATATGGCAGAAAACCTGCTGCAGCAATTGACTTGAATTAAGGAGTTTATATGAGGATGTGTATTACTGAGTTTAATGCTTTCTCTTTTAGCTAGAACAGAGATGTTTCGGTATTGTAAAAACCAGCACGTTCGTACCAATGTCTACTAACCAAATTTTAGCCTCACTCAGAAAACCCTGGTTAAGAATCGTCGGAGCCCAGGGTGGTCCGGCTGGCTCAGTCAGAAGAGCATGCGACTCTTGATCTCTGGATCGTGAGTTCAAGCCCCACCTCGGGTGCAGGGATTACTTAAATAAGTAAAAAGTAAATAAAGTTTAGAAATCAAAAGGGGCGGCTCGGTGGCTCAGTCGGTTAAGCATCCAACTTAGGCTCAGGTCGCGATCTCGCGGTCCGTGAGTTCGAGCCCCGCGTCGGGCTCTGTGCTGACAGCTCAGAGCCTGGAGTCTGCTTGGGACTCTGTGTCTCCCTCTCTCTCTGCCCGTACCCCACTCCCACTCTTGTCTCTCTCTTTTTCTCTCTCTCAAAAATAAACATTAAAATTTAATTAAAAAAAATTATCTGAGCCCAGAACCGAACTCTCTATTCATGCAAACACAAAGTCCTTTTTGTCAGGTTTTGATACGTCCTAAATGAGGCAAGTATGTATGGTGTTTTGTTCAAAACCCGGCCAAGGATTGTCAACAATTTCTGAAAATCATGGTCTACGTGGCTCTTGATAAACACCAATAGCGTGTGTTTCCAGCCGGCGGGAGCTGCCTGCATTACCCGTGTAAATATCTAGCTACCTCCTTGGGTTCTCGGTTCTGCCCCACAGATTTTCGTATTAAAATTCCTGTTATAAATTATCGTTTTATTTCTTTGTTGTTACATTTAGGGCAATAGAGAGATGGGGGGGTTGTGTGGGTTTTTTTTTAAGTTTATTTTGAGAGTGCAAGCACAAGTGGGGGGGGGGCAGAGAGGGAGAGAGAGAATCCCGAGCAGACTCTGGGCTGACCAAGGTGGGGCTCGAACCCATGAACTGTGAGATCAGGACCTGAGTCGAAAATCAAGAGTCAGATGCTTAACCGACTGAGCCACCCAGGCGCCCCTAAGAGATTATTTTTAAAATCATGTGCAGGGGGCGCCTGACGGGCTCCATCCAAAGAGCATGTGACTCTTGCTCTCAGGGTCATGAGATTGAGCCCCACACTGGGTACAGAGGTAACTAAAATAAGTAAACTTAAATAAAGTCATGCGTAGATGAGTTATATTATCTATTTCATTTCATTCCATTTCAGCAGAGCCAAGAGGGTTTTCCCAGAGCTGATAGTCAAGCCATCACATGCGCTGGTGTGGCCCTCAGGGTGGTTCAAACATGAAAATATCAGATTATAGATTCAACCTGTTGCTAAACGACCACTGCCATGACCACCCCCCCCCCCGCCCCCGTATTATCACTCCCCCGGCTGGACGTGGGGACTCCCTGGATCTCCCTGACCCCGGCAACCAAGGGGTTAACACTGGGCATAGATGGAGTGAATGGAGCCCCCTGTCTTAAATGCTGTTGGATGGTCCGCTCCCTTTACCGAGCAGCAAATATTTGTGTACCCTTCGTGGGCATTGCAAAATATTTGCTATGGAAAGTGGAGGGCAGGCAAAGAGCCATGTACAAATGCACCTTTATATACATTAGCCCCAAGCTGGAAACCACCCAGTGTCCATTACAGGTGAATGGGTAAACAAACGTGAAGGGTGGAGAGCAGAATACTCTTTGGTGATTAAACACAAAAAGGAATAAACTGGTCTGTGCAAAAACATGCCTAAAATCTCAAAGGCAGGATACAAAGTAAGAGAAGCAGGGTGCAAAAGGCAACATACTATATAATTCCACCAATGCGAAATTCTAGAAGAGACAAACTAATCCTTAGTGACCCAAAGCAGATCAGTGGTTGTCGGGCAGAGAGGGATAGATTGCAAAGGAGCAGCAGGAAATCTGGGGGCGGTGGGAGTATCGTGTATCTTGAATGTGGTGGGTTTCACTAACTTATGCATCTTGTCAAAACTCATGCAATTACATTATTCTTTAAATTCTCTAACGGTTATTCATTTTTGAGAGAGAGCGAGTGGGGGAGGGGCAGAGAGAGAGACACAGAAGCTGAAGCAGGCTCTCAGGCTCAGAGCTGTCAGCACAGAGCCCGACGCGGGGCTCGAACTCACAGACTGCGAGATCATGACCTGAGCTGGAGTCAAGTCGGCCGCCCAAACGACTGAGTCACCCAGGCGCCCCCCCCCCATCCAATTACCTACTTTAGCAGATGCACTTTATGGGATGCAAGTTATACCTTAATAAGGTTGACCCCTCCCCCCTACAAAAGTCCAACCGCCCTAGAAACGTTGTCACTAGGAGAGACAAAGCTGTCATCACCCTGTGTCTGCCAGTCCCCCACCCCCATCCTGTGACTATGAGCCCAGGACGCAGGTCCAAGCCTAGTGCAGGGCTAGCCTGAGCACTTCCTCCCAAGCCAGGCTTCTTCAAAGGAGCAAGAGGGGTGTCCCCAAAAACAGGGGTGGATCTGGCAATGGAGGAAGGGAGCGGGAGGTGGGAGCCGGGCCCCGGAAGGTGGCCTCACGTGCGCTTTGCCTTCTGCTCTTATGTAAACTTTCACTAGTGGCCTTTGGGTGAGGCACACACATAACAGAGCCATTGTCACCAGAGGGTGAGACTCCCTAGTACTTACACAAGGTCACACAGCTGGCAGGTAGCAAAAAGCAGGATCTGAGCTAGCCTAACAACCTCTTCTAGCCAGGCGGCTCTGTAGCTGGAGCCCAATTCATTCATTCTGCAAATGTTTATCGAGTACCTACTCCGTGCCAGTCCCCACGCTGTGCCGAGCATACAGTGGTGAACAGGACTAAGGTGGTGGGCACGTTGTGGTGGGAAACAGGTCTGGAGCACCTGTCCACACTGAGGAGGCCTGAAATGGTTCCTGACCCAGATCAGCAAAGTAGTGGCATGTGCCCAGCAAATCTTAAAAAATGGAATAGAAAGAGGTGCCTGGGTGGCTCCGTTGGTTGAGCGTCCGACTTCTGCTCGGGTCATGATCTCATGGTTCGTGAGTTCGAGCCCCGCATGGGGCTGGCTGCTGTCGGCATGGAGCCCGCTTCGGATCCTCTGTCCCCCCTCCCTCTCTCTATGCTCCTCCCCCACTCACATTCTCTCAAGAATAATTAAAAAAAAATGGAATAGAGGAAAAGGGAAATACTATTCTGTTGGGCCTGTCTGGGTTACGTATTCCTCGTATATACACATATTCTATATACAGTATATATATTACCTATGCATGTGTGTATCTCTTTAAACAGGCACCCTTCATAATCTAAATCTAATCCGTTCCCAAAAAAGCATCGAATGGAAAAACTGAGGACAAACAATTATTTTAAGTGGGGAAAACCGTGCCCTCCCAGCTCCTTCCAGCAACCCCAACCGTCTTCCCCAAATACCATTAAAACCCTTCAACACTTTTATAACCACCCACCAAGGATTTGAGCCTAATAGAAAGCAGTGAATGTATCAACTGCTTAACTATTCAACACTTAATGAGCTCATTAGTGGTTATGTTTGTGTGTGATACACAACAGTTTTGCACAGAATCAGATATGAATTAGACTCTCCTTCCACACTGCAATGGTCACGCGATGGAACGAAATACACAAAAACGAACCAACGAAAAGATGCAAAAGATACCCCAAGATACCATCTACAATTGGACTTGGGTTGGCGGTGCCTCCCAGGCACCTGGCAGGAGCCTACACAGGGCCCTAGGAAGGGGGAAGATAACTACTAGTAACGTATAACACGTTTCAGCAGCATACAAGACAGGATCGTTACATCCACATCCCGGACTCAAAACACTTGCACGGCAGGTTTTTTATTCAAACAGCAAATTCTGGTTTAAATAAAAAAAGGGGGGGGGGGAGAGCAGGTCATTACTGCCACTATTGGATAGAGTTCAAGTATCAGGGAAGTACCCGTAAGTGGCTACAGCAGAAAGTCAGTCTCTTCCCAGGAGTGAGTTGTACCTTTTCAGCTGCAAGATGGCATCACGTGGGGTAAAATCGCGCGCATCTTAAGTGTGCAGGCGAACTTCCCCAAATGCATACGTCTGTGTGAGCACCACCCGCGTCGAGACACGGAACATTTACGAGATCGCTTCACCGACTGAGCCACCCGGGCGCCCCGTCGATGGTGTTTTTTGACAAGCAGGTATCTTATGCCAGTGGGTTCTGACTTGTCACGTTCGGTTTTTTTCTGTGTGGCTCATGCTTTTGGTCTTAGAAACATCCGAGGAGATACACTTGATAGTTTTATTGCTAAAAAACGTCCTTTGGAGTGACAGCGGTATTTGTCCTCAGTCTCCCCCACCCTGGCAGGGTCCCCAGGAGTGATTGTTACAGCGGAGGGAACAGAGGGCCTGAGGACAGGGTGGGATGTGCCATGGAGCCGCAAAACACACACACACACACACACACACACACACACACACACACGCCGATACCCCAGCATCGAGGCCTCCCAGATCTGATGTCAGGGAGAGAGGCTGGGACCCTAGATCCCTTAAGTGTGCAGCAGGAAGGGCCTCCAGAACCCCGGTTCACAATCCCAATGTCCAGAGTGCCCCCATCAGCGCAGGGAAAGTCCCCATGGGGTTTACATAACCGACTCCTTCTCGCAGGGGTCTGCATCCCCAGCAGATCCCAGGCGGTGTTTGAGGAGGGGGTTCCCCTCCTCAGTGGGGGCGGGCAGTGGAGCCAGGGGCATCTCACTCTTCACTTGGATCAACTCTGGCACCGAACTCCGCATCTCTGCACGATCCATGTAATTTTGGAGGAGTCCCGCCCCAAAGGCATCACCTTCCACGTTGAGGACTGTGCAGGATCGGTCCCTGAAGAACAGGATAGGGAAGTGAGTGGGAGGGGGGAGGGGAGAGAGGAGAGGGGAGGGCCCAACCTTCCCACCTCTCCTCCCGAATCTTTTTTTTTTTTTTTTTTTCCGAGATAGAGAATCCCAAGCAGGTTCCGTACTATCAGAGTGGAGCCTGAAACAGAGCTCAAACCCACGAACCAGGAGACCATGACTTGAGCCAAAATCAAGAGCCGGATGCTCAACCGACTGACCCACCCAGGCGCCCCCCCCCAAGATCTTGAGGTCCTCGCCACACCCTCCTTCATGGAACCCTGTTCTGCTTCTAGATCCAACTCATTGCTCTATCCTCCCAAATACCCCTTCCTCCTAGAGCCTCCAAGATCTTTTCATCCGGGATCCAAGAAGCCCCCTACCTCTCTTCTTTTCCATGAAATCTAAGCGCCCCATCACACTTTCTTTGCCTTAGAACCCCAACGATCTCCTCCTCCATCCTCTCGGGACCCCAAATGATACTTCTTCCAATAAAGCACAAGATTTGCTCCTCCTAGAACCTCAAAAACTTCATCCCTCCCTTTTCTTGGGGCCTCAAAAGACCCATCCACCTCTCCTCTTCCCACTGAAATACTATGCTCTCCCTCAGGCCTTTCTCATAATCCTAAAGATCTCTTTTGGCCGCCTTATACTTTGTGGGGGTGTGTGCCATTTTCAAACATGGGGCTGTAATTCACATACGGTAAAATTCACCCTTTGAAAGTATACAATCCCGTGGCTTTTCGCATATTCAGAGTTGTACGACCATCACATCTATTTCATTCCAGACCGTTTCCATCATTCTAAAGACACTCTTATACCCATTAAACAGTTATTCTCCATTCCCTCCTCTCTCTAGCCCCTGGCAACTGCTAACCCACAGTCTACAGATTGGCCTATTCCCACATGGGGCTCAGCACTGACAACATGGGGCCTGCCTGGGATTCTCTCTCTCTCTCTCTCTCTCTCTGAAGTAAATAAATAAATAACCATGAAAAAAAAAAAAGAACCTCAAAGATCCCTTCTTCCCTTCTGATTAGAACGCTCAAGGTGCCATCCCCTTTCCTCTGGAACTCCTTCCTTCCTCTACTCTCCTCCTCGGAGGCTCTCGATGACCTTCTTGTTCATCGCCTTTCCCAGGGTACCCCTTGGGCCCCTGAAGCCCCAAACCCAAACTTACACTAGCCAGTCCACAGCCAGGATCAAGGAGATGTCGTGAACTGGCAGGTTGACTGCCTCCAGGATGATGGCCAGAGTGAGAACACCTCCAGACGGAATGCCCGCGGCCCCCACGCTGGACGCCGTGGCGGTGACCCTGGGGGAAGAGAAGGGCGGTCAGCGAAAGATCTCGGTAGGGGGAGAAGCCGCCACGGGAGCCCTGCCCCCCTCCGGCCTCTGTCCATTCTCGGGGGAGGGGTCAAGTGGGCCCGGGGTCCTAGCTGCAGCCACCCACACTCACAGGATGGTGATGACCTTCACAAAGTCCAGGGGTTGCTGGTTGAGCTGTGCGATGAACACTGCGGCCACACACTGGAAGAGCGCCGCCCCATCCATGTTGACGGTGGCACCGATGGGTAGGATGAAGCGGCTGATGTGCTTGGCGACGCCATTCCTCTCCTCCACGCACTTCATCATCAGCGGCAGCGTGGCCGAGCTGAGCGGCGGCAGGTCAGTTAGCGCACTTGACCCGCCCCCTGCCGAAGCCCCGCCCAGACCGCGCTGGCCAATCAGCACAAGCCCATGCTCCGCCCGCCAGCCCAGACCCCGCCCCCGCCAGCCCTGCGCCTCGCCACCCCCAGCCTTCTGCGGTTCTCGGCCCTTCTCTTCCCAGAGCCAGAGGGGGGGGGGGGGGGGGGATCCTGTAGAAGGTCAGGATTCCAACCTGTGTGAGGCCTCGACCCCCTGGGAGGGTATGGACGGCTCTCCTTCACAATACACACAAAAATTGAAACCTAAATTCTATCATGTCTAGCACACTTCCAACCCCCCCCCCCACTCCACCAATAATAGACCTTGGCTAAGAATTACTATTCCCTTGGGGCTGCTGCTGTGGGGACAGCCAGGTTCTGAGGGGACAGGTGGACAAAATACCTAGTAAAGGGTGGAAAGAGCTCCCAGAGGTTGGATCCAGGGGGCAGCACTAGACCACTGTCCCCTAGGGCCAGGCCTTGTGGAGGAGAGGTTTTCAGGAAGGGAAGAAGAAATCTCTAAGCAGTCAGTGGTTTTCCAAATGCGGGGGTGGGGGGTGGGGTGGAGGGGGACGGTTCCAGGACCTTATGAGAAACTTACTAAAGTATGGCCCCTGTACCCAGATCCAACGTCCCCAGATACGAAATTTCAAGGGTCCCCGGAAAGCTGATGTCCACTTAGGGCCCCTTAGCTTAAAAATCCTGCATTGGTCTGCCCCAAGGCCATACCTAGAAGAGGTCCCGAAGGCAGTGGCCAACGGTGTCACGATACCCCACAGGAAGCGGTAGGGGTTTTTGCGGGTGAAGAGGAAGTAGATGAGGGGCAGCACCAGGAGCCCGTGGATGGCGTGGCCCAGCAGGCAGCACAGGATGTATTTGCCGAGACTGGTGAAGAGCAGCCCCACGTCCTCCACGGCCACGATCTTGCCAGCCACCAGGAACAAGATGCCCACGGGGGCATACCTAATTACACAGGAGACCCACTGCAGCCTCTGACTCCGTGCCCGCCCAGGGCCGGGCTTTGCGCTCAGTGCGCAGCCGGACCACAACCTCCCTCGCGGGCAGGAGACACCCAGATCCATGTGTGATTGAGTTCGGGCACCTTCCCTGCCTGCCATCCTCCAAGCTCGATCCCCTTAAAAATAGGGCAGAGGGGAAAAAAAAAAAAAAAAAAATAGGGCAGAGGGGAGGGGCGCCTGGCAGGGAGCAGGGGGCTGTCAGTTACACGCCCAACTTCCGCTCAGGTCATGATCTCGCAGTTCATGAGTTCGAGCCCCACATCGGGCTCGCGGCTGACAGCTCAGGGCCTGGAGCCTGCTTCGGAGACTGGCGTTTGTTTCCCTCCCTCTCTGCCTCTCCCCCGCTCATGTTTTTTCTCTCCCAAAACTAAACATTAAAAAGAAAAAAAAAAAAAAAGGAAGAGAATTGAGCAGAGGGAGATCAAAGAAGCCTGGGAGCCTCTATTGCCAGCCGAAGTACAATCGCCAACCAGATTTGGACTTAACACGTGCCCCCCCCACCCCATGCGTGAGGCATTTACGTTTTCTGGGTTCGTGGTTATAGCAGCTAGGATGATTTAAACCGATTCAATCTCTCCCCACGTCCATGCAATATAAACAGTCCGCGGTTCATGTCTTAATAACAACCCATAGATATAAAGTGGTTGACTCTTTACCGCAATCCCACGAGGGAGCCCCTCTTTTAGTCTTTTGAAGCTATGGTTGAATTAAAATCTCACAGGTCCGTCAAACAGGGACATTGCTACCAGCCTCATAGGAATGTCGGACGTTAATGAGGTGCTAGGTGAAAGGACTTGAAAGCTTTCTGTACACGATAAGTGATCTATGAACTTCTGCTGGAATTATTATCGCCCTTCCTGGAGCAAAGATCCCAGGGGCGCTCGTGCCTCCCAGCCAGGAAGCCTCCCAAGACTGCCTCTCTGTTTGATCACTGCGGCTTGTTGTCTCTCAAACCCCTTCCCCTCTTTGGTAACAGAAGAAAGGCGGCATTTCCCAGCCACCTGTAAAGCTACGTTTGGCCAAATGCCCAAGCTCTGGCCTGTGGGATATGCCCACAAGTTATACAAGTGATGTACTTGATAAAGATTAGTGTTGATCAGAGGCACGCTATAGGTCAGGCAGTGCCCCAAGGACTTTACACGTTTTTCTTTTGTTTTGTTTAACGTTTATTTATTTCTGAGAGCGAGGGAGACAGAGCTCGAGCAAGAGAGGGGCAGAGAGAGAGGGAGACACAGAATCCGAAGCAGGCTCCGGGCTGTCAGCACAGAGCCTGACGCGGGGCTCGAACTCACGGACCGTGAGATCACGACCTGAGCCGAAGTTGGACGCTCAACCGACGGAGCCGCCCAGGCGCCCCAGGACTTTACACGTTTTAACTCATTTGTGCCTGGAACTGTCAATCCCATTGTCTAGATGGGGAAACTGAGACACAGCGAGGTAAGTAACTTGTTAGAGGGCACGCGGGTGGGAAGCGGCTTGGAGCCTACTCTTACCCACCCACCACCCTGACTCTCTGGCAAGGAGCCTTTACGAGGTTGTGCAGCCTCTTAAATGTCACCTGCACCAGAATCAGGATGGGGCGGGGGGGGGGCAGGGAGCGGAGGGATTTGTTAAAAATGCAGCATGGGGCGCCTGGGTGGCGCAGTCGGTTAAGCGTCCGACTTCAGCCAGGTCACGATCTCGCGGTCCGTGAGTTTGAGCCCCGCGTCAGGCTCTGTTCTGGGCTGATGGCTCGGAGCCTGGAGCCTGTTTCCGATTCTGTGTCTCCCTCTCTCTCTGCCCCTCCCCCGTTCATGCTCTGTCTCTCTCTGTCCCAAAAATAAATAAAAAAAAACGTTGAAAAAAAAAAAATGCAGCAATCCTGCTCCCTCTCCTGATTTCCCACCTTCTCGATCTCAAGATCCTGGATCTCGATTCAGGGAAGGTAGAAGCCAGAGGCCTCTGCACATGTGAGATCATTTAATAAAACTGATAATAATAATCATAGCTAACATTAAGTAAATGCTCAGCAGGTGTTAGGCCTTTAAAACATTTTGGGGCGGGGGGGGGGGGCGGCGCCTGGGTGGCTCAGTCGGTTAAGCATCCGGCTCTTGATTTCGGCTCAGGTCATGGTCTCACCGTTCGCGGGATCGAGCCCCGAGTCAGGCTCTGTGCTGTCAGCACAGGACCTGCTTGGGATTCTCGCTCTCCCTCTCTCTGCCCCTGTCCCACTCTTGTGCTAGCACGTGTATGCAGACACACAAGCTCACTCTCTCTCTCAAAATAACTAAAAAAAAAAACAACCCACTTTGTAAGTGCTTTACCTTTACCTCATGCCACTCGTCTCCTGTACATTCGATCACATTTAAGTCTCTGCAACTGAGATGCACTAGCTAAACCGGGGCCACGGCTTGGCCGTCCGTCCTTTTGTCACTTTCCAGGAGGGTCCGGAAGGTGCCCCCGTCAGTCTTAGCTCCCAGAGGATACAGCACTGTCCTCACGTTATAATGAGGAAACTGAGGCACAGAGAGGGTAAGTCACTTGCCCAAAGTCACACAGCCAGGGGACGGTCAACGCTGGGTGCGGGCCCAGGCCGGGCGGCTCCAAGCAGCAGAGGGAGGGTTGCCCGATCCCACATCCCCAGCCCCCACTCCCCCCACCTACCACATGATCCAGGAGACCAGCACCATGGTGGCGTCATTGAAGGAGTTGAAGAAGCGGATAAGCAGCTCTCCCTCGGGCCCCAGCTTCTGCAGGGCCACGCCAAAGATAATGGCAAATACCACCAGGCCCAGGATGTTCATACTATCTACCTCATCCCCAACGGGCACCTTTGGGTGAGGAACAGATCAGAAAGGGAGGAGGAAACTCAGTCAACCTGCGCGGTCACTAAGGGCCTGTTCTGGGCACTGCTGGGACCCAGCACAGACAAGATGGCTCCTTGGGTCCCTTCCTCCCAAGGCTCACGGTCCAGGTCCTGGGGAAACAGACCTGTCATCAGGGACCACCCACGATGGTTGGACTAGGGAAACCCAAGGTAGTGTGGGAATTGAAGGCGTTGCCGGCTTGGTTGGGGGGAGGCGGATCAGGGAGGGCTTCGTGGAGGAAGGGGCAGAGATCTGGAGGAGGATGAACCAGGTAAAGAGCGGCGGTAGAAGGTTCCAGAGAGAGGAAACAATGCGCAACAGTCTGGAAAGGGCAGCAGCTCGGGCATTCGAAGAGCAGAAAGAAACCCACTGGGGCTGGAATAGGCCGGGCAGAGCCAAAACAGGAAGCTGGGTGGGCGGCCGGGCAGAAGCCCGATTCTGCAGCGTCTCCGGGATTGTGGCCAGAAGCCTGGGCTTTCTTCTGAGGGCACTAGGGAGCCCAAAGGGGCTGCAGGCAGGGGAGAGACAGCGTCAGGTCTGTGCTTTGGAAAGACCACTCTGGCTGCCAGGCGGAGGAGGGTAGGGAGGAGAGGGGGGCTCTGGGGGCAGATCATCCCAGGGCAGGATGGGATTCGGGCAAAAGAGAAGCCCGGACCAGGGAGGGAGAAGAGGGGGCCAAACGAAGGTACCAGAAGAGACAGAAACGGGGGAGAGGCTGCAGAGAGTGTAAAACAAATACCACCAGATGTCTGAAGACAGGGGACAAAGGCCGGGGTGGGAGCAAAATGGAAAACCCACAACAACGGGCCAAGGGATGCACCCCTTCCTCCCCCCATCCCTTCCCCTGCTCTCACCTTCACCTTGGTTCCGTTGATCCATCTGCTTTCATAGACGGTACTGTACTGCAGGTGGGGTTGGGAACAGTCAGTATCCGTGGCCATGGAGGCTCCCCCACCCTGTCCTGCCCTAAGCGCCCCCTAAACATGATCTCCTTTTATCCCCGCCAGCCACCGCCCCGAGGCAGGATTTTCTTATCAGGCGCCCGTTTTCCAGAGGCGGAAACCGAGGCTCTCAGAGAGGAAAAGGCAGTTGCCCGGGGTCACGCCGCTGGAATTAGAACCCAGAAGGGGCTCAGAACCCGCATGCTCCTTTCTCGAGGAGGGGCACGGGATGGGTTTCGGAGGTTCCCCAAGGACCCTGCGAGATCGTTCAGAAATACGCGGGCATGTGCCCTTGGCCAGGCAGCACCGTAGAGCTGGCACCAAGGGACTCCAACTGGCTCTCCCCCTCCTTGCCCGCCCCCCACCCCTCGGGACACACCCCCAAGGACTCACTGAGCTGAAGGCTGCGGACACCAGGTTGGAGGGGAAGATATTTCTGCAGAGACAGACACGGGGGGGGGGGGCGTGTTATTAAATACCACGGGGGGGGGGTTACGGGGCGGGGGGGGGGGTCTGAGGAGCTGGGTTGGCCTCTTGCGATGGGAAAAAACTCGGGAGGCCCCACTGGCCCCCAGGCCCCAGCCAGGCTTGGTCAGGCAGAGTTGAGCCCTGGCCTGCACACTTTTCCAGGGTGTGGGGAGTCTGAGCTGGCCTCCCAGGGCCCCCGTGGGGTGGCCGGCCAGCCCCGAGGGATTGTGGACTGGCCGTAAGGAATGCTGGCTTCCCAAGGCAGGCTGGGGCAGGGTCACCTGGGCCTCAGCTCCACCCCGGGCAGCAAACTTAATACCCTGGGCGTGTTGCATCAGCCAACTTCCTCCTGGAGGGCCGAGAAACGCTGCAGCCCTGGGGCCGGGCTGAGAAAGGCAGGGGACGGGGGTGCACTGGAAAAGGGGTAGTGAGAGAGGGTGACAAGGGATGGCGGTGTGTGCGCAGCAGCCCGCATTCAACCCCACTGGGCGTGTCAGGGGATCAGCGGGACCCTGACCCTCTTGCGTCTCGGAGAGGGAAGAAAAGAAGGGCTGAAGTGTCCACAGTCCCTGCAGTGCTTGATCTAAAGCCACTCGTGTAATCCTGGCTCAGGGATCCGCACCGTCATCCCCATTTTCTAGAAAAGGGAACCGTGGGGCGCCTGGGTGGCTCAATCGGTTGAGCATCCGACTCTTGATTTCCGTTCAGGTCTGGATCTCATGGTTTGTGAGACTGAGCCGACCCTGAGACTCCGCACTGAGCTTGAGATTCTCTCTCTCTCTCAATCGCTCTCCCTCTGTCCCTCTCCCCCACCCTCGCGCGCTCTCTCTCTAAAAATTAAAAAAAAAAAAAAAAAAAAGTAGGGGCGCCTGGATGGCTCAAGTCACTTGAGTGGCCAACTTCGGCTCAGGTCATGATCTCGTGGTTCGGGAGTTCGAGACCCGCATTGCCGGGCTCTGTGCTCCCAGCTCGGAGCCCGGAGCCTGCTTCGGATTCTGTGTCTTCCTCTCTCTCTCTCTGCCCCTCCCCTGCTCGCGCTCTGTCTCTCTCTCTCTCTCTCAAAAATATATAAACATTAAGAACAAGAGTACTTAAACATAAAAACAGTAAAGGGAACCCAGACAGCTGGCTGGAAGGTCCCAACCACTCCTCACCACGTGAGTGGGGGAACGGCGGTTGCTGTGGGTCCCTAGACAGTTTCTCATGTCAACACGTGAGAAACTCGGGGGCAGAGGTGAGGGTTCGGACTCGTGGGACAGGGTCGGTGCGCACGTGCTCTTGAGCGTGTGCCTAGGTGACGCTCGATGCGCCGCTGTGGTCAGTGGCATCCTCGAGTGGCCGTGTAAAGGGATGTTAGTACACCGTGGGTGAGCACACGTGTGACAGCCGGTGTAAGGCCACGTGTCAGTGTGAGAGAAGCCACAGCTGTGGCTGGATGTCCGAGGGCCTGTGTCCAGCTCCGCGTCAATTGGCCAGAAAGCTGTGTGGTTCTGAGACGTTCCAGAAAAGTCTCTGAGGGGCTGGCCAAGTGTGAGTGACTTCTATTTTGGCACACAGGGGGAGCCTGTACACATACACATCAACAGCCCTCGAGTGGGTGTGCCCTTGGCCCGGGAGGCCCGTATCCACCCAGGCCTGGCAGGGCTGGGCCAGGACCCAGCTAATCTCGCCCCGCCAGGAGACGACCATCCACTACAGCTTTGGGACACCAAGCCGGCCCAGAGTCTCATCTCAGCCTGCGCTGATACCCCCCCGAGAGGCTGGGAGAACCCTGTTCTGTGACTCATCATTTCCTCCCCCCCCCCTTCCTGGAAGTCCCCAACCCACCTGGAGACACTGAATCAGGAGGTCCCAAAGGCAAGGCCATGTGGACCCAGGGGTCTGCCCTCCTCAAAAGGGAAGAACTATTCTTGGGATGGGGCGGGGGGCTGGTGGGGGGGGGAGCAGAGACCAGAAGGCAAAGAGCCTGCTCTCTTTCTAACCGGTCCCGCTGGCCCCCGCTTCTGGGCCGCCTGGTGTTGGTTGGGGGGGGCGAGAAATGGAATGGCAAGTCTTTGGAGGTGGCAGGATTTAGCAGGAAGATGTAAAAAGGGAAGTGGCCAGGGCCCAGGCCCGGGCGGGGAAGGGAGGCTGAGAAAAAAACCTGGCTGGGTCCGGGTAACGGGGATGACACATAATGTGGGGGAGCCCTGGGACTGGGAAGAGGGCCTGGCACAGGTCACTCAGATCTCCTCAGGTCCCCTATGAACTCCTCGGGGGTCACAAGCTCTCTGACTCTGGACTCAAATCCTGAGGCCCTGAGCGCCCCCAAATCCCCTCCCAAGTCCCCCCAGAATCCTCACCCCTCACAGAAAAGCCTCTGTATCCCTTCCCTCCCCCACAAACTCCCCAAGCATTACTTTCTTCCCTCTACAAGACTTCCTTGTCTTATCACCGTCTTGCAGCGTCCCCACTTACGTCCCCAGGCGCCCCCATTCGAAGCCTCCTTCCCCAGGGGTCTGTCCTCACTCGCTGGCCTCTGACCCTCAAAGGGCCACACCATCACCACCCAGCCCTGGGGCGCGGGCCGGGGGGGGGGGGTGTCCGGGCTCTGGAGGACTCAAAACCCTCTAGCGTTCGCGTGGTCGCTCCGGCCATCCCTAACCCGGGTCCCCTCCCCACGTGGCTTCCCCGCCCCCGCCCCCCCCCCTCGACGACTTCCACCGGGCGGGCGGGGTCTGACCTCACAAGATCCAGGAACGAGTCGAGGACTTCCTTGCTGGGGGCCTCTTCCTCGGCGCCCGTGGCGCCGACCGAGGCGTTGATGGCGGCGAAGGTGGCGCCCGGCCGCAGGGCCAGCGCCAAGCCCACGCCGAGCGCGGACGCCAGCAGCGTGGTGACCAGGAAAAAGAGCAGCGCCCAGGCGCCCAGGCGGCCGAGCGCGCTCGAGTCCAGGCTGGAGGCGCCGCCGATCAGGCTGCACACCACCAGCGGCAGTATGATCATCTTCAGCAGGCGCAGCAGCAGCTCGCCGGGGAAGGCGAAGGCCGCCAGGCGCGCGGGGCCCAGCGCTAGCGCGCCACCGGCCCCCGAGACCCCCAGCCCCAGCGCCACGCCTGCCACCACGGCCGCCACCGTCAGCAGCACCAGCAGGTTGGCGCGAAGGCAGCGGCGCACCCGCTCCCGGGAACCGCAGCAGCGGCCTCCTGCCGGGTCGGGGTCCTCTTTAGGGAGCAACGTCGGGGCACCGTTCCCGGTGGGCTCGGCCGCCTCGAACCCCTTGGGGTCTCCGCGCGGGGGATCGGCCACCATGTTGGAACGCCCCCCGGAGTTCTGCGGCGTCTGGAAGCTGCGAGCGCTTGGGGGGCTCCTTCCTGGAACGCCGACGTTCCTTAGAACGGAGAGTTTTGTAACACGGCCTGGAGGCCGGAACTTTGGAGGGTTCCTTGGAGTTGGGAGTTCACAGCGCCGGGGTTCCTTGGCTCGTGGAAGCTGGAGTGTCTGAGATCCCGAAGCTGGGCGCCGAGGCTCCTCTGCTCTTCCAGGTTGTGTCCTGCGCCCGAAAGCTGGGAGCCCCTGGGTTTCTCGGCCCTAGGGATGGGAATACAGGAGTGTATCAGGCTGGGACAGGGGTTCTTGGGCTCTGGAAGGCTGAAGGCGTCCAAGTGGCAGAGGTCCTCAAGAGGCCACGTCCCGGTAGCGCCGATCCGGGAGGCAGGGATCCGGGGCGCCGGGGTCCTGGAAACGGAGGCTGGGAAGCTTGAACCTGGGGGACGGGAGACAAGAGCTCCAGGAAGAGGGGAGCTGGGCTTTTGCGTCCGGGAGGGGAGATCCAAGCCCCTGAGTGCGGAAGGCTGCGGTCCAGGACCCTGGGAGGTAACGGCCACCGATCCCGGGGGCAGCTCGCGGGCGCGCCGCGTGGCTCTGAGCCCGCACGGCGGAAGCTGCGAGAATTAAGGGCAGGGGCGAGGCTTGAGAAGGCGGGCAGCGAACCGCGGGCGCCGATTGGCGGCAGTGTTTAATGGGCCATTCTGCGAGCGAGAGGTGGGGCTGAGGCCAGAGCGGGGCCAATCAACCGTAGAAGGCAGACTAACAAACTCTCTATCGAGGGGCGGGGACACTGTGGGGGGTGGGGGGGTGGGGAACGGGGGCGGGGGCGGGGCCCTGTTGGGGCGGGGCCTAACGGGCGAGGCTTTTTTTTTTTTCCCGCCAAAGGAATCGCGATGCAGGTGGGGGCCGTTAACCGACAACAGTTCCCTGGCTTGAGGGTCTCTAGAAAGTGCAAGTGGTCGGCAGGTGGCTCAACCCAGCGGCGACGGCTCCGCCCCGAGTCCAGTCTTTCGTCGCCCCTCGGAGCTCAAATTCCTCGAATGTAAAATGCAGATTAGGAAAAGCCCATCCCGCCCACGATTGGCGTTAAGATTTCAATTAGATGGAGGTATTTATTCAATAATGTTAACAAGGAAAACAAATAAAATGTTCCCGGGGCGCCCGGCGGGCTCAGTGGGTGGAGCCTGCCTGCGACTCTTGATCTCCGGGTTGTAGGTTCGATCCCTACGTTGGGTGTAGACCTAAAAATAAAATCTTAAAACACGGGTTTAAAATAAATATTCCCAGTTCAGAGCCCGACGCTTATCAATAACGGCAGTTCCTATATTAGGGTGGTAATCCACTCACCCCTGGGTATGCAATTCATAATTCACTCGTTAAAAATTAGAATCCACTCTTATGTGCTAATTATTTCACAAACGCTTTCACCAAATATTTCCCCCCACATTTTATTATGAGAAATGTCAAACATACAAAAAAATTGTGAAGCATCTTGCAGGCAACATCCATCTCTACAATTATTTCATCAAATTTCTCTGTCGTGTGTATTATCTATACTATAGGCATAGATGTCAGTATCTCGTCTATATAATTTCTGCCCACTTATCTCCCTATCCATTCATCCATTCACTTTTTAAACTTCATTTTGCTTAATTTTCTTTGTTGTTTATTTATTTATTTTAGAGCCCTAAAAAAATATGGTTTGGGCTCCGACCAGCTCCGGGTGCTGCTGGTGAGTTCTCCCTCCTGGTCACCACCAGCCCGAGACCCAGACCCACTTGGGAAGGGGCTTTGAGAACTGTCTTTGAGAACACATCTGTAGGATCTCAGCCAGTGGGGCCAGGCTGAGCTGAGATCTGCCCAGGCTCTGAAGCACGTGCCACCCCAGGCACGTGTGGCCTTGCGGACCTCCGACCTGTGTCTCTCAGACACTCCGCGTTCCCAAATCTTCCCTCCTCCACTGCTTTAGAAAGCCCCCACCCCCTTCTCACTCTTACAGGCCGAAGTTATTTTCATTTAACAAACTCCTGCTCAGCTCCTGGGCTTGGCTGTGCGCGAGAAAGTGTGGGCGCTAAAGCTACCGAGGCATGGGTTCGAATCCGGCCTCCGCCACTTACCGGCAGGTGCAAAGCCCTGAGGCGGCAGGAAGAGAGGCTTCCGCCCCGTTAGAAATGCTGTCGGACGTTATCTTGTCGCCACTAATCCTGGAGACCTCAAGCCCTAGTTTTTCTGATTTGGGAGCAGACGGAGGAATGGGGTTTGCTGTGGCCCAAACCCCCTACCTGGGCAGGGAATTTGAACTCGGGTGTCTCTGACCCTAGGCTGCGCCCTCAACCCCTAATGGGACACTATGGCTACCACTGTGGCTCCTCCCGTAAGCAGAGGCATTTCTGTCGAGGGACCATCACCTATTCCGAGCACAATGTCAGGCTCTGTGATGGATGGTGCTAGGGCCCTGTCCTGCGGGGACTCACAGGACAAGTGGGGAGACCACTCATCCCCAGAAGGTGATGACAGAGAGAGCAGGGTGGGATGGGCAGCCCAGAAGGGATGCTTGACCCAACGCGGGGGTCAGGGAAGGCTTCCCGGAGGAGGAGACATCCCGCCTGGGATAGCAAAGAGTTGGACCAAGCCCAGGGAGAGGGTATTCCGGGCAAAGGGACCAGAACCTGCAAAGCCCCAGACTTGAGAAGAGCTCAGAATGTTCCCAGGCGTGGCCCTGACTTAGTCACTCCACCCTCTGAATGGCCCCAGTGGCTTCCCTAGGGACAAAGTCTAAATTCTCCGGCTGGGCATCTGTCTGTCCAGCGATTCATTCCCTCAGTCAGTCAACAAACCACAGCCACAGAGCAGAACACAGAAGAGCCGTCAAACAAGACGAGACAGACGGGGACCTGGGTGGAGGGCAGGCTTCAGAAATAAATCCGGTGTCCAGAAATATTGTTGAGGAGGAACACACGAGGGGCGAGAGAAGGCGCAGAGGACCGGGCCCCGCACCTTCTGTGGGGGAAAACAAGTATTTACCCGCCTCTGTCTCGAATGCACTGACGGTCTCTTGCAGGGTGTCACAGAAGCTGCCCGGAGTGGCTGCTTTCAGAGACAAAAGCGTGGCTTTGCGGTTCAGCGTGAGCGTTGGGGCTCCCCCAGCTGCCAAACGGAGACGGCAGCGGCGGCGTCTGGCCTCAGAGCTCACGGAGGGACCAACCAAGGTCACGTCTACCAAGTGCTCTGGGTCGGTGGCCGGCCAACTGCAGCCCTCATGGGATTCGAAGCTGGGATGACCTCTTGAGACCCACATTTTATCTAAGGCCAAAGTGGAAAAGGGCTTTTTCCGTATCTTCCCTCGGACACAGATGCCCAGGCTGGTGCCCCCCACCCGAGAAGCGTTCGGGTCTCGGGGCAACTGGGCAAACAGAGCCTGAGAGGAAGCAGCTGGGACCTGGCAGCTGGGTTTCAGGTGCGGCGGCTGCAGGTGGCCAGGCTGGGGGGGGGGGGAGGGGGGCAGGGAAGCTTCTGGCAGCCCTCCTGGTGAGCAGGGCCCTGGGGACGGAGACGTGGCCCAGGCTGGTTGGGCAACACGGGCAAGGGCCAGGCTGCGCCCAGGCCCTGCTCTTGAATTTCAAGTGTGGGGGTGCCAGATGGGGAGGCAAGATGGTGGGGAGGAGTCTCCAGGACTCAGGGGACCCTGGAGCTCAAAGTCGCCCCGAACGTTCGGGAAGTACGGGGTGGGTCTGGGCCAAGAGGGGAAGGTTTGAGGGTTTGGTCCAGGATTGGCCGGTGGAGCGTCCCCACCCCTTCCCCTCCTCAGGCTTGGAGAGAAAAGTATACCAACTAGTCCCAGCCAGCCTTCCTTCCCCTCCGCCAAGCCTCCCACCCAGACTGGGATTTCATCATTGGAAAAGAAAAGGCCTGGGGCTCTGGGAAGGAGGTGAGAGGGGCCCGGAGGACGCTGGGCGGAGCGGTGTGGCATCTGCACCGCACGGAGCAGGGAGGGCCTTCCTGGCCTCAGTCTGCCGCCCGCGAAATGGGTATCGTTTGGCTCCGTGAGAGGGCGGGGTATCTGACAGCTGGAGGGACCGAGTTGACTTCGGGGGGGGGGGGCATCCGCCACCTCCCTCAGACCTGTGATCGGGAGCCCCCAGAGGATGCGGCCTCTGCTCCTCCCTCAGATTTGCATTCATGTGTTCAGCAAACTTTTTCTGAGAAGTCCAGTCTGGGAAGTGAGGCCAGGGACGGTTTCCTGGACGAGGGGGCATCTGAGCCGAACTGTGAAGGACGTCAGAGCTGACCAGCGAAGGAAGGAGGGAAAGGGGAAGGGCAGAGGACACAGCCCGGGCAGAAAGACCTGGAAGTGAGGAATTTATGAAACTAAGAAGAGTTCCATTTGGAAACTGCCAAGAAATGAGGCCCGGAGGGGGCGTCTGGCTGGCTCAGTCGGGAGACCATGCGACTCTTGATCTCGGGGTCATGCGTCCGAACCCCACATGGGGTGTAAAATAAAGTCCTGGGGCGCCTGGGTGGCTCCGTCGGTTGAGCGTCTGGTTCTTGATTTCGACTCGGGTCGTGATCTCACGGTTCTCACGGTTCGTGAGATCGAGCCCCATCTCTGCGCTGACATCAGAGCGGCTGCTTGGGATTCTCCCTCTCCTTTTCTCTCTCTTCTCCTGCTCTTTCTTCTCTCTCTCTCTCTCTCTCTCTCTCTCTCTCTCAAAAGGAATACATACACATTAAAAAAACAAAGTCTTTAAAAAAAAGACTTTAGCCAAAATCATTCATTTAATTCGGTTTAAAGGCAGCGGGGTCCTGCTGCGGTCACAGCGGTGGCCAAGGGGGTTCCACTCTGTCCTCAGGGAGTCTTAGTAACCACATCACATGCTTCCATTGCATGTTGACCTACAGATTCCCGGCCCTGAGGCAAAACAGAAGGAAGGAAAATCCTACCACAACCCCAGAAGAAGAGAACGAGAATATCAGTGGCCGGTCCTCAAGATTCTAGAATTGCACTCCTTTGATGGGAGTGCTTAGGGGTTCTTAGCACAGTCTATACATCTGTATTTTCTTTCTTTTTTTTTTTTTAATGTTATTTATTTTTGAGAGAGCGTGAGCAGGGGAGGGGCGGGGGGGGGGGGGACAGAAGATCAAAAGAAGGCTCTGTGTTGAAAGCAGAGAGCCCCATGCAGGGCTCGAACTCGTGCAACGTGAAATCCTGACCTGAGCCGACGTCGGCCGCTCAAGGGACCGAGCCACCCGGGGGGCCCCTCCAGATCTGTATTTTCCAACCTCAGTTGTTAACCTACTAGGCGTAAAACAGTGAGTCTCAAGCAGTCAATCGGGGCATGTGTAAAAATAATTATGGTTTCCTGGTATTTTAACTTAACTGTGGGCGCGCACCTGTTCACACACACACTGCGTTGCCGATAAAATATGAATTCTGTTGTGCGTCGAGTGAGGTAAATTGGACACACTTGGAAAAAATTGTTTTTAATTTTTTTTTTAACGTTTATTTATGTTTGAGACAGAGACAGAGCATGAACGGGGGAGGCTCAGAGAGAGGGAGACGCAGAATCCGAAGCAGGCTCCAGGCCCTGAGCCGTCAGCACAGAGCCCGACGCGGGGCTCGAACTCACGGACCGTAAGATGGTGACCTGAGCCGAAGTCGGACGCTCTACCGACTGAGCCACTCAGGCGCCCCAAATCGGAAACGCTTTGAAAAACACTGGTCTGCGGCCCCCTACCCAATCGTCTCCCCATCTTTTTCTCACACAAACGTCTCTTTGCTTTCAGCCAAGATTTTCTCATGCCAACCCAGGGATCCCCTGTGTCCTCCAGACCCCCAGCCTGGGTCACGTGTCCCTCCAAGCTCCTCCAGTCCCTCGAGTCTCCCATCCCAGCCCTGCCCACTCTGGACGGTCACTGTCTGGGGATAGGTCTGTCCCCACCATTGGGCTGGAGGGTGGGGGCGTCTTCACCGCCGAGTCCCCAACATTGCCCTGCACGGGGCCCGGGGCGCACAGTAGGGGCTCTGGGAATGTGGTCTGACTCTTTCAGAAGCGGGAAGGAAAGGAAGGAGGCAGGCCACTTGGGTACACCGGAGCCAAAAGACTCGGGGCCTTCGGGCATCCAGGCCTGTCTGGGAAGCCGCGGCCTGGGACCCGGGAGACTCGCCCAGACCTTCCCTTCCTACCTTTCTAGTTATTTATTTAGGAGCCGGCTTGTCTGGGCTGCTCTGCCCCGCCCCCGCCCAGCTGCAGGCCGCTTGTGGCGCAACAGTAACTCTCGGGTTTCTGGGCCTGAAGGCCCAGAGAGAGGGTGCTGCCCTCCTTACTTCTCCCCACACCCAGTTAAGGTCCTGGGAGCTGGTTCCCAGGCCAGTTTTGCCCCCTACTCCACCACTCCCGGGCCTGCCCCGGGACCCCACCGCTGCCTCAGAGCTTGGGTGACCTGGATGGAAACACACTGGATGCTTTCAGGGAGTCAGGATAGGATAATGGTCAAGGGTGTGGGGTCAAGGGTACGGGGCAGCGACAGGGGCCCTCCCACTTCTCAGCTGACCTTGGGCGAGGGATTCTGCCTCTGAGCCTCATGTCCTCAGCTCTGAAGCAAGATGAAAGTCGTATTTACCCCCAGGGTGGCAGGAGAATTAAATAAAACCAGGTGGCCGCAAAAGATAGGCCTTGGCCATGTGACAAGAGGTCAGTATATGGTACATTAGTCTATCAGTATATCAGATTATTGGCTTTTCCCTTTAGAGATCCCTGGTCAGAAGTTCGCCAAGCCATACCCCCCCTGGGGGCGTGGGGGGGGGTCTGAGGCGAATCCAAAGGAACATGGCCTTGGGACACCTGGGTGGCTCATTTGGTTGGGCGGCCGACTTCGGCTCAGGTCATGATCTCAGAGCTTGGGGGTTCGAGCCCCGCGTCGGGCTCCGTGCTGACCGCTCGGAGCCTGGAGCCTGCTTCCGATTCTGTGTCTCCCTCTTTCTCTGCCCTTCCCCCCGCTCTCAAAAATAAAATATACATTGGGGCCCCTGGGTGGCTCAGTCGGTTAAGCGTCCGACTTCCGCTCAGGTCACGATCTCGCGGTCCGTGAGTTCGAGCCCCGCGTCGGGCTCTGTGCCGACGGCTCAGAGCCTGGAGCCTGTTTCCGATTCTGTGTCTCCCTCTCTCTCTGCCCCTTCCCTGCTCATGCTGTGTCTCTCTCTGTCTCAAAAATAAATAAACATTAAAAATAAAATAAAATAAACATTAAAAAAAACAAATTAAAAAAAAGGAACATGGCCTCGTCAGGAGCTAATTCAAAGGGTAAATGATCACGCAGCCTGTTCACGGTGACTATGTGGGTGTCATCTCCGAAGGCAGCCGGCGTGAAGGACCAGGACGTTGTGAGTCTGGAGTTTTTGTCACCTCCAGCCCCCTGAGGCTAGGGCAGCCCCTGAGTATCAAGTGGTCTCCCCACCTGTGCGGCTGGCCAGCTGGGTCCCCAGAGAAACGTCCAAAGAGCCACCGCTTTACTTCTGAGAAGAGTGTGAGGCCAGTGACCTGGCTTTGAGGGGGGGTCGGGATTTGCACTTGAGCTTGAGATGACGGGGCATCTGAGTTCATCTGCGTGCTGATCAACGGGCTCTGGGCAAAGTCCCCCCCCGCCCCCCGCCGGAGTTGTGGGGTGGGGAGGACGGTGAACGATGTTGCCACCTTGACCTCAAGTAACGCTTAGTTACCATTTGAGGGCCCATTAGAGACCAGTGGGTCCGATCCCCTCGTGGTACAGACAAGGAAACCGAGTCACGAAGTCCCCCAGGGCATTACTGGCCAAGGCAGAGAAGCCGTCAGCGGGGATGGAGATGGGATATCAGGCCGGGAAGAGCGGAGGGCACAAACACCCAGAATAACCAGAGAAGTCCGAGAAGGACATCAAGATACCTTCCACCCATTTTATCTTTTTGACCCCAAGGCACCAAGTTAAAAAAATGTATTTAAAAAAAAAATAAATAAGGGGCGCCTGGGTGGCTCAGTCGGTTGAGCGTCTGACTTCGGCTCGGGTCACGACCTCACGGTCCATGTGTTCGAGCCCCGCGTCGGGCTCTGTGCTGATGGCTCATGGCCTGGAGCCTGCTTTGGAGTCTACGTCTCCCTCTCTCTCTGCCTCTCCCCCCGCTCACACTCTGTCTCTCTCGCTCTCAAAAATAAAGAAACATAGAATTTTTAAAATAAGTATACATTTAAAAAAAAATTTTTTTGGGGGGGGTGAAACCGACACAACATGAAAATGAACCGTTTTCAAGCAAACAATCCAGCGCCATTCGGTACAGTGCCAGTGTTGTGCAACCACCACCTCTGTCTAGTTCCAAATCATTTTTGTCACCTCCCCCAGCCCCTGCCAGGGAAACCCGTGCCCATGAAGCAGTGACTCCCCATCCCTGCCCCCGGGTGCCAACACCAGTAATCCGCGTTCTGTTTCTGTGGATTTGCCTCTTCTGGGGATCGTTCGCACAAACGGAACCGCACAGTATGTGATCGTGACGGTCTGAGTGTGCGTGTCACCCCCAAGTTTATATGTAGAAACCCTAACCCCCCCCAGGGGCGCCTGGCTCAGTCGGCTGAGCGTCCAACTCTTGATTTCGGCTCAGGTCATGACCTCACAGTTTGCGAGTTCGAGCCCTGCAATTTGGGCTCTGTGCTGACAGCGTGGAACCTGCTTGGGATTCTCCGCGTCCCTCTCTCTCTGCACCTCCCTCCTCTCTCTCTCTCTCTCAAAAAAATTTAAAAAAAAAAAGAGGCTCCAAAAAGCAGCGTCGCCCCTTCTGCCAGGCGAGGTGACGAGTCTGTTACCAGAACGGGGCCCCCACCTGCCCACGCCATGCCATCAGGCACCCCGATCTCCGACTTCCAGCCTCTAGAACAGCGACCGATAAACTTCTATCGTTGACGAGCCATCCGGTCTGCGGCATTTTGGTAAAGCAGCCCGACCAGACCATGACAGTGAATTTGACATTGGACTTCTTTCAATTAGCAACCCGTAGTTTGGTGTAATTATTACCAACCATTGAACCCTCACCAAATCCTGGGTGCTTCCGGGACGGCACATGTCTCAACCTGTTTGAGCCTCTCAACAAGCCGCCAAAATTACCCTTATTGTGACAGTCCCGTAGACAGAGGTACAGAGAGGCGGCCGGCCCCGCCCAGGGTTCACGCAGCCGGTGAGTGGTCGCACCGAGACCTTTTTCCTTCTCCTTTTACTTTATATTGTATCTGATTATTATTCTTAGCATCTTTGGCCTTCTTACTTTTCACGCCGTGGTAAAATATACATAACCTGAGGGGCACCTGGGTGGCTTAGTGAGTTAAGCGTCCGACTTCGGCTCAGGTCACGATCGCACAGCTTGGGGGTTCGAGCCCCGCGTCGGGCCCCGAGCTGACCGCCTGGAGCCTGCTTCGGATTCTGCGTCTCCCCTTCTGCCCCTCCCCTGCTCACGCTCGCTCTCTCTCTCTCTCAAAAAATAAGTACACGTTAAAAAAAAATTTTTTTTAAATATACATAACATGATGTGGACTCTTTTTTTTTTTAACGTTTATTTATTTTTGAGACAGAGAGAGACAGAGCATGAACGGGGGAGGGTCCGTGAGAGAGGGAGACACAGAATCTGAAACAGGCTCCGGGCTCTGAGCTGTCAGCACAGGGGCCCGATGCGGGGCTCGAACTCACGGACCGCGAGATCGTGACCTGAGCCGAAGTCGGCCGCCTAACCGACTGAGCCACCCAGGCGCCCCTGGGCTCTTTTCATCATTCGAAAGAGTACAATCCAGTGGTGTTGAACACACTCACGGTGTAGACATCAGCAGTACCTGGTTCCAAACCTGTTTTCATCACGCCAAAGAACAGGCAGGATCCGAACGCTGGATTTCTACCTCCAGAGCCGAGGCAGGTGCTCCCCCTCAGCCTCTCGCCCGAGGAATTTCGCGAGTGGGCAAGAACTCCTCCCGTCTTGGGAGTCAGGCCCGCAGAGCGATCGGTAGCTACGGATCGTTTCCCAGGATCTGGGTTCTAGCACCGGGGCGGGCACACCCCACACCGGGCTCCTCTCGCTGCCGGGAACCTTGTCACCGCCTCCAGCCCCTCGCCTCCTGTGACCACGAGGGGGGACCCCTAAAGGGTGCCAGCGCGGAGGAGAACAGAACTGACGGGTCGAGATGGGCCTCGTGGCATCGTTCGAGCCCCCTGAAGCCAGCTACGCCTGAAGCCAGCCAACTGGACGACTTTTCACTCCGACGGGCCGACCCGTTTCTGATTTTGCGGAAGACGGAGGCAATAAGGCTCTCAGGCCCCTGACGTACAAAGGGACCGAAGGGATCCCGTAAGAGTCAGTCGGCTCTAGGGCTCTGGGGGTAAGCTCCCGGAGAAGGGGAAGGCGGCAGAAAACAAGAGCGGGTGGGAACACGGCCCATCTCAGGGGACAGACAGCAGATTATCGAGGTGGCTTGGAATGTGCGATTTACAAGGGGTCGTGGTCATGAGGGAGCATAACGCAGGCTGAGGGCAAAATACAAGCTCCCGCCCCCAGGTGGGATACGTGTGATAGTCTCTGGACACCCCCGGGCTCCCCAAGAACAAACGAAAGGGGTTTCGGTGCTTGCCACGGTGACCTGGGAAACTAAGGCAAATGAAGAGTTAAAGCCCCTTACTGCCTCCAGCCCATTGGCACATCCTTGAAACGGGCAGAATGACCTCCTTCTAGGAGTTCAGCTGCCTCGATGAGGACACTTTGCGGGGGGACACAAGAGAATCTTGGCTTAATATTATCCTGACCCCCCCCCCAGGATCCCGTGAGTCACTTGGACGTAGAAAAATGCCCTTGGAAACTTCCTTTATGTCCACTCCCCCAAGATACTCCCCGTTTATGGCCCCTGCCAGCCATCCGAAGGGTCAGACGACTGAGGTTTTACTAAACGGTAATCAATGGCGTTTTCCTAACCCGGCGAGCCCCTCAAAGTCCTGGAAACCTTGCTTCCGAAATACCTGAGAGACTTCCTCTGTCCCTGATCCCCTCCCAACCCGAGGGGATAGGATGAGTTACCTGTCACGACCCCAGAGTAGCTCTCCCCGCCCACGGGTCCTGTCCCCGGGGCTTGATAAAATCCCCTGTTTGCACCAAAGACGTCTTCGGGAATCCTCTCTTGGCCGTCAGCTCCGAACTCCACCATCACCCCAAAACCCCATCATCGGTGGGGTCGTGAGGCAACAACCTTCCTGTCACAAGACAGAGGGACAGGCCCCAACGCCGAAGGACCGGGGCCTTGGAAGAATCAGGCAGCCAGAGCCATCCAAGAGTTTAAGCCGCAGGGGCGCCTGGGTGACAGGTAACTCGGTCGGTTACGCGTCCGACTTCGGCCCAGGTCACGATCTCACGGGTTCGTGAGTTCGAGCCCTGCGTCGGGCCCTGTGCTGACGGCTCGGAGCCTGGAGCCCGCTTGGGATTCTGTGTCTCCCTCTCTCTCTGCCCCTCCTCTGCTCCTGCTCTCTCTCTCTCTCTCTCTCTGTCTCTCTCTCTCAAAAATAAATACACATTTTTAAAAAAATAGCACACAACTTTACAGGAAAAAAAAGAAAAAAAGAGCCTAATCTCTTTGCATTACAACGGCGTGCTGGTAAATAGTTAACCACTGGCTCTTTGGGGGTGGAAACAGCCCTGATTTGCAGGTTACCGGTTTCTAATATGACCTTGTCGAAAGCGGAGATCGGAAGAAATACACAGCAGCCCCGGTTAAGCGTCCAGCTCCGGATCTCAGCTCAGGCCTTGATCTCAGGCTCGTGAGTTCAGGCCCCGGGTGGGGCTCCAGGCTGGGCGCGAAGCCTACTTAAAAGAAAACCACAGAAACTGATGGCCCACACGTTAGGGAGTGTTTCTACCGTGTGGACAAGACAGACATAAATAATCTCTCTACCGTGCGGACAAGATAGACATAAATAATCTCTGGCGCAGAGATTAGCCTCCTCGTCACGGAGCGACACATGTTGACCACTGATCGTCTTTGTGTTTAGTGTAATTTATTTCATCGCGAGTGCACGTCATTTCATTTCCGGCAACTGGCCGAGTTTAACGACCGGCTTGCAAAATTCCCGAAAGTTTGGCAATCAGCTCTCACAGACGGTTACAAGCCAGCCCCAGCACACCAGGGAGACATCTCCCAGATGAGAAAGAGAAAGCCAACTTTTGCACAAGTCGCTACAAGGCCGTGTCTGGGCCTCACTCTTCTCGCCGAAGAGTGAGCCCCGCTCTTCAGCTTCGAGGCTCCTTTCCAGATGTGGAACGCTTCAGGCTCCTACCTCAGGGCCTTTGCACGTGCTGTTCCCGCTGCTGTTTGCACCCCTGTCCCCAGATAACCACGGATATGGGAAGCAAAGGCAGAAAGAAAGGCAGGTGAGATCGAATTTCCTCATAACCCCACAGCCCACTGAGAGGTAGCTACTTGAGATCGAGTACTGAGGTTTATTTTGAGAAAAAGCATACTCACACAAACACGCGTGAGGGGCACAGAGAGAGGAAGAGAATCCCCCGCGTGGCGGTGGGGGGGGGGGAGCTCGATCTCAGGAACCGTGAGCTCCTGACCTGAGCAGAAACCAAGAGTCGAACCCTTAAGGACCAAGCCATCCAGGGACCCCAGCTCCCAACATCCGACCCACTACGTAACGTTAACATGTACTTACTTTGTGGATCTACTGCCTTCCCCACTTGGAATGTCAACTCCCTTCCCTGCTGGAGCCCCAGTGCCTAGAACGGTACCCGGCATACAGTAGGCGCTCAATACGCAAGTGTTGAATAAGTGAATATATTCTTTTTTTTTTTTTTTAAGGAGGCTCTACGACCAACGTGGGGCTCGAACTCACAACCCCGAGATCGAGAGTCACCAGCTCCAGCGACTGAGCCAGCCAGGCGCCCCTGAATGTACCCTTACATTTAAAAAAAAAAGGGGGGGCAGGATCATGTGAATTACCTCCATAACATTTCACTAGCTGTGCTTACTTACATATGATCGACTATCTCTGGGAAAAAAAACCCAAGAAACTGGTGGCCCCAGGGCACCCCCCCCCACCCGGAGGGGCCCCAGGGGGGAAGGGAAGGCTTTCACTGCATCCCCTTCCGGAGCTTTTAGAGATCTGTGCCTTTAATTACCTATTAAGATTTTTTTTCAAGTGTTCTATAAAAAGTACTGCCTCGGGCTGTTGTGGGGAACAGGGATGGAGGAGGGTGAGCGTGGGCTGCGAGGACGCTGGGGCAGTGACCCGAGAGCGGGGACTGGACAGGGCTGCCAAGCCCTCATCGCCTGTTCCAGAAGGCCCCGCCACGGAATGTTCTGCACGAAGCCCTTAGGGGCGCTGGGAGGCGAGGCTTGTCCCTCAGACCCGGCCCTCTTGGCCTGGCCTCTGCGAGCCAGCCGCAGGGCCTCCCCAAAAGGCACTTTGGCCACCTCCGTCCCCGCACCAAAGGATCCCGATAAGATCCACCGCCTCCAACTGTCCAGGGGATCGAAGCTGCGAATCCTTGGGGCGCCCGGGTGGCTCAGTCGGTTGAGCGTCCCGCTTCGGCTCGGGTCACGATCTCGCGGTTTGGGGGTTCGAGCCCCGCGTCGGGCTCTGTGCGGACAGCTCAGAGCCTTGGAGCCTGCGTCGGAGTCTGTGTCTCCCTCTCTCTCTGCCCCTCCCCTGCTCATGCTCTCTCTCTCTCGCCCTCTCTCTCAAAAATAAATAAACCATGGGGCGCCTGGGTGGCGCAGTCGGTTAAGCGTCCGACTTCAGCCAGGTCACGATCTCGCGGTCCGTGAGTTCGAGCCCCGCGTCGGGCTCTGGGCTGATGGCTCAGAGCCTGGAGCCTGTTTCCGATTCTGTGTCTCCCTCTCTCTCTGCCCCTCCCCCATTCATGCTCTGTCTCTCTCTGTCCCAAAAATAAATAAAAACGTGGAAAAAAAAAATAAAAAATAAATAAATAAATAAATAAACCTTGAAAACAACAGCAAATCTGAATCCTTCGTATCCCGTCTACAAGGGCAGGAGCACCGGACTGAGTTGCACCCCCAGAGGGAGATGTCAGCTTCCTTCCTCCACGTGACAATGATCTGACAGGCGTCAACTCTTTGTCAGGCACCCGGCCAGGGGTCAGGGAGCTGGGGGGTGAAGGGAGGCCTCGGCAGACACAAAAGGGAGCCCGTGGAAGTAGGAACAGGGTTTTTGTTGTTTTTGTTTTTTTTTTTTTAAGTTAAATCCTGTAAGAATAATTGGTCTGCGATCTGACTGAGAAGGTGCCCTCCTGGTGAGGAAGTGGGAAGGGAGAAGCAGGCGGAGGGAACAGCGAGCGCAATGGCCCAGAGGCTGGGGATGAGCTCAGAGAGTTCGGGAATCAGGAAGCAGGCCAGTGCGGCTGGATCGAAGGGAACCAGGGAAAGTGTCATCAGATGCAGCTGAAAAGACAGGTCTCCATGGGAGTCGTCGACTCTGTCAGGAGCTTGGTAGCATCCCCTCCTCCGGGAAGCCCTCCTTGGCTGCATCAGGTGCCCCCATCCCGATCCTGTTCAGCCCAGGCTTGTCACTCTCTAGTCATCGGCCTGTCTCCTGCAATGCCCGGGGTAGGACTGATCACCGCTGGGTCCCCAGCCCTGTCCAGCACACACCTGGGTACACAGCAGGTGCTCGGTAAATGACGAGGGCGCATGGAGCAAGCTGAGGGCACAGCACAGGCCAGCAGCAGCCCCTCCCCCTGGTGGAATACGTGTGATATTCCCCGGACACCCCCGGGGGCTCCCCACGAACACAGGAAAGGGGTTTAAGTGCTTGCCGCGGAGAGGGGGGAACCGAAGGCAAACGAAGAATTACGTCCCCTTACTGCCTCCAGCCCATTGGCACGTCCTTGACACGGGCAGAGTGACCTCCCCCCAGGGGCTCGGCTGCCTCGATGGCGACACTTCGCCGGGGGCACTTGCTTCCGAAATACCTGAGAGACTTCCTCTGTCCCTGATCCCCTCCCAACCCGAGGGGATAGGATGAGTTACCTGTCACGACCCCAGAGTAGCTCTCCCCGCCCACGGGTCCTGTCCCCGGGGCTTGATAAAATCCCCTGTTTGCACCAAAGACGTCTTCGGGAATCCTCTCTTGGCCGTCAGCTCCGGACCCCGCGCCCCCCACCTTCACCCGGAAACTTCATCAGTAAACGCCCCGGGAGGCTGACCTTGGCTGCCTCCCTGTCTCCCCTCAGCCTTGTCTCTTCCTGACCCAGGCCTGCGTTCCTGAGCGCCCCATCCGGCCACTGTCTTCCATCCCATCCTCAAAGGCTCCTGCGGGGAGGATTCCCAACAAGGCCAGGGGCCTCTGATGGGCTGCCGTCCAAGGTGAGGGCTCTGAAGTGGTCGGATCAAACACTTCCAGGGCTGCCCTCGGGCCGGGCCAGCGTGGGGAGGCTCAGAGGAGACAGAGATTCCCAGGCGTCGGTGTTCAGGGAAGGAGAATGAAAGGCAGGGTTGAAAGGCAGGGTTGAAAGGCGGGGGGTCCCACCCCAGTGACAGCACGCGATTTTCAGTTGCTGACTCATTTGGGGCCAGAGGCTGAGCGAATCTTTTTTTTTTTCCTTTTCTTTTTCAGTTTATTTATTTTGAGAGAGAGAGAGAGAGAGAGAGAACCCCTGTCAGTGCAGAGCTCGATGTGGGGCTCGAACTCTCCAACCACGCGATCAGACCCGAGGCGAAGCTGGACGCTTAAGCGAAGGAGCCCCCACCCCGCCCCCCGCCAGGCACCCCACGCTGAGCTAATCTTTAAAAATAATACAATATTGGGACGCCTGGGTGGTTCAGTCGGTTGGACGTCCGGGTTCGGCTCAGGTCATGATCTCGCGGTCTGTGGGTTCGAGCCCCGCGTCGGGCCTGGAGCCCGCTTCGGATTCTGTGTCTCCCTCTCTCTCTCTGCCCCTCCCCTGCTCGTGCTCTGTCTCTGTCTGTCTCTCTCTCGAAAGTAAAAGCATTAAAAATAAGATTAAAAAAATAATACAATCTATTCATGTCGATGGGTAAGATGTAGTCAGACTGTGTAACTCAGAAGGTTCGAAAGGCCTAAAGGGAAAAGTATTCCATTTTTAGGATTTTAAAAGGGGGGGGGAGTACCTTTCAGGTTGGGTGCCGGCAGCTCACAATCTTTTAAACGATATCTGCTGCCCACGCAGGTCCCCTTCCCGGAGGCAGCTCTTATTACCAGTTTCACTCAAAATGCTCAAAGGATATTCACTAGGCGCCTACTATGCGCCAGGCACTGTCCTAAGGGCTGAGGATATAATAGAGGGGGCTGGGGAGTCCGTATTTTTTAACGTTTACTTATTTATTAAAAAATGTTTTTTAATGTTTATTTATTTTTAAGAGAGAGAGAGAGAGAGAGAGACTGTGAGCAGGGCAGGGGCAGAGAGAGAGGGAGTCACCGAATCCGAAGCAGGCTCCAGGCTCCGAGCGGTCAGCACAGAGCCCGACGCGGGGCTCGAACTCACGACCGTGAGATCATGACCTGAGCTGAAGTTGGACGCTTACCTGACTGAACCCCCCCAGGCGCCCCTATTTATTTATTTTTGATAGAGAGAGAGAGAGAGACAGAGGCAGAGTATCCCAAGTAGACCACACTGCCGACAGAGAGCCCGATGCGGGGCTCGAACTCATGAACCGTGAGATCGTGACCTGAGCCGAAATCAAGAGTCAGACGCTTCGCCCACTGAGCCACCCGAGCGCTCGGATCAGTATTTTTTCTTTTTCTTTTTTTAATAGAAAGGTCAGAGAAGATCAAACCGTTTTGAGTGCTGGTGGGGGTGATCTAGATTCCTAGATGCCAAAGGAGAAGCGGAGGAGAGAAGGGGCCCGGCTGGAATGTTGTCCATATCTAGGCAAAACAGGAAGGGTCCCCAGGCTCAAGGGCGACCACGGCGTTTGCCAAAGATAGACACAACAATCTCTCCCATCCCACACGCTCTTACAGTGCGACCTCGACGTGCCTCCCACTGTGGTTTTTTTTTTTTTTAAGTGTATGTGTTTCTTTTGAGAGAGACAGAGACAGCGCGAGTGGGGGAGGGGCAGGGAGAGAGGAAGAGAGAGAGAGAATCCCAAGCAGGCTCTACACTGGCAGCGCGGGGCCGACACGGGGCTCGAACTCACGAACCTTGAGATCACGACCCGAGCCCAAACCAGGAGACGGATGCTTAACCGGCTGAGCCACCGGGCGCCCCCCACCCACTCCCACTGAGGGTGTTTTGTGTGAGGGTACGTTCCCTCGCCCTTGACACCGGGCAAACCTTCGCGTCTACGCAGACCAGTAAAGCGAGTGGAGGTCAGGTTTCCGAGGACCAGGTATTTCCCACTTGCTTTTAGGGCGCCCGCTCCTGGAACCCAGACGCTTGGCTCTGCGGATGATCAAGGAGCCCACGCCGGGAGGTCCCATAAAGGTATGGCAGCCGTCAGCCCAGCTGAGGTCCCGGCCACCAGCTGCCGGCACCAACTCCCGGACGTAGTGAAGATCCCTCCAGCTGTTTCCGGCTCCCAGCCGGGAGTTACCTCCCAGGTCTGCCGCTCTAGCCGGCCGAGGCCCCAGATATCGGGGCGCAGAGACGCGCTGTCCTCGCTGTGCCTCGCTGAAATTCCTGACCTACAGAATCCATGAATATCACAGAGGGATTTTTTGTTACGCAGCAGTAGATAACCGGTACACCGAGTAGTGGGAGGAGGCAAGAGGTAGATGGGTGGGGAGGAGTCTGGGAAGGTTTTCCTCTGGTGGGTTCTCTCCTCTCAGTGATGTAGAAAGCAACGTCCCCACTGAGAGTGGGCAGAAAGGGAGGAGACGTAGAGTCTGAGCCGTCTAGGAAACAACTCGAGTCCACCGACGAATGAGTGGATAACCCAAATGTCGTAGGTCCACACGATGGAACATTATTCGCCCTCCATCTTTCCCCGCCTCCATCAGGCTGGTGTGAACGTCCTGGCGGAGGCTTTCGAGAACTCCAGAGCGTTAACAATGCCGACGAGGGAAGCGTCTGCCAAGTTCTTATTAGGCCACGCTCCAGAGTCATTTTCCAGCGTCTAATTGCGATGATGAAGCCCGATTACACGGAAGTCACTGGCGATCACGGAGCTGGGAAAATTGCTCTGAAGCTTCCAGACCTGTCCCATTAGTCTGATTTTATTTGCGCTGACAAACCACGGCTGGTGTCTCGGACCAAGAGGGAGTAGGAGAACAACGTATAGGAGGGAGAGTCCCGGCAGTCTTTTTCGAAGGGTGTAATACGTACGTACAAATAAAATACCTCAGTGGGGGGGGGGGGGGAAGGAAAGGAAATTCTGACGAGGTGGATGAACCTTGAAACATCACCCTAAGTGAAGGAAACTGGATGCCTGAGGATAAATATTGTATGGTCCATTTATATGAACTATTCAGAAGAGATAAGTCTGTAGAGACCGAAAGACAGTGGTGATGGTTGCACGGCATTGTGAATGCGTTGATGACACTGAATTTTACCCTTTTATTTTACTTTTTTTTAATTAAGTTTTTAATGTTTATTTATTCTTGAGAGACAGAGCATGAGTGGGGGAGGGGGGGAGAGGGGGAGACACGGAATCCGAAGCAGGCTCCAGGCTCTGAGCCGTCAGCACAGAGCCCGACGCAGGGCTCGAACTCGCGGACCGAGAGATCATGACCTGAGCCGAAGTCGGACGCTTAACCCACTGAGCCACCCAGGCGGCCCCAAAGTTTGGAATTTGAAATGGGGTGTTTAGGGAAGTCCTGGACGACAAGATGACATTTGAGCAGACCCCTGGAATTGTGGGAAGGGCATTCTGGGAAGAGGAAGGATTCTGGCGGGGGGGATGGGGGGGGAAGCTCAGATCAGGACCAGGTTTCAAGGAGCCAATGCACTTCACAGAGTAAGTGAGGGTAACAGCAGCAGCAAATGCAATGGGGACATTAGGCAGGGTGACAGACGGCGTGGGGCCTTGTGAGACCCTGGCTTTTGCTCGGAGACGGGAGCCACCAGGGGGTTTCGAGCAGAGAAGAGATGGGATCAACTTAGGTTTTAACATGGATTGCTGCGACATCTGGGCGGGGTGGGGAGGGGGGGACAGACAGCCAAGGCAGAAGGGAGGAAGCCAAATCTCAGTCACAACAACTTCTGTCGCGACTGAACTCTTGCCGTGACTCGTGGCTGAGATTTATTCGGGGCTGACGATGTGCCCCGCGCGGCCCTAAAAGCAATTCGGGGCGCGGGCTCGTGCAATGCCTCCCACCTCTTCGACCCTGCTTGACACATGGGCAAACCAAGGCTCGAAAAGATCACGTTGCTTGGCCAAGTTCATTCCTGATGGTTCCATCTACTGATTTATTTTTTGTTTCAAGTGTATTTATTTATCTTGAGAGAGACAGAGCATGAGCGGGGGAGGGGCCGAGAAACACGGACGAAGGACTTGAACAGGTGATTTTCGGAGCAGGAAACTGAACCAGCCGATACATATCTCAGGGGCGCCTGGGGGGCTCAGTCTTAGGTGCAGCGTCCGACTTCGGCTCAGGTCATGATCTCGCGGTCCGTGGGTTCGAGCCCCGCGTCGGGCTCTGTGCTGACAGCTCAGAGCCTGGAGCCCATTTCAGATTCTGTGTCTCCCTCTCTCTCTGCCCCTCCCCTGTGCATGCTCTTGTCTTTCTCTCTCTCAAAAATAAACATTCAAATTTTTTTTTTTAAAAAAGGAAGTGTTTGTTGAAAGAATGAATAAATCTCCAAAATCACAGTGCGTGTGTATGTGTGTGGTCTAGTGATAACAAAGGCTGTTTTCAGGATTCCAGGACAGCGCGTTATTTTATTGTTGTTTATTTAACAATTTTTTTTAATTTTTAATGTTTATTTATTTTTGAGAGCAAGAGAGCTTGGGCAAGCGGGGGAGGGGCAGAGAGGGAGGGAGACACAGAATCCGAAACAGGCTCCAGGCTCTGAGCGGTCAGCACAGAGCCCCACGCGGGGCTCGAACCCACGAACCGCGAGATCATGACCTGAGCCGAAGTCGGACGCTTAACCCACGGAGCCACCCAGGCGCCCCAGATTCACGTTGCAGTTTTAAAAAACAAGGCAGAGAGGGCGCCTCAGTCAGTTAAGCGTCCGACTTTGGCTCAGGTCATGATCTCGCCTTCTGTGAGTTCGAGCCCCGTCTCGGGCTCTGTGCTGACAGCTCGGAGCCTGGAGCCTGTTTCGGATCCTGTGTCTCCCTCTCTCTCTGCCCCTCCCCCACTCCCCCCCCGCGTGTCTCTCTCTCTCTCTCTCTCTCAAAAACAAATAAACATTAAGAAACTAAAAATAAAAACAACACAGAGAGGGGCTCCTGGCTGGCTCTGTCACCGGAGCATCGCACTCTTGATCTTGGCGTCAGGAGTTCAAGCCCCACATCAGGCAAAGAGATTACTTTTTTAAAAATTAAATTTAAGGGGCACCTGGGTGGCTCAGTCGGTTAAGCGGCCGACTTCAGCTCAGGTCATGATCTCGTGGTCCGTCCGTGAGTTCGAGCCCCGCGTCGGGCTCTGTGCTGACAGCTCGGAGCCTGGAGCCTGTTTCAGATTCTGTGTCTCCCTCTCTCTGACCCTCCCCCGTTCATGCTTTGTCTCTCTCTGTCTCAAAAGTAAATAAACGTTAAAAAAAATTAAATTTAAAAATTAAAAAAAAATGCTAAAGAAATAAATCAAATACAGAGAGATCCTGTGTGCCTTTTACTGAGTTTTCTCCAATGGGAACATCTTATAAAAGTGGCGTACAGCTGAGGGGCGCCTGGGGGGCTCAGTCAGTTAAGCATCTGACTTGGCTTGGGTCTTGATCTGGCGGCTTGAGTTTGAGCCCCCTCTTCAGGCTCGCTGCTGCCAGCATTGCACCCGCTTGGGATCCTCTGTCCCCCTCTCCCTCTGCCCCCTCCCCCCCACTCACGTGTGCTCTCTCTCTCTCAAAAGTGAATAAATGTTAAAAAAAAAAAACTATAGTACAGTTGATTCTCTTCATTCGCGGCAGTCATGCTATGTCAAGTTGCCGCGAATGCTGAGTTAGCGAATACTGAATCACGGTGGTGGGGGGGGCGAGGGGGGCGAGGGGGGCGGGGCGGGGGCGGGGGCTGCATACAGTTAGGCTCTGGCCAGCTTCTGGTTACAACATGTTCACGAAACCATTAATATGTAACTTTGTTTTCTGTGTGTTTCTCTTTGAAAACACCTTACATAATATCCCTTGTGGATTCCTTGGCCTTGAACTCAGGCCAACAGCTCTGTAACTCACACCTGAGGGAAGTTCTTCTAACGCACGTAAACATCGTGCACGTTTTCTCCGTGAGGCATATCCCAGCCTTGTTGCGCGTGGGGACTCTGGACAGCACGACTCTTGGGGGCTGTTTTACACGGGAAAACCACGAACGGAAAGCACAAAAATGTAAAAAATGTGGCACTTAAATAGACCGTGAAAAGGATGCTTGTTTGCAGCGTGGGAGCTGCAAGGGGAAGGCAGACCTGTAGCCCGGTTCAACTTCAGCTGGGAATGTGTGTTGGGCGACTCGAGTTTTTTATTTATTGACTTATTTTTTTCCATTCTGTACATGTCTGGGAATGACCCGGAAAGTGCCGCCAGTATTGACTTTGGGGGTTTCCGTATTTGCATTCGCAAGTATGGAATCTACAAATCACAAGGACCGACTGTCCGGTATCCCAAGCAGGATGTCCTGACACTGACCGGGTCAGAATACAGAGCATTCCATCACAACGTCTCCCTCACCGACCCCGCATTATCCTGGTGTGGCCACCCCCATTTTCTCTGCTCCGACCTCCTTCTGAACCCCTGGTCACCACTAATCTGTTCTCCAGTTCGTGGGTTCGAGCCCCGCGTCGGGCTCTGTGCTGACAGCTCGGAGCCTGGAGCCCACTTCGGATTCTGTGTCTCCCTCTCTCTCTGCCCCTCCCCCACGCACTCTGTCTCTCTTTCTCTTTCAAAAATAAATAAACATTAAAAAAAAAAAAACCACCATACCCCTTAGCCATCACTCCCCAATCTCTCCATCCCTCCCAGCCCCTGGTAAACCACCAGTCTATTTTCTGTCTTTATAGATTTGCTGCTTCTGCAGATTTCACGTCAATGGATCATACGTTGGTCTTCTGTGTCTGGCTTTTTTTTTTTTTTATTAAAAAACTTTTTTATGTTTGTTTATTTTTGAGAGAGAGAGAGACAGAGCCCGAGTGGGGGAGGGACAGAGAGACAGGGAGACACAGCATCGGAAGCAGGCTCCAGGCTCCGAGCTGTCAGCACAGAGCCCGACGCGAGGCTCGAGCTCATGAACTGTGAGATCGGGACCTGAGCCGAAGTCAGACGCTTAACCGACGGAGCCCCCCGGGGAACCCCTGTCATGTCGTGGTTTTCAATGTTTGAAGATTCGGCGACACCAAGGCTGCCTGGATACCAAGGGACGTGTGGCCGCTTGAGGTGACATCTGGGATTGGCTTCCAAATAAGTCCAGGGCCCTGCGTGGGGTATGAGAGCACAGGGTTAACCCGTACGTTGAGGATGAAAAGCAAACGTTCGAAGCAACAACAAATGGAATCAGGGTGTCGAGTTATCTCGCTCGACCTCTCACACCTCGCGGGCAGCCACAGGGGAAACGATGGCCCTGACCCCAGACAGGCTCGAATCCCGGGTCTGCCGCTCCCCGGGTCTGTGCGCCAGCTAAGTGACTTGGCCCTCACCTGCCCAGCAGGGGACAATCAGACCCCGTCAGAGAACCTTCAAGTTGGGGGCCGAGCGCCGAGCCTTCCTTGCAGCAAGAACTCAGCAGATGGAAACTGGGTGGCCTCCAGCAGGTGACTTTGCCTCTCTGGGCCTCAGTCTCCTCACCTGTGAAATGGGATAGTCCTCTCCCCTACCTTTTGGGGCTGGGGAGAGGACTCATTTGTTCGTTCACTCATTTAATATTTCTTGAGCGTTTTCTACACATCATTATTGAGTGTGTTTTTAAGCTTTTTTTTATTAAAAAAAATTTTTATGTTTATTTTTGAGAGAGAGAGAGAGAGAGAGACAGAGCAGGAGCAGGGGAGGGACAGAGAGAGAGAGCGAGAACACAGAACCCGAAGCAGGCTCCAGGCTCTGAGCTGTCAGCACAGAGCCCGACGCGGGGCTCGAACTCACAGACCGCGAGATCGTGACCTGAGCCGAAGTCGGATGCTCAACCGACTGAGCCACCCAGGCGCCCCTAAGATTCTGTTTTTAAGTAATCTCTGTGCCCAACGTGGGGCTCCAGCTCGTAACCCCGAGATCAAGAGTCGCGTGCTCTCCTGAGTGAGCCAGCCAGGCGCCCCAAGGATAACTATTTTCTGTGGTGAGGTCAGGAAGGCCAGGCAGGGGGAGGTGACATTAGAGTAGAGACCTGAACGAGGTGAGAGAAGGAGGCACACAAATATCTGGGGGAACTGTGTCCCAGGCAGAGAGAATAAGTGCAAAGGCCCTGAGGCAGGACTGTGTCTGATAAGCTCAAGGAACAGCAAAGGGGCAAAAGAGGCCAGTGTGCATGGAACAGAGTGTGCAAGGGGCAGAGAGGATGGGGAATGAGGCAAAAGAGGGGACAGCGGCGTCGTTAGGTCCTTGTGAGTGAGGCAAGAGCCGCAGGAGGGATTCCTATGGGATTTTTTTTTCGTTGTTTTTCTTTTTTGCAAGAGAGAGAGGGAGGCAGAGAATCCAAAGCAGGCTCCACGCTGTCAGCACAAAGCCCGACGAGGGGCTTGAACTCACGAACCGTGAGATCGTGGCCTGAGCTAGAGTCGGATGCTTAACCAACTGAGCCACCCAAGCGCCCCGCAGAGGGGATTCAGAGAAGCGAGTGACATCGTGCACTTCCTGCGAAAGGGTTCTGCCGTCGCGTAAGGAACCTTCTGCCCCGGTTAAGGTGACCGCCATGGCTAAGGTGAGGGACGATGGCTCTGGGACCGGGGTGGTGGCTGTGGGGGGTCAGGCTTCGGATACATTCTGAAGGTCACACCCACAGGACTTCCAGCTGGCTGGGATGTGGGCCGTGCGATGCAGAGGTGAGTCATGAGGCCCTTCAAAGTTTCCAGCCCGCGTGTCTGGAAGGATGTCTGTGCCGCCCGAGAAAGTAGGCGACTCAAGCCACCGAGCATGAGCTGCACACCGGAAGTGCCTGACATGCGCTAGGGCGATTAGAGAGGATGTGGTCGGCCAAGGGCGGGCGTCACGGGGGAAGGAAAGGCACGGCTGACCCTGGCCACCCTTGACAAGACTCAGGCAAGTGCTGGGCACAGAGCCACCCTTGTCTTCCACCTCCCGTTTCCCTCTGGCCTGGGCCGGCCTCTCCCTTGCCCAGGCCGGAAAGAAAGAATTTCTCCCATCTTTACCTTGAATTCACTCTCAGCCAGGTCGATGAAGCTCCCGCCCCCTTCTGCCAGGCCCGTCTTCACCCAGGGGGCTGATAACTACAGATAGGTTACATCGCAGATGTTTGGTATACGGTGTGAGGTAGAGATCTCCCATCTCATAACCTGCCTCCTCTCCTCATCTTCCAGAACTTCCGGGGCTGTTTTCCCCTCCCTCTTTTGCACGGTTATTCATTCAGTTTTGTCTTGTTCTTCTTCTTTTTTTTTTTTTAAACTTTTTAATGTGTATTTATTTTTGAGAGGGAGAGAGACAGAGGCAGAGACAGAGTGCAAGCCGGGGAGGGGCAGAGAGAGAGGGAGACGCGGAATCCGAAGCAGGCTCCGGGCCCCGAGCCGTCAGCCCAGAGCCCGATGTGGGGCTCGAACCCACCGACCTGAGCCGAAGTCGGATGCTGAACCCACTGAGCCACCCAGGCGCCCCTGTCTTGTTCTTATTGATTACTCAAGAGCTCTTTATATATTATGGACACGAATCCCTCTGTCAGGTACATGGATTGCAACTATCATCCACAACTTGTGGCACATCTTTTCATTTTGTTTACAGTGTCTTTTGATGTCCGAAGGTTTTTGACTTTCAATGCAGTCTTTTCTAGACAGCCCCATGTGGATAACCCACATCCTTCCTCCGCGATCTGAAAGGCGACCTTCTGTCTCTTATGAAATCTCCATGAATGTGTGGGTCTGTGTCTGAGCCATCTGTTCTTTTTTTTGGTAATCTGCTTGCCTAATCGTACGCAAATACCATGGTCTCTTAGTGGCTGAGGCTAAATAATGATGAACTTGATTTCTGGTTAGGCAAGCCCTCGTATTCCTCCCTGCTCAAAAGGTTCTTGCCTTTTCTCGTAGCTTTGTTTTCCCACATGGATTCGTTTCCCGGGGCTGTTTTAAGAAAGGCCCACAGACCGGGTGGCTTAAACGGCAGAAGTGTATTGTCCCGTGGTACAGGAGGTCAGAAGTGTTGCAGGATTTGGTTCCTTCTGAGGGCTGGGAGCAAGAATCCGTTCTAGGCCTTTCTCCTTGGCTTGTGGGTGTCCGTCTTCTTCCCGTGTCCTCGCTTGTCTTTCTTCTGAGCCCGTCTGTCCCTGGGGCCAAATTTCCCCTTCTTAAAGGACACCGGTCCTGGGGCACCTGGGTGGCTCGGTCGCTTAAGCATTAGACTTCGCCTCAGGTCACGATCTCTCAGTTCGTGGGTTTGAGCCCCGCGTCGGGCTCTGGGCTGACGGCTCAGAGCCTGGAGCTGCTTCGGATTCTGTGTCTCCCTCTCTCTCTCTCTCTGCCCCTATGCTGCTTGTGCTCTCTCTCTCTCTCTCTCAAAAATAAATACATAAACATTAAAAAAAAAAATCCCCATCTCCCTGATCTCACATCCCTCCCCAGCCACTGTTTTCTTTTAGAGCAACGCTTCCTCCCAGGGGTTTCTAGGGGCTTTTGTCCTGTTCTTTCCTGGGCTCTCCAGAAGCCGCTCTGATTGGTCCAGGGACCGGGCTCCACCAGCCCTGCTCTGGTCCCCGCTGACCCCGCTTTACCAAATCCAGCGGCCGATTCTCTGCCCTTCTCTGATGTGACCACTCAGCAGCTTTTCTTTTTTTTCGCTTTCTTTCTTTTAAGAATTGAGGTATATTCACATATCCTAAAATTCACTTTTTTTTTTTACAAAAAGTTTACTTATTTATTTTGAGAGAGAGAGAGAGAGAGAGAGACAGCACAGGAGGGGCAGAGAGAGAAGGAGAGAGAATCCCAAGCAGGCTCTGCACGGCCAGGGCGGAGCCCGATGTGGGGCTCGAACTCACGAACCCTGAGATCATGACCTGAGCTCAAACCAAGTCGGAGACTTCACTGACTGAGCCCCCCAGGCGCCACGCCCCCCTCCTCCACATTAGGTATTTCTTTTTTTTTTTTAATTTTTTTCAACGTTTTTTATTTATTCTTGGGACAGAGAGAGACAGAGCATGAACGGGGGAGGGGCAGAGAGAGAGGGAGACACAGAATCGGAAACAGGCTCCAGGCTCTGAGCCATCAGCCCAGAGCCCGACGCGGGGCTCGAACTCACGGACCGCGAGATGGTGACCTGGCTGACATCAGACGCTTAACCGACTGCGCCACCCAGGCGCCCCCACATTAGGTATTTCTAAGCGAGCCATCCTGACAGGGCCATCGTGCAGTGATCTGAACGGCACGGAAGGCACAGGTACTCTCTCCTCCTGAGCCCCCCGGTCCCCTTGATTGGATGACGCTGCGCTGGGTGGCTTTCCTTCCTACGCACTGGCCTGTCAGCCTGTCTGTTACCCTCTGATCTCTCCTCTTCCTTTCTCCCTCCCCCGCCCCCCCCACCGTGGCGACCTCAGCGACCTCGTGGCTGTCCATACCTGCAGCGTTCTAGCAACTTCCAAACGTCCTCTCTCCTGAGCCGCAGACCCACCAAGCACCGCTCGAGTGGACACTCGAGCGCACCAACTAGACGTGTTCTTCCCGCTGGCTTCGCGCTCCTGGAAAAGGAGGCCCCAGCGACCCCGACGCTCGGGGCTGCAAAATCGGGAGGGATCCTTGATTTCTCTCCCAGCTGACCTCACGCTGTCAGCAAGTCCTCTCTCGGCCTTCAAAACGTGTCCGGAATCCGGTGTCGCCCCCCCCCCCCCTTACTTCGGTCGCGGTGCCCCCCGCCCTGGCCCCTGCCAGCGGCCTCTGTCGCCCAGACTCTTCCAGTCACCTCACTGGCCTCTCCGCTCCCTGAAATCCCAGCTAGCGGTTCTCCGTTCCCTCCCTGGCTCAGCATTCGCGAGCAGCGCGGATGGTAGGACTCCGTTTCTATGAAACGTCCGGAACGGGCAGAGTCACAGAGACCGAAAGAAGGTTGGTGGGGGAGCAGGTCTGGGGGAAGGTGGGGGCTGGATTGCGGGGTGCCAGCAATTGAGGGCACGGGTGTCTTTTGGGGGGTGATGAGGATTTTCACACGTTGAAAGCGCCTGGGTGGCTCATTGGGTTGAGTGTCCCATCTCGGCTCGGGTCGTGATCTCACAGGTTGTGAGTTCGAGCCCCGCGTCGGGCTCTCTGCTGTCAGCCCAGACCCCGCTTCAGATCTCCTGTCCCTCCCCCCGTCCCTCCTCTCAAAAATAAATAAAACATTAAAAATAATAACAAATTCGGTAATAACAGTGATCGTGGTGATGTAACTCACCCCTGCGAATACCCTGAAAGCTTCTGAACTGTACGTTTTAAGTGGGGGAATTGCATGCAGTGCGAGGTCGAGCTCAACAAAGCCGTCACCACCTTCCCCCCAAGCCCTCCCAACCACCACCAACAAACAATCCTTCCTGTGGCTCTCAACTCAACCCAGTGTCCTCACCACAGCGGGTGCAACTCGCTGCAATCTGCCGTCCCCTTCCCGTCCCGCAATCCTTCTATCTTCTGAACACATCACCTCCACTCTCCCCTCTGCCCATGCTGTTCCCGCCATGCTGGCTTCCTTGCGTGTTCTGCCCCAGGGCCTTTGCACCTGCTGTTCCCGCTGCTTGGGACAGTCGTCCCCTAAAACCTCCCACGGTTCACTCCCTCCCCTCTCTCACTCTCAGCTCCAGCGTCACCTCCTCCGGAGAGGCTTTCCGGACCATCACCTCGAACAGAAATGGCATCCGCCACGCTTCTCTGCCTCCTCTCCCTGTTTTATTTGCCTCCGCTGCACTCCTCACTTTGTGACACAGCGGATACGGACTTGCTTATGTATGCATTGCCCCATCGCCTTCAGGTGACCTGTCCTGCTCGCTGTGGTATCCGCCCAGGGCTAAACAGTGACTGGCACATAGCAGGTGCCCAAGAAACAGGTGTTGAATGCACAAATTAGGGAACGCTCCCTACATCCTTCCCTCTCTGAGCCTCAGAGTCCGCGTGTTCAAAGGCCTCCTGGTCACCTTTCCTGGATGACCCAAGGTATCTCAAACCCACTCTAGTGATGGATGGTCCCCCACCCCGCCTCCCCAGATATGCCGCGTCCTGGAGCCTGTGAACATGACCTTATTCAGAAAAAGGGTCTTTGCCGATGTCATTATGTTAAAAGATCCTGAGATGAGATCACGTAAATTACCCCCTTTTTCATGTTTATTTGTTGACAGAGAGAGAGAGAGAGAGAATGAATGAGCAGGGGAGGGGCAAAGACAGAGGGAGAGAGAGAGAGAATCCCAAGCGGGCTCCGCACCGTCAGTGGAGCACAAATGGCTCAGGACCTGAGCCAGAATCGAGATGCCCAAGTGACTGAGCCACCCAGGCTCCCCAAGATCATCTAGATAATATATGATATATTAGATATATTATATATAATAGATATTATCATATAGGATAATTCCTGGAGGACCCTAAATCCCGTGACCAGTGTCCCTGTAAGAGAAAGGAAAGGAGAAGGTGCAGGCACGAAGGGAAGAGCACGTGACAATGGAGGCCGAGACTGGAGGGACGTGGTCCCTGCCCAGGGGATGTCAGGAGCCACGGGAAACTGAAAGAGGCAAGAAAGAATCCCCCCACCCTGGGGTGTCGGGGGCGGGGAGAGCAGGGCCCTGCTGACACCTTGATTTCAGACTTCTGGCCCCCAGAACTGGGAGGGGCTTGATTTCTCCTTTCACGCCACCTTGCTTCGTGGTCGTAGGTTACAGCGGCTGCAGGAAACTCACACGCTCGCCGTGTCCCGAGAACCTCAGCATATTCCTCCCACCCGCTCTTTCCCCATCCCAGGGAGGGCCTCACCTCCCACCCCCTCGACAGCCGCAGACGCTCCACCCTCACCCCTCCTCCGGCGGTCAGTCGCCAATCCCCGTTGTTTGAAGCCACCGAGTTCGTGGAAAGTCGTTACGGCAGCAGCGAGAAACTAACACGCTGTTGTAACGATCGTATCTATAAAGTCGCCTCTGCGGGCCAGCTGCTCATTGTCCGCTTCCGCAGACGTCTCTGGTGTCTGTGACAGGGCCCGGCCCGCAGCGGGCACTTCAGGTCTGTGCAGTGAGCGTTTGCTTCCTAATGTCACGCACCCCCTCAACTTTCTCAGGATCGACTTCACCCTCAAGCAAACCCTGCGAGATAAAATCTATTGGCGACCGCCGGGGCGCCTGGGTGACAGCTGGCTGGGTGCGCATCCGACTCTTGGTTTGGGCTCCCGTCGTGATCTCATGGTTCGAGCCCCGCATCGGGCTCCGTGCTGACGGTGTGGAGCCTGCTTGGGAGTCTCTCTCTCTCTGCCCTTCCCCTACTCACGCGGTCTCTGTCTCTCTCAAGTAAATAAATAAACTTAAAAGACAAAACCAGGGGCGCCTGGGTGGCTCAGTCAGTTGGGCGTCCGGCTTCGGCTCGGGTCCTGACCTCGCGGTCCATGAGTTCGAGCCCCGCGTCGGGCTCTGGGCTGACAGCTCAGAGCCTGGGACCTGTTTCGGATTCTGTGTCTCCCTCTCTCTCTGAGCCTCCTCTGCTCATGCTCTGTCTCAAAAATAAATAAATGTTAAAAAAAAAAAATTAAAGAAAAAAAGAAAGAAAAACAAAACAAAACTCTTATCAGCCAGGATGCCTGGGCGGCTCAGTTGGTCAGGCGTCAGACTTCGGCTCAGGTCATGATTTTGCGGTTCATGAGTTCGAGCCCCACATCTGGCTCTCTGCTCTCAGCACAGAGCCCGCTTTGGATCCTCTGTCTCCCTCTCTCTCTGCCCTTTCCCCGCTCGCTCACTCTTTCTCAAAAATAAACATTAAAAAAAAAAAAAAAAAGATACTGGAGCCACCTGTCAGGGCTCAGAACAAACCCAGCTTAGCCACACTAGATATGTGACTGCGGGCGAGTCTTTTGACCTTCCCGAGCCTCAGTGATCTCACCTGGAAAGCGGGGATACTACCAGTCCCTTCCTCATGACCTTGTGAGGATTAGGGAAGGTGACGCCTGGTGCTGTTAGATGTTGGCAGGAGTATTACTATTTTAGTAGCAAGTGCTCGGTGTCTAAATCCCTCGCCCCTCCAGGTCGGGCGGGCAGGAGTGCACCCGGTGCACCTGCCTCACTCAGGCCAACGGGTTAGTCAACCGACCGACCGACCGACGACGGATGGCGGGGCGTCCCTCGGTGCCTGCGGCTTCTAGGGCGAACAGGCGAGGGCTCAGAGACACGGGCCGGGCGGGACCATGGGTTTATTGGGAGCTCCACGCGAGCACTCACAGCGTCACACGACAAGGGCACGGTTACCCGGAAGGCGCGAGGTGGCCTCCACCCACGGCTGGGCCCGGAGGCGGTGGGGTGCAGTCTCCTTCCTGGTGGCCCGGGCCCAGCGGGGGCCTTCCTCCCGGGCGGCTGAGGGAGGGCACCGGGGAGGCCCGGGCCTGGCAAGGGGGCGAGCAGGGGGCCGGGGGACCGGGGCGGGTGGGGGGCCTGCGCCCTCACTCCAGGGACTGGAGCATCAGCAGCTGCTTCAGCACCTTCGTCTGGCTGGTCTCGCGGATCTCGCCGGCCAGGAACATCTCGTCCACGACCGTGTAAACCTGAGCGGAGGGAGGTCGATGGGGCGGGGGGGCAGACCCCGGTGTGAAGGAGGCCTCCCCACCCCCCAACAGGCGCTGGTCCGAACCCCTGATGGCAGAGAGCCAGGAAACGGACAGGGGCAGAGGCACCGGGCGGCCCGCCCTCCTCCCTCCTCCTGCCCGGAAGCCCACCTTGTAGAAATTGAACACCAGGTCCAGCTCACAGACGTTGTGGAAATACTCGTTTAAGACCTGGGCGGGGGGGGGGGGGGAGGCAGAGATGGTAAGAGCCGGGCAGGGAGAGACACGCAGAGAAACCGAGGAAGGGGGAGGCAGGGAGGAGGAAAGACGCGGTGACAGAGACGGTCAGAGGCAGAAAGTCAAGGGCAGGGATGATCGGAGAGCGAAAGACGGCAGAGGGAGAAAGAGGAAACTGTACGGGCAGGGAGGGGCAGAGGGAGGCCCCCCCCCCACCCGGTCTGGGCATCCCGAGGGGAGACCAGGGGTGGTTCCGGGGAGTCGGGCCCGGGGCCACAGCGCCCCTACCTTCTCCCCCGCCCCCCCCCACCCCCCGCCTGCCCCTGCACCTCCACGAAGTTGTGGATGGCCTCCAGGTAGGCCAGGTTGTTGTCATTGACATCCACGCAGATGCAGAAGTAGAGGCCAGCGTAGCGTCGGTAAATGATCTTGAAGTTCCGGAACTGCAGGGCAGAGAGCCTGTCAGCGCCCAGCTGTGCCCAGGACCCAACGTGCTGGGCAGAGCGGGGCCAAAAAATTCCGTCCTTTATCCCATGCACGGTCCCTGAGGCCCTGCTCTGCGTCTGGCCCTGTGCCGGGGACACAGTGGTGACGGAGACAGGCCTGGCCCTCCCCTCGCGGGGCTCCCAAACCCACAGAGGTTCATCCACGGTCATCCCCAGCCTGGGGATCCAGGAGGGCTTCCTGGAGGAGGGGGCGCCTGCACTGAGGTCTGCACTGGGAGAGTAGATAAAGAGATAGATACAGGGGCACCTGGGGGGCTCAGTTAAGCATCCGACTTCGGCTCAGGTCATGATCTCGTGGTGCGTGGGTTTGAGCCCCGCATTGGGCTTTGCACGGACAGTACAGAGCCTTCCTGGGATTCTCCTTCTCCTCCTCTCTACCTCTCCCCCTTTGGCATGGTGCGCGCGCGCTCTCTCTCTCTCTCAAAGTAAATAAAATTTGTTTTAAAAAAAGAGAGAGGGGCGCCTGGGTGGCTTGGTCGGTTAAGCCTCCGACTTCGGCTCAGGTCATGATCTCGTGGTCCGTGAGTTCGAGCCCCGCATCGGGCTCTGGGGCTGACAGCTCAGAGCCTGGAGCCTGTTTCAGATTCTGTGTCTCCCTCTCTCTCTCTGCCCCTCCCCTGTTCATGCTCTGTCTCTCTCTGTCTCAAAAATAAATAAAACATTTAAAAAGTTAAAAAAAATAAAAATAAAAAAGAGAGAGAGATAGATATAGATACAAATAGGCATCAGGGTTTGCTAAGCACAAGGTCTTTGGCCAATATCTGAAAAATCCCAGCTCTGGGTCTGGTGTTAGAATGTTTTGTCGCCACCTGGTGGAAACTACAAAACATTAGTCCCTGATTTTTATGCCTCTTTTTTTCCTCCCCCGGGGCTCATCCTTCTGTTAATTTCTATACTTTGAGTATGTTTCCTTTCCTTTTTTTTTTTTAAGTTTATTTGTTTACTTAGAGAGAGAGAGAGAGAGAGAGAGCGAGCGAGAGCCGGGGAGGGGCAGGGAGTGAGGGAGAATCCCAAGCAGGCGTGGGGCTCAATCTCAGGACCCTGACATCACGACCTGAACAGAAATCAAGAGTCGGATGCTTCACCGATTGAGCCACCCAGGCGCCCAGCATTCTGTTTTTTCTGAAAGCTCTCCGTCTCCCACTATCACCCTCCCGGCTTGTTCCTATGCCTCAGTTTTAAATTTGGAGGCTTCTCGGGGAAGCTGGGTGGCTCACTCAGTTGAGCGTCGACTCTTGATTTCGGCTCGGGTCGTGATCTCAGGGTCCTGGGATCGAGCCCCAAGTCAGGCTCTGCACTGAGCGCCTGCTCGGAATTCTCTCTCTCCCTCTCCCTCTGCCCCTCCCCATGGGCACCTTGTGTGCTCTCTCTCTCTCTCTCTCTCTGGGATCCGGCCTCACACCTTCACACCTTCTCCTGCTATATACTCTCAGATGAGTCTCTTCCCGCAGGCTGGGGCAGGCCCCCTCTGAACTGCCCCCCCCCCCACAGGGCCCCCATCCCCACCCTGACCACTCCAGGCGTCACTGTCTGGGGGCAGGTCTGTCTCCTCACTGGACTGAGCTGGGGCTGTCACCGCCGTGTCCCCAGCACCACCCTGCACGGGAAGAAGGCCAAGCCCTAATCCCTGGAACCCGTGAACAGGTGACCTTACATGGCAAAAGAGATTGTGCGGGTGTGCTAAGGGTCTTGAGACGGGGAGATCTGGGATTATCCCGACGGGGCCCAGAGCAATTCCACAATGATCCTTATAAGGGAAAGAAGACGACGGGAGAGTGTGGGTGGGAGAGAGAGTTCAAGAGGCTATGCTGCCGCCTTTGAAGCTGGAGAAGGGGTCCCCCGTGCGGAGGAACACGGGCCACCTCCAGAAGTGGGGGAAAGGCAAGGAAACAGACTCTCCCCGGAGCCCGCAGAGGGAACTCAGCCCCTGCTGACCCATTGTGGACGCCCGACCTCAAGAACTGTTGAGACAAGGAATCTGTGTTGTTTGGAGCCACTAAGTTTAGTAATTTGTTACCACGGGGGCGCCTGGGTGGCTCAGTCGGTTAAGTGTCCCAACTCTTGATCTCGGCTCAGGTCATGATCTCACAGTCAGTGAGTTCGAGCCGCACATCGGGCTCGGCGCTGGTGGCGTGGAGCCTGCTCGGGATTCTGTCTCTCCTTCTCACCTACCCTCCCTCACTTGTGTGCGCGCTCGCTCTCTCGCTCTCTCTCTCTCTCAAAATAAATAAATAAACCAGAAGAAAAAAGTGATTTGTTACCACAGCAAAAGGAATCTAACATAGGTGCTAAGGAATAGGCATTCATGAACAAACGAGAGGAAGAAAGTTTGGGTGGCCTGGGCCTTCTCGTTGGGTACTCATTCTTAGGTTTTCCTCTCACAAGTCCCCTCCTCCAGGAAGCCTGCCCTGATCTCAGTCTCCTGAGAGAGACAGTATTTATTGTCTCCTACCCCTGATCCTTCCCACTTCGTTGGGGAGGGACCAATTCTCTCTTTTTTAAAAAAAAAAAATTTTTTTTAACTTTTATTTATTTTTGAGACAGAGAGAGACAGAGCATGAACGGGGGAGGGGCAGAGAGAGAGGGAGACACAGAATCGGAAGCAGGCTCCAGGCTCTGGGCCATCAGCCCAGAGCCCGACGCGGGGTTCAAACTCACAGACCGTGAGATCGTGACCTGAGCTGAAGTAGGACACTTAACCGACTGAGCCACCCAGGCGCCCCACCAATTCTCTCTTATTCCCCACTGCATTCCCTCCCCCAGGAACCCCTCCCTGACCCTCAGGCTGAGTCAGGAGCCCTCCTCCCACCCGGCTGCTCCGTCCCAGCCCTGCCCTCTCTGGGTGGTGGTGGGAGAGAGTGGGAAATAAACGCACAAAGGAACAAATGAATGAATGAATGGCCTACATCGGGAGGAACCGAAGATCTGGGCGTCAGGGCCCCTTGTGACCTTCTCGCCTGCCCAGCTGGCATCACCGACCTGCTCCTGGTCCCTCAGCACTCCGAGCAGGAGGCCCACTATGCTGGCAGCAGGGGACGGGGCATCCGCCCCCTCCTTCCATCCTGCACCTGCTGCACCGGCTCTCGCCCCGTCGCCCTGCTCCCCGCAAGGCCCCCCATCCCGTCCTCCTCCTGGAAACCCTTTTCTCTAGGCTGCTGGGAACCCCGAATCTCCTGGCTTTCCTCTGCCTCCTCACCTCCCGCCTCTACATATGGCCTCTCTTCTCTCCTTTGTTCCCCTCTGTCGATCGTCACCCCACCCCCCAACCCCGCTAAGTCCCTCGGCCTTCCTTGCCCGCAGTGTGCAGAACCTTCCAGATCACCACATCCTGCCCAAACTCCGGTTCATCACTCCGTCCTGGATTCTCCGCTGGGGTGTGAACAGACACCTCACTCCTGGCCTTCGCCCTCAACCTGCTCTTTCCTGAGCTGGCCCACCTCCCTCCTCTGCTCAAAACCCTCCCGGAGCAGCCACCACACTCGTAAGAGCTCAAGTCTTATGAGGCCCACGAGGCCCCAGGTGATCTGTCCCTGTTATCTCTTTGACCTCATCGGCCCTCCTCCCTGCCTTACAGCACCTCAGACCCGCTAGCCTTCTTGCTATCCCAGGAATGCCCCACTAGGTTCCCGCCTCAGGGCCTTTGCTCGCTACTCCTTACTCGCTACTCCCTGGGTTGGGAGGGCTCCCTCCCTCTCAGATATCATCTCCTGCCACTTCTTCAGCCCCTTCAGGTCTTGGCTCCAATGCTACCGTTTCGAGACTTCCTCCTTAAATCCCTGACACCTGCATTCCGACCCCCGCTGTACACACGCCAGCACTTCACCTCCCACAGATGACGCTTTTGCTCCCGGGCACCTATCACCACCTGCCAGGGTCTACCTTTGTCACCAGGCTCCCTCTGACCAGAACATCAGTGCCCTCAGGGCAGGGACTTGGATCTTTCAGTTCCCGCACCCAGAACAGTGCCCGGCGGGGGCGCCTGGGTGGCTCGGTTGGTTAAGCGTCCGACTTCGGCTCAGGGCATGATCTCACAGTTCGTGAGTTCGAGCCCCGCGTTGGGCTCTCTGGTGTCAGCGCAGAGCCCGCTTCAGCGCCTCTGTCTCCCCCTCTCTCAGCCTCTCCCCTGCTCTATCTCAAAAATAATAAACATAAACGTAATAATAATAATAGTAAGGAACAGTGCCCGGCATACAGTAGGCCCCCATTAAATGTGTTGAACTTACAGCCTGGCTGATGCCGTGGGAATTAAAGACACAGCCTTCCTGATTTAAAGACACCGGGCTGGTTCAGGCAGTATAGCCTGCAACTCTTGATCTCAGGGTCATGAGTTCAAGCCCCCTGTTGGGTATGGAGATTACTTAAAATGAACGAATGAATGAATGAATGAACGAACGGACCTGAGACATAGCAACAAACAGCCATACAAGATCCTTGACTGGCTCTGAATAATCAGCTACGACAATCTGGGGGACATTTAACTATTGATTGGGTATTAGAGTAAATAAGGGAGTATGATTACTTTCATCAGGTCGGCTAATGATATTGCGGTAATGTAAGGAAGCATCTTTATTTTCTGAGATAATTAGGAGTGAAAAGTCATCATCTCTGTAACTTAATTTCAAACACTACAGCAAGGGATAGTTCGCTACCTTAGTCTCTACTCGTGTGTGTGTGTTTTTCTAGAGTTTTATTTCATTTTTAAGATTTTATTTTTAAGCAATCTCTACACCCAAGGGGGGGTAAACTCACAACCCTGAGATCAAGAGTCACGTGCTCCACCGACTGAACCAGCCAGGTACCTGGGCGCCCTCATTTTTATAGTAATTTTTTAAAATAAGTTTCTTTTTAATGTTTATTTACCTTTGAGAGAGAGAGAGAGCAAGCGAGCACGAATGGGGGACAGGCAGAGAGAGAGGGAGATACAGAATCTGAAGCAGGCTCCAGGCTCTGAGCTGTCAGCACAGAGCCCCACGCGGGGCTCGAACCCAGGACCTCTGAGATCATGACCTGAGCCAAAGTCGGACGTTTAACCATCTGGGCCACCCCAGGCGCCCCTTTATAGGAAGTTTTAAAAAGGCACAAGAAAAAAAAAAAAAATCCTTCAGCCAAAAGAAAAGGTAGAGCCAAAGGGTGAAATATTAATACAGATGAAATCTGGATACTGGGTGTATGAATCTTCAATCAACTTCCTTCTCACTGTATTAATCTGTATGTTCGAAAATCTTCACAACGTGGGGACCCTGGCGCCTGGTACAGCGTGTGACTCTTGGTCTCGGGGTTGTGGGTTCGAGCCCCACGTTGGGTGCAGGGATGACTTAAAACTAAATTTAAAAAAAAATTTTTTTTCCCACAATGAAAAGTTCTTTGCAAAGAAGGAAGATCGCCAGCTCAAAGCGTGTTGAGGGAATGAACGCGGGAAGGAAAAGAGGGCCCGAGGGGTTCCTGCCTGTAGGCGTCGGGCAGGAGGCTGGGCAGGAAGGACGGGTGGAGGGAAGCAGGCGAGTGTGGTAGGCATGGGGGGGCAGGGGAGCATCACCTCCACAAAGTTGGTGTGTTTGGCATCTCGGACAGTGACCACGGCGTGCACCTCCTCGATCAGCTTCTGTTTCTCGTCGTCATCGAACTGCATGTACCACTTGGCCAGGCGCGTCTTGCCCGCCCGGTTCTGGATGAGGATGAAGCGGATCTGGGGACAGCAGGAGAAAGCGGAAGTGAGCGTGGCGGGGAGAGAGGGCTGGTCCAGGATGCCCCGCCCCGAAGCCCCGCCCACCCCCACGGGCCACGCCTGTAGACAGGGGCCACGCCTCCTGCCGCCTGCCCTCTGGGGTCTCAACTGCTCCCCAGAGCCCGGTGGTCCCAACACCCCAAGGGAGTGACTTTTCCCACTCCCTGGCCCTGAGGCCCAGGCTCCGCTATCTTTGTCTGTTTGACCTTGGACAAAGGATCCGCCCCCTCAGCCTCAGACTCCCCACCGGCAAAGTAAGTTTCCTAAGAAGATCCATCTTGTCAGTGTTACGGTGGGATAGAGGTTTATAAGCTTAATTCAGGAGCCGGCACGTAGCATGCGCTCGGGAAATGTTTTGAGTTTCAGACTTCTGTGGTCTGAATCCGGGAGACCCCAACTCTTTTATTTTCTTTTTCCTTACCAATTTCTTAAATTTCACCCACTTAAAAGATATGTTTCTTTCTTTTGAGAGAGAGAGAGAGAGAGAGAGAGAGAGAGCGCACACATGAGACAGAGCCCAGAGAGAAGGAGAGAGGGAATCCCAAGCAGGTTCTGCGCTGTCAGCGTGGGGCCTGACACTAGGCTGGATCTCACCAGCTAGAGATCATAGAGTCAGAACCTTAACCGACCGCGCCACCTAAAATTCACCCATTCAAGATGTATATAGTTCAAGTGGTTTTTAGTGCATTCATATGATTGGGCAAAAATCACTAGTCTCTAATTCCAGAATATTTTCATCACCCCAGAAAGAAACCCCCACCCGTGTAGCAGACACTTCCCCTCCCTCCGGCCGCTGGCAAACAAGAACCTTTCTCTCTCTATAGATTTTCCTGTTCTGGACATTTCGTGTGAATAGAATCAGAAACTATGTGGCCCTTGGTTTGCCTTCTGTCCCTTGGCAATGTTTTCAAAGCGCACCCACGTGGAGGCCTGTCCAGGCTTCACTTCTTTTCTTTTCAAAAAAAAATTTTTTTTAATGTTTATTTTTGAGAGGGAGAGACAGAGCATGAGCTGGGGAGGGTCGAGAGAGGGGGAGATGCAGAATCCGAAGCAGGCTCCAGGCTCTGAGCTGTCAACGCAGAACCCAACGACCGTGAGATCATGACCTGAGCTGAAATCAGACGCTTAACCGACTGAGCCACCCAGGCGCCCCCAGGCTTCATTTCTTTTTATGGCTGAATCGCATTCCACCGCATGGATATACCTCGTTTTGCTGACCCACCCATCCGTTGATGGGCATTTGGGTTATTTCCACTTTTGGGTGATTATGAATAAGGCCGCTATGACCATTTGCATGCAAGCTCTTATGTGCATGTGATGGTTTCATTTCTCTAGGGTATATACCTAGGGGGGGAACCGCTGGGTCTTGTGTTAATGCTGCGTCTCGCTTTCTCAGGAACTGCTGAACTGTTTTCCAAAGCATCTGCCACTTCTCAAGTCATGGAACTCCTTGGTGCCTCAGTTTATCCACCTGGAAAGGGCCTCATAAAGTGCGATGGGAAGTAAACAGTGTATGAAAAGCATCTAGACCAGCACCGTGCCTGGTTAGGATTATGCGCTGTGTCAGTTCTGATTACCATCAGCGAGGGCTAGGAAATTCGTTCTTGTGATTCTGAAAAGCCAGGTCAACCCTCATAGGGCTACTATGAAAACGTGAACAAGTTAATGCCTGAAGTGCTTAGCACAGTGCCTGTTATATGTACAGCCCTCGATACGATTAGTGATCAGGGCTGAGAGGCATTTGTCCAAGTGGCTAAGAACACAGACTCTAGAGCCTGAATGAATCCTGGCACTCCTGGCTGTGTGCCCATGGGCAAGTAACTTGGCCTCTCTGGGCCTCAGTTTCTCCTTCTGTATAACGGACATAATGATAGCACCTCCCTCATAAGATAGTCGCAAGGGTTAAGAAATGTCAGGGGCCCAGCACAGTGGCTGGAACATACTAAATGTTACACAAGTATTAGTTCTTAGTGATATTATAATTCACCATCATTTGACTTTAAGAAAACCAAGGCCCGGGGCGCCTGGGTGGCTCAGTCGGTTACGGGTCCGACTCTTGATTTCAGCTTGGGTCAGGATCCCGGGGTCGTGGAACAGAGCCCCATGTCGGGCTCCGCGCTGAGCGTCGAGGCTGCTTGGGGTTCTCTCTCTGTTCCTCTCTCTCAGCCCCTCCCCTGCTTGCACTCTGTCTCTCAAAATAAATAAATAAACATTTAAAAAAAATGTTTTTTTAAATGTTTATTTAAACACACAGAGTGACAGCGGGGAAGAGGCAGAGAGAGGGAAACATAGAATCAGAAGCAGGCTCCAGGCTCCAGAGCTGTCAGCACACAGCCCGACGCAGTGCTTGAACCCACGCATTTTGAGATCATGACCTGAGCTGAAGTCGGATGCTTAACCGACTGAGCCTACCCAGGCGCCACAAATAAATAGTTAAAAAATAGTAAGAAAAGAAAAGAAAACCAAGGCCCAACTTCACCCAGCTAGGAAGCCCGCCTTTAGGCCCAGTTCTGTTTGAGACAGGCATGCGCATACCCATTTATAGATGAAGAAACTGAGGCTCAGAGAAAGAAGTCTCACAGCCACAAAGCACACCTGGGAGTCGAAAGGCTTTGCTCTGGACCCCTTTACCCTGGCTGACTCTCCGGGAGCCTCTATCCGTTCATGGGAGTCCACTCTCTTTCCTAAGCCTCACTCTCCAATAGTCCCCCCTCCCCCAACCAATCAAGACAGACAGGAACAGGATATTACACTCTCCTTCCAAGAACCCCATCTGCTGAGCCAGGGAAAACAACTTCCTAGCAGGCCAGGGGTCCTGGGTACAAAGGGAAAGGGCCTGGGCCTGGCTGGGGGGAGGCTCACTAGGCAGCCACAACCTGTGGGCAGAGCCAGAGATATATAGGGTATATGGGGGAGGAGAGCTAAAAGAGCTGAGGGAGAGTCCTGCCGCTCACCCCCAAATTCCCTCACACACCTCTTCTGTATTAGAATCTCTCCACCTCTGGGAATCTGCCCTAAGAGGTCCCTTCCCTCCTGCACCCTCACCCCTCTGATGTTCCCTCTGGATGCCCCCCAACCTTCCCTGTCTCTGAGCCCCCATCCCCTGGAGCTCTTCCGTTTTGACTTCCAATTTCTGGGTTTCGATCAATCCCCTCTTTTAGGCCTCAGAAGGCCTTTTACTGGGGACATCCCTTCTCTGACGCCAAGGCCTCCTCCCCTGTTCCAAAGGTCCGTGTTGCCTCCAAGGACCCTGTTTATGGGGGAGACTCCCTCGTTCTGACACCCACCTCCATTGATCTTGTTTTCCAGCTCCCTGCCCAAAGACCCATCCTGGGGGAGGGGAGCCAAATCCAATGCCCAGTCCTTGCTCCAAAAACTCCATTCACATCTCTCACACTTGTATGTCTATCCCTACCCAAGACCCCTCTTCTTGGAAGGACCTGTTCCATTGCTCCCCAACCGTTTCTAATACCCACTCCCTACCTCCAAGCCTTCTCCTGCTTTGCAACACACTTCCCCTGACCCCATTCCCTACAGCAGCCTACTTCCCGTCTCCAGCGCCCAGGCTCTTCCCCTTGAGATTCTCTCATTCTCTTTCTCCCTCTCTCTCGTCAGCAGTACTCCTCCCGTTTCAACAGCCCCTCTCTTCCTTCAGTGTCAGTTTCCGCCTTCTAAAGACCCCTTCTGAAGCAGTCCCAGAGGTTTCCATTCTTCTCCAATTATCCTGCCACACTCCGAGAGATCCCTCCTCTTGGGTCGCCCCCTTCCCACCTCCCATTCCTTCTCCCCACCTCCCAGGTCCCGCTTCACGAATCGCCTCCGCATTTCAACCCCCCGCCCCCGCCACCTCCAGTGTCTCCCGCACAGCCCTCTCTCCTTGGCACTCGGTCGCCAATGTCCTCTAGCTTCGAGACCCCCGGTGCGCTTCCGCGCCGACAATCTCCACCCAGTTGCCCCCTTCCCGGGCCTCCAATCGGCCCCAATCCCGAGAGCCCGCGCCCGGCCCAAACCATCGCACCGCGGCAGGGGACGCTTGTCAGCACCCAAGCGAGCCTCAAGCACCTGCACGCGGACCCACCCTGCGCCCGTCCCCAAGGTGGGCGCGCCCCCGTTACCATGGCGACCCCCGTCCGGACCCCAGCGGCCCCGGTCCCGCGGCTACTTGGCAGCTCCGGCTCCCGCAGCAGTCCGGGGTCCCAGGGCTAGAGCGGACTTCCGGCAGAAGAACGCGCCCGCCTTCTCGCGCACAGCCCACTGGGAACCGTAGTCTCAAGAATGCCTTCCCCCGGCCAGGCTGCAAGCCTGGGAAAAGGGCTGGTCCCCCTTCCCAACATGCTGCGCGACTGTCCTTTTCCCACCCCACGGTACAGACCCCGAATGCATGCTGGGAGTTGCGGGTGATGGTCCCTTCCGAGGACTACAATTGCGTGACAGCCCGCAACGGGGAGTTGAATTCTGGGAAATGTAGTTCTGGTAGTCCTCCCTCTATCCCTATCCTCCTAAGGCGAGAAGGGCATGCTGGAAATAGTAGTTTTAAAGTAAGAAATTGATCTGTGGGTCTGGGGGCAGAAAAAAAAAAAAAAAAAAGAAGGAGAAGAAGGAGAAAAAACTGCGCTGTGGGAACTCGAAATGTGACTCTGACCGCGCTCACCCAGTGCTTTTCTTGAAATATATTGCGGTTCCCTGTGGGAGATTGACAGTGGTTTAAGAGAATGATTTTGAGAGGACTGTGTGCAAATTCGGCCATTGCATTAACTAGCTGTGTGACTTTGGGACAACGACTTCACCTCTTAGCTCAATTTCTTCATGTGTAAACAGGAGTAATCAAGAGGTCACCTCGGCGGGGTTGTTTTACATCTTCAATAAGTTTCCGAAGCGCTTATCACAGTGTTTGATACATAGTAAGTGCTCAATAAATACTAGCTGACATCACGAATGCTCATTGTTAACGTCCACAGGATAATAGGATCTTCTTACTTCCTATCCAGAGGTACAGTTGTCTCCTTTCAGTTATCTCAAATAGGCCAAATGTTTTCCTAACTCAGCAACTTTTCCTTTGTACTTTCCTATTGCCCATAGGCCTTTCCGCATTCATCCTGAGGCTGGCTCCTTTTCTTCCTTTACCTTAAACACCACTTCCACAGACCTGTGTAGAAGACCCTGCCTGCCTACAAAGGTCCTCTTCTCCCATCACCGAAATTCTCTAGGTTTGATTTTTTTTTAAGTTTACTTATTTACTTTGACGGAAAGAGAGAGGGAAAGGGGGGAAGGGCAGAGAGAGAGAGAGAGAGAGAGAGAGAGAGAGAGAGAGAGAGAATCCCCAGCAGGTTCCAAACTGTAGTGCACGGTCCGATGTGGGGCTCGAACGCACCAACTGCAAGATCATGGCCACTGAGCCACCCAGGTGCCCCTAGGTTTGATTTTTTTTTAAATATTTTTTTTAACGTTTATTTATTTTTGAGACAGAGAGAGACAGAGCATGAACGGGGGAGGGTCAGAGAGAGGGAGACACAGAATCCGAAACAGGCTCCAGGCTCTGAGCTGTCAGCACAGAGCCAGGCGCAGGAATTGAACTCACGGACCGCGAGATCATGACCTGAGCCAAAGTCGGCCGCTTAACCGACTGAGCCACCCAGGTGCCCCTGATTTTTTTTTTTTAACATTTATTCATTTTTGAGAGACAGATTACAAGCAGGGGTGCATTAGAGAGAGAGGGAGACACAGAATCCGAAGCAGGCTCCAGGCTCTGAGCTGTCAGCACAGAGCCCGACACGGGACTTGAACTCACCGACCGCGAGATCATGCCCTGAGCCAAAGTCGGCCGCTTAACTGACTGAGCCACCCAGGCGCCCCTGATTTTTTTTTTTTAACATTTATTCATTTTTGAGAGACAGATTACAAGCAGGGGTGCATTAGAGAGAGAGGGAGACACAGAATCTGAAGCAGGCTCCAGGCTCTGAGCTGTCAGCACAGAGCCCCACGTGGGGCTCAAACTCAGGAGCCGTGAGATCGTGACCTGAGCGGAAGCCAGACGCTTAACCGACTGAGACACCCAGGCACCCCTAAGATTTTATATTTAAGTAATCTCCAAACCCACCCTGTGGCTCGAACTCATAACCCCAAGATCAAGCATCGCGTGTTCCACCAACTGAGCCGGCCAGGTGCCCCTCTAGGTTTCTTTTTTGTTTTGTTTTGTTTTGTTTTGTTTTGTTTTAATGTTTATTTATTTATTCCAGAGATAGAGAGAGGGAGAGAGCAGTGGAGGGGGACTGAGAAAGAGAGGGTGTGAGAGAGAATCCCAAGTAGTCTCCATGCTCTTCTCATGGAGCCCGACAAGGGACTCGATCCCACTAACCATGAGATCAGGACCTGAGCCAAAATCAAGAGTCTGACGCTCAACCAATTGAGCCACCCTGGTGCCCCAAGTTTCATTTCTTATAGAATCAGTGGGGAGACCCTCTGACTCCCTGAACTCAGAACTGACCTCCTAAGCTCAGCAAGCTCCCAGAGCTTCCGCCTACCTGTCAAATTCATCTTTTGGAAATTAACTAATGAGTTGCTGGACTGGGGAAAGAAACATTTGTGGGTGAGATGCCTGTGCGGATGAATCAGAAAGTGCTCAACAGTGACCTCAGTTTCTTTTTTTTTTTCAACGTTTATTTATTTTTTTTGGAACAGAGAGAGACAGAGCATGAACGGGGGAGGGGCAGAGAGAGAGGGAGACACAGAATCGGAAACAGGCTCCAGGCTCTGAGCCATCAGCCCAGAGCCCGACGCGGGGCTCGAACTCACGGACCACGAGATCGTGACCTGGCTGAAGTCGGACGCTTAACCGACTGCGCCACCCAGGCGCCCCGACCTCAGTTTCATTGTAATGTTAAAATCCCCCCCTCTGAATATTCGTCACAAGCCCTCATAAGAGGAGCCTGAGTACCGTGGTTCTGGGAGTCCCTGATCTGTCCCTCCCCCCCCATCCCCGCTCTGTCTCTCAAAAAGAAATTAAAATATTAAAAAAAAACACATATCATAGAACAATGTAAATTCAAAACGTGGTATTAGCAGAAGCACCAACACATTGGCACGAAAAGGTTAGGGATCATTTCTATCTGGTGCACTGCTGTATCTCTAGGAAGGTTGGGATTGAGAGAAGGTAAACAAGGTGCCCAGGATATAAAATTAAAGAGGCACTCTTGAGTGCCTGGGTGGCTCAGTCAGTTAAGCGTCCGGCTCTCCATTTCAGCGGAGGTAATGGTCTCTCGGGTTCTTGAGTTCGAGCCCCACGTGGGGCTCTGCACTAGCAGCCCAGAGCCTGCCTGGGATTCTCTGTCTCCCTCTCTCTCTGCCCCTCCCCTGTTCGCGCTCTCTCTCAAAAATAAATAAATAAGGGGCGCCTGGGTGGCGCAGTCGGTTAAGCGTCCGACTTCAGCCAGGTCACGATCTCGCGGTCCGCGAGTTCGAGCCCCGCGTCGGGCTCTGGGCTGATGGCTCGGAGCCTGGAGCCTGTTTCCGATTCTGTGTCTCCCTCTCTCTCTGACCCTCCCCCGTTCATGCTCTGTCTCTCTCTGTCCCAAAAATAAATAAACGTTGAAAAAAAAATTTAAAAAAAAATAAATAAAATAAATAAATAAATAAATAAATAAATAAATAAATAAAACCTTAAAAAAAAAAAGGCACTCACTCTTGGGTGATGACCCTGCCCTTGCAAGAGTCTGAAAGTCAGCACCTACTTGAGGTTTGTTCCCTGGACACCTTGCCTGGCTCACCTTAGTCCCAGCCTTGACGTCTAGCGCTTAGCTCAGTGCCTGGCATGAGTCCGGTGTTCCAAAAACATTTGCTGGATGAATGAGTGAGTGAATGAATGAATGAATGAATGAACGAACAGTTATCAAGAAAAACACACTGTCCCCACTCTGACGACATTCACGGGTCGGGCAGGGGAAAAACGACATTGTATCCATGAATTTTAAAATCACCTAGGAAACAGTAAATATTATTTTATCTCATGCAGTTTCTGTGGGTCAGGAGTTCGGGTGTTCAGCTGTATGATTCTGGCCTGGGGTCCCTCGTGCGGTTTGCAGGGGAACAGATTCTGTCTGTGCCTTCAGGAATCTCATGCCTGGGTGGTTTGGAGTCTAAAGGCGATATTCCAGAGACACGGAAAGAAAGAGCAATCCTAACACTTCCACTCTCGTATGGATTTTGAAATGATCCTTCCCTTTGCAAGATCATGACAGTATGCTTGCCCTGGGGAAAAACTGGGAAGAGTCAAAGTATGCATCGTGAGGGGAAAAGTCAGTTAGTTTATGTGCAGCTACATAACAAAATATTAGACAGTAGTTAAGTTGACAGAGGGGCGCCTGGGTGGCTCAGTCGGTTGTGTATCAGACGCTTGAGTTCAGCTCGGGTCATGATCCCAGGGTCATGGGATTGAGCCCCACGTGGGGCTCTGCCTTGAGTTGGAGTCTGCTTAAGATTCTCTCTGTCTCTCCCTCTCCCTCTCAAATTAAAAAAAGAGAAAAAAGAAAAAAAAAGGAATGAGAGAAACGTGTATGCATTGACACGTTGTTGGAGACACAAAGGATGTTGTGGAGAGATATCTCCACAGTGTACCATTTGATCTTAAATTCATTGTGCCAGCTTTGTGTGTAGAAAATTTTCATGTGTACAAAAAAAAGTGGTAAAATTAGGACAACGAACTCCAGTGTTTACTCGCCTAGATCCATGATTAGCTGACATCGTGCCCCATTTACTCTATGTACGTATGTATTGGAGCGATTCAAAAAAAATGTTTTTAATGTTTATTTAGTTTCGAGAGACAGAGAGAGACAAAGCGTGAGCAGGGGAGGGGCAGGGAGAGAGAGACGGAGACACAGGCTCCAGGCTTTTATCTTATTTTTCCTTCTTTCCCCTATGTTCAGCTGTTGTGTTTCTTAAATTCCTTATTTTATTTTATTTTATTTTATTTTATTTTATTTTATTTTATTTTATTTTAGAGGGAAAGAGAGTGAACGGGGTGGGGCAGGGGAAGAAGGAGGGAGAATCTTACGCAGGCTTCTCCCTCAATGTGGAATCCAAGGCGGGGCTCGATCCCACCACCAAGAGATCATGACCTGAGCCCAAATCAAGAGTCAGAAGCTTAACCCACTGAACCACCCAGGCGCCCCCACATTTTTCTTCTTAAAAGTTATTTGAGGGGCGCCTGGGTGGCGCAGTCGGTTAAGCGTCCGACTTCAGCCAGGTCACGATCTCGTGGTCCGGGAGTTCGAGCCCCGCGTCGGGCTCTGGGCTGATGGCTCAGAGCCTGGAGCCTGTTTCCGACTCTGTGTCTCCCTCTCTCTCTGTCCCTCCCCCGTTCATGCTCTGTCTCTCTCTGTCTCAAAAATAAATAAACGTTGAAAAAAATAAAAGTTATTTGATATATCTGATACCAAACACATAAGCAACACAAGAAGAAAAAAAAAAAGCTGAGCATCAAAATTAAAAACTTTTGTGCACCAAAAGACCCTGTCAAGACAGTGAAAAGACAACCCATAGAATGGAAGAAAGTATTTGCAAAGCCCCTATCTGGTAAGAGACTGATATCCAGAGTAATGTCTCCAAAGAAGAGAGACAAATGGCAAATAATCATAGGAAAATATGCTCAACATCACTAGTCTTCAGGGAAATGCAAATGGAAACCACAGCGAGATACCACCTCACAACCATTAGGATGGCTATTATCAAAAACAAAAGAAAACCACCACCACCAAAACAATAATGACAAAGGTTGGCAAGGATGTGGGAAAACTGGAACCCTCGCACATTGCGAATGTAAAATCGTGCAGGCCCTGTGGGAAACAGTTTTGCAGTTCCACAAAAAAGTTAAATGTAGAATTACTACGTGAAACGGCAACTTTATGTCTAAGTAGATATTCCAAATGACTGAAAAGGGGGTTCAAATACCTGTGCATCAATGGTCCTAGCAACACAATTCACAATAGCCCCAAATCCAAATGTCCAGTAACAGGTGAATAAACAAGATGTAATATATACACTGAAACATTACTCAACCTTAAAAAGGAATGAAATCCTGATACACGCCCCCAACCAACGTGGAGGAAACTTGAAACCATCATGCTGGGTGAAATAAACCAGACACAAATGGACAAATGTGTGGTTTCATTTACATGAGGTACCTAGAACAGGCAAATTTATAGAGACAGAAAGTAGTTCTCTCTCTTTCTTTTAGCAGGCTTCATGCCCAGCACAGAGCCAGCCCTTGATCTCATGGCCCTGAGATTAAGACCTGAGCTGAGATCAAGAGTTGGACGCTTAACTGACAGAGCCACCCAAGCACCCCTGTTCCAGGTATTTTTCTAAGCGATTCGCTTATTGAAACCTCAAAAGAACCCCGTGCAGTAGGTATTAATATTATCAACTCCATTTTAAAGATGAGGAAATTGAGGTACAGAGAAGTTGAGTAACTTGCCCAATGTCACACAGCTAGCGTAAATGGTGGGGTTGAGATTCTAGTCCAGGCATTCCAGTTCCAGAGTCAATGCCTCAAGCCACTATACTATGCTGCGTTCGTGTAAGCGTATAGAGAGATCTGGGGGAAAAAAACAAAACAAAACAAAACAAACACATTTCTGGAGAGGTAAGTGGGATGGGTTTAGATTCTCCATGGAAACTGAATTTTATCTAGAGGTGTTTAAAAAATATTTCTTTATTTTTAAGGGGGGGGGAGGAGGGGAGTGCAGAGAAAAGGAGACACAGAATACAAAGCAGGCTCTGGGCTCTGAGTCATCCACACAGAGCCTGAGGCAGGTCTTGAACTCATGAACCATGAGATCAGACTTGAGCTGAAGTCTGAAGTTCAACTAACTGGGCCACCCAGGCAGGTGCCCCTAATCTAGAGTATTTTAATTTTTTTGCAAGGACAAGAAATTCATGTAGTATTGCATAATTTTAAATAATTAAAGAAAATAATATATAACAGTGGGCAATATAATATATATATTATATAACATAACACATATATTATATAACATATTATGTAACATACAATATATTATATAACATTTAATATATATTATATAACATAATATACATTATATAACATATAATATATATTATATAACATATATTTTGCCCATTGTTATGTATTATATATATTATATGTTATATAATATATATAATATATGTTATATAACATATATATAATATATAACTATGGGCAAAATATTTGAACAGCACTTCACCAAAGATGCTATTCAAATGGACTTTATACCTATGAAAAGACGCCCAACCTCATAAATCAGAGGAAGACAAATTAAGACTAAAAAGATACGATTGAACAACCATTAGAATGGCCAAAATTAAATTAAAAAGACGGAAAAGGTGGGACAGCTGAAATTCTTACACCTGACTCCTGGGATGGAAATTGGTACATTCACTTTGGGGAAGGTGAGTACATGCCCGCCCTGTAACCAGCAATTTCATTTGGGTACATACCTAGCAGGAATGAATACTATGTTTACCAAAAGACGTATTCTAGACTGTCACAGCAGCACTACCCATAATAGCCCCAAAGTGGAAATTACCTAGATGCTCACGACAATAGAATGGCTACATACATCGTATTTCATCCACATGGTGGAATACTACACAGCATTGAGAATGAACGATCGATAAGTACACACAGTATCCTGGAGGAATCTCACAAGCTTGATTAAAAGAGGCCACTTGTTGCCTAATTCCGTTTTTATAAAGTGTAAAAACGGGCGAAACTGATCTATGGCCGTAGAAATCAGGATACAGATTTTCCTCGTGGGAGGGAGTGACTGGAAGGGGTCACCAGGAGGCTTCTGAGAGATTGGTCACATTCTGTTTACCTGGGTGAACGTTACAGGGGTGTGTTTTCATTTTTTTTTTTTCAACGTTTATTTATTTTTGGGACAGAGAGAGACAGAGCATGAACGGGGGAGGGGCAGAGAGAGAGGGAGACACAGAACCGGAAGCAGGCTCCAGGCTCCGAGCCATCCGCCCAGAGCCTGACGCGGGGCTCGAACTCACGGACCGCGAGATCGTGACCTGGCTGAAGTCGGACGCTCAACCGACTGCGCCACCCAGGCGCCCCTTCATTTTTTAACGTTTACTTATTTTTGAGAGAGAAAGAGAGCAAGCGTGAGCGGGGGAGGGGCAGAGAGAGGGAGACAGAGGATCCAAAGCAGGTTCCGCAATGTGATGAGCGGAGACGCGGGACTCTAACCCACCTCGAAATCAGGACCTGAGCCGGAATCAGGAGTTGGCCTCTCAAGGGACTGAGCCACCCAAACGCCCCACAGGGGGTGTGTTCCTTGTGAATTACTCATGGAGCTGTACGTACCCTTGTGATTTGTGGACTTCTCCGTATCTATGTTATATTTCCATTTTTGAAGTCTGTAGAAATTGAGAGGTTCTTTCATTATCCATCCTTCCACGAGCCATTAAGTGCGTGACCGCTTCGTTTCAACCGCGGGCCTGGAGACGGGATCCAGCAGTGAATCCGAGCGGGGATCCGAGCATCCCCGCCTCCCGTTCCTTCCTCGTGATTGGCTGCCCTGCCGACCAATGGCGGAGGAGTTCACCGCTCTCTGTCCTCCCGGCGGCATCAGCTGGCGGCAGCTTCCTCTGTTCGGTTTGTAGGAGGCGCTGTGAGCTCGCTGACTTCTTGGTCAAGCGCAGACCCGGTCCCCACCCTCTGTCTGATTTTTTCAGACTCTGAGGAATGTACAGAGAATATACGCCAGCACATTCACCTCTTTGCAAAACTCTTTAGTGGATTTTTCTGGCTGTGTATCTCTACGAGCGGGGTCCAGAACCCCAGGCTCCGCCTGCCTCGTACCTACTCCGGCTCTCTGGCTGGTCTGAGTTCCAGTCCTAGGAGCCCTTCTGGGAGATGCTTGGGAAATCTCGGCAGCGGCCCAGGCCAGCAGTTGGTACTTCTCTCTCTGTCAGCTAATTGTTTACTCGGTTGTTTATTTATCCTGGAGCGGAGGCTAGCAGGGCAGTGAGGGGGCGGCTGCCCCCAGGGAAGCCTGCTTCCTGTGGTTGGCTTGCTAACACCGGCCCTCTGGCAAACTGGAAAGAAGAATTGCAGAGCTGGGAAGACCCTCCTTGATAGTTCAATTGTTCATTCAAGGAAAACACTGCCTGAGACCCTGCCTTGTGCTTGGACCTGTGCTGGAGACGTCGACAGTGACTGAGATAGCCCTGGCCCTGCCCTCAGGGGGTTCACAGTCTGATGGAAGACAAAGACCTGTTACCAGGCAGGGACAACCCAGGGTGGTCAGGGATTGGATGAAGGGCCCAACGGGGCTGTGAGAACCTAGAGGAAGCACCAGACCAAGCCTGCGTCTTAGGGAGAGCCTCCTGGAAGAGGGGGTCATATGAGCTAGCGTCTGAAAAAGGGGTAAGAGTTAGTCCTTAGACAGGACTGTGTCTTTTCGGCCATCCCCTTTGTTTAGCATGGGATTCATTTATTTATTAACTAGTATTTATTGTGGGCCATTTCCCAGACTGCAGAACTAGCCAGACAGAGCCCCTGCCTTCAAAGGGCTCACACATAAAATGGTGATGCCAATACAGAACTTCAAGCCCTGGTGGAGTGCTATAAAGAAGTATTAAGTTGTAGTCATCTGATCCCCATTATCTGGGTTTGAATCTCAAGTCTGCCACTTACTAGCTGTATAACTTTCCTGGGTCTTGGTTTAGTACAACAATGACACCTACGTAAAACCTTTTATTGTGAGTAACTTGTTCTGCAAGTGTTCCGCAAGACGAGCAAACATTTCTAATTTTAACTTGATAAACGAGCGATGTCTCGCAATACGAGTGAGTAGTATGTGATACTGAATGTCACATGATCACAACTGAGCCAGTGGTTCTTGAAATTTGCTTTGATACATGCTTTGGATTACAAACATGTTTCCTGAATGAATTATGCTTGCAAACCAAAGTTTTACTGTATAGCCTACTCATAAAATATTGAGGATTAGGTGGGTTCATATGTTTAACGTGCTTTAGAATATCACCTAGTATAGGGTACCTGGGTGGCTCAGTCAGTTAAGCGTCCGACTCTTGGTTTAGTCGCAGGTCATGATCTCACGGTTCTGTGCTGATAGTGCAGAGCCTACTTGGGATTCTCTCTCTCTGCCCTTCCCTTGTTGGTGCCCTCTCTCTCTTTCTAGATAAATTAAAAAAAATGTTTAACACAATGTCACCTAGCATAAGGTACCTGTTTTCATCAAAGGATGAGTCAGACCAAATCTGGGAGGCTGCTCTGAGGGAGTGAGTTTAAGCTGAGAGTCGAAGCACAAAGGTAGAATTGACAGGCTCCAAAAGACAGAAGGACATCTAGGTCCAGAGTGAACCCAGTCTTCTCTATTCTGGGTGCTGTCAGTTCACAGTCTTTCCAAGAATGGAACGACCTGGAACATCGCATTGGGAGTTAAAAAGACGTATTAAGTAATTTGAGGTGGGGGGATCCGGTGTTCCCTCAAGTGATCTCAAAATAATTTAGGAACCAAAGTTCGCGATGACAGCCTAAAGAAAACCTGGGCCACGCACTTGACTGGTTAAACAAACTCGGAAAAACAAAACAAAATGAAAGTAATGCACATCTAAAAATCAGATTATATGCATAAAAATGCCAAGTTAAAAAAAGTCAAGGGAAACGACTCTGATCGGTAATCAAAAAAACCTTTATTTAATGGGATGTTTTAAAACTTGAGTGCATGTAATGTTGTTTATCAACGTTTGCAAAGCAGTAGTTTTTAGTACTTAACCGTACTAAAACTGTACTAACTTAAGCTCATTTAATTCTCTCAGCAACCCCATGAGGGAGGTACGATTATTATTCCATTTTTGTAGACGAAGAGACTGAAGAAAGAAACGCAAAATGCAATAGGAAACAGCCTTTCTTCATGCATTCCGTAAATACTGACTGGATGCCCAGAACGCTCATCTTCCACGACGCGTACTTCCGGAGGGATCCCAGAGGAACCCCTCCTCGGTTCAGAAGAACTCAAGGGTTACCGCAGTGCCCCCTTCCCATCACTACTGTTACCCTCCACGGGTCGGAACTGACATTTGATTTGCAGTCATTTGCACAACGCTGACTTGGAGGTCAGGGCTGTACGCAGGAGCGTACCCTCGTCCCTCTCCCGGGCATCGGTCGAACACAGAATCCCAAGCAATTCGTATCCACCAGCGCGTTGCCTGCAGATTTTCATCACCGCCGAGGGAAAGAGCACGCGCTCCCCAGCCCTGCCCCTTCTTCCGGAACGACAAATTGCCCGGCATGGATTGGGGTGAGGCGGGCCACGCCTCCTCGTGTTCCCCAATCAACTCCCTCGCTGGGTGTCCTCTCTGCTCCTCAGCCCCTCCCCGCTGCCCCACGTTACGTCGCTCCCTCTCTCCTCCTCCGTTATTCCAGGGGCTGAGGCTTGCGCGGCAAACCCACCTCCCCTTGCCTCCCATTGGCTGGTCAGGTCCCGCGCGAGCGGGATCGCGCCCTTCGCCCCCGCCCCCAAAGCCGGGCCATGTCTCTCCCCTCCTGCTTTCTCCACGAGCCCCCGCAAGGAGGGGATCGGCTGCTTCTGGCGCGCGCAAGGCCGCGCGCGACTCCCGCGGGCCACTCCCTCCGTCTCGCGCTAGGCAGCCCCTCCCGCGCACGCGCACTTGCCCACCCCGTTCCCTCAGCCCGGTCGCGGGCTGCCTGGTGCCGTCTCGCGTCGCAGCCACCGCAGTAGCGGCATTTCTTTGGGGCGCACGCGCACTATGGCCTCCGCGCCCGTTCCCAGCCAGAGGCCGCGGTAGTGGCACTGAGCCCCACGGGTGCGTAGACGCCCTCGCCTCATCTCCTGCCTGGCGCCGGTTATCCCCTTGCGGCGCGCGCCCAGGGGCCGTTATCCTCCTGCAACGGTCCGCGTGCCACGCACGCGCAGTTGGCGAGGGGCGCGCGCGGCGGGAGCGGCGGCCGCAGGAAGGAGGCGCCGCCGCCGCCATTGCGAGGGAGGGAGGGAGCGAGCGAGCGAGGCTGGTCCGCCCTCCCCCTGGTTCCCGCCCCTCCCCCCTTCCCCTCCCCGCCCCCCCGCCCCGAGGGAGAGCCGCGGCGCGGCGGGAGGAGGAGGTGGAGGAGGCGGAGGAGGGAGCCCGCGAGGGAGGGTCCGCCCGGCCCCCCGCCGCCGGAGCCGCCGCCGCCGCCGCCGCCTCAGCCGCCGCTGGACGAGGAGCAGCAGAACATGGCGCCGGGGCCGCCGTCGCCTCTGCTGGGATCCTGGAGGCCGGAGCCGCGCTGAGGGCGCCCAGCTGGTGAGTGCGCGAGCTCGCGGGCCCCGGCGGCGAGGCCGGGCGCCGCCCCGCTGCGGGGTCCAAGGGGAGGCGGGGACGGCGGGGCCCGGAGCCCGCGAACAATGGAGGAGCCGGAGGGGGAGGGGAGGGAGCGGCCCCCCGGCCCCCCAGCCCCCCGGGCCCCGCCGGCCCCGCTGCTTCGCGCAGCGGCCCGGCCCACGGGGCCCGCTTGCCCTTCGGACCTGCCCCTGCTCGCCCCAGCCCTGCTGTCCCCGCGTCTGCCCCCACCTTCCGACCCATTTGGGATCTCGGTGCCTGCCTCGGCCACCCCCTCCTCACTTAAGCCACTCTTCTCCCAATTCTGCGCCTCCCCCTTCCCTTTTCCGCCCGTCAGTAGTGCCCTTCGCCCCTCCTGGACTCTGCGGTCCTCTAGCGACCCACCTCCTCAGTGACCCTTCTGCATTTCTGCATCCCTTAATTCTGGACCTTCACTTTGAGATTCGTGTCCGTCCTGCCCCTTCTTGGATTCCACTCACACCACCCTTGATCTGTTCCCTTCTTTGACCCGTCTACTGTTACCCGTCCTCTCTTGCACCCCCAGGAACTGTCCCTCTAAGACCTGCAGTTCCACCTCCTTCGAGATCCATCTGAGACCTTGTTCGTCTTGGCACTGCTGACCCTAGGTCTTCTCCTTGGACTTAATTCCACCTCCTTGGGCCCTGCTGCCCACTCGCGGAACCCCGTGCATCTCCCGGATGCCCCTTGCCTCTCCGACCCTTCCATGCCTCAGTTCAGTCCCCTGCCCCCTCTCGGACTGGGATGCACCATGCTTGCCTCTTCCCCTTCGCAGATCTGGCTCCCATTTGCCGTTCAGAGCCCCCCCCCCCCTCCTTTTCCCCACTCTTCCAGACCTTTCTACCTTCCCGATCTGCCCTTTGCCCAATCTCAGATCTTGCTGTGCCCTCTTACCTGCTCGCTTTCCCCGACTCTGCCTTCCATGAAGCAGCCTCCTCCCCCTTCTGTGACCCTGCAGCTCTCATTTCTGCCATTCATTTCTCTGACCTCTCTAACTCAGCCTGTCCGCAGCCTCAGTGCTGCCCTGCAGGCCCCAGTTCTGTCCAGTGTTCTTGCGGTTTCCTTTCCACCCCACCTCCTCATTGGCACTGTTGAGCTGTCTCATTCATTCGCTCCCTCTTTCTTTGACCTGTTTCCCCTTCAGGTCTTCTCTGCTTGAGACCTGCTTCCAGCCTCCTCTTCGCTCTAAGTCCTCTCCTCTCTCCATTTTGGCCCTTCTTAGACTTGCCCTTTACCTCCCTAAATCTTTGATAACTTCTCTGATCCATCACCCCCTTTCCTTCCCATTCTGCTGCATCTCGCAGGCTTGCCCCAAATCCTTTTTGCACCTGCTCTTTCAGTTCTGCCCCATCTGCTGTAACATTTTCCTCCCAGCTCTGCCCCTTTTGGAGCTGTCCACTTGCCCCCCTATTTTTTTTTTTTTTTTTGACTCATTTTAACTTTCCTATTGCTGTTCCCCTCTTGGAGTGGTTCTCTTTAATCCTGGTCTCTCTGTAACTGCATCCCACCCGTGTTACCTCTCAATACTTAAGTTTTCCACCTGACCTCCTCTTCCCCCCACCATTTTGATTCAGGCCTCGACCTCCAATTTCTCCTTTCATGTATTCTCTCTCCTTTGTCCTGCTTTTTACCTCCTTCTTGAGTTCTTCCCCCAGTTCTGCCCAGTGGTAGAGATGTCTTCTCAACCATTCTTTCTGATCATCGGCTGCCTCCCCACCCCCCAGCTCCCTCTTGGAGCCATCTCAGTGGTTGGATGGATTCTCCCTCTCTTTTGATACCCGTTTCCCAATTCTGTTCTACCTTGACTTTCCTCACCTTTTCTTTCCCCTTGTGTCCTGGCAAGCGCCTTCTCTTCCGTTTGGTTCCTGTCAGGCTTGCTTTTTTCCCAGCTCCCCACCCTTGACCCACCCATCCCCACTGAGTGCTCCCCGTTTCAGTCTTGTCTTCCTCTAGCCTCCAGTACTCAGCTTTGGAGGGGAAGGGGCTAGGTTGGATCCAGGGTTCTCTAGACTGTGGTTTAGACCGAAGATTCACTCAGCACCCTGACCCTCAGGGTTTTATCCCCAAGGATCCCGTGAGACCTAGATGGGGGGTGGTTGGCTGGTTATTGCTCTCCGGAGTCTGGGAATGTCTGCCCCATTTCCCCTACTTCTGCCAAGGTTCGTGGTGGTGAGGGGGCAGGTCTCTTTCCATTACCCTCCCCCGCACCTTTATTTTTCTCACTCCTGTCTCACTCCCCAGCCCCTTCTGATCCCTGGGCTTTGCAGCTTTGTGTCCTTCAGAACAGGAGAGTGCAGCAGCTCACAGGTTTTTTTTTTTTTTTCCTCTTACTTTCCCTTCCTCCTTCTCTGAGCTATTGTAAAGAGACAGTTGTACCCTTTCCCCACCTCCACCTCCAAGCCAGCACCCCTTGGGAGAACTTACAAGTGTGCTTTTTTGCCTCCCCCCCCACCCCATGACAGTCTAATTTTTGTTTTACCTCTGGCTGGGGAAATGCTAGTTCTCAAGTTCTCCCCAGTCCCACCAGGGGTTATGGCCACATTTGGTGTTTACTGCTCTGGGGCTGCAGAAGCTGCAGCCTTGCCTTCCCTAATGGCTTCGGGTTTGCTGTGTGACCTTTGGGAGGGTGGGCTTATTTCTTTTCACCTCTGCCCCAGGAAGGCTCTGGCTTCCTGGTCTTCAAAATAATTAAGGCCTGAGTTTGGAAAGCCCGTTGAGGTTGTTTGTTGAAAGAGAGAGTGCCAAGTGTCACTCAGATTTCTGCCCTCTGGTGTTGCAGGCAGCTCCCAGCCACCGGAGCTGAATGCCTCTGGGCAGATCCATGCTGGAGGGGGGGGCGGGGTGGGGGTGGGGGACTCAGTGGTGTACGAGGAGTCTGTGGGTGGGCCCTGACATTCCCCAAGCCTTGTGAGTGACCTGATTTGGTAGAGTGAGAAAAGAGTGCCAGGAACTGGCTGATACGATTGGATTTTTGGTCTTATTACCTGAGAAATTAGTACCTTTACCTTTTCTCAAGCTTTTTCTTTAGTGAGCTTATGTTGGGAGTGGGGTTCAGGAAATTTACTCAGAGAAAGAGGTGTGTTTTACAGAAAAGCCATCTAACCATTTTCTGTCCTTAATTTGGGAGCGGGAACCTTTGCATGTTATGGGTTTATTTATTTTATTTCTTAAGTAAATCAAAAGCCTGATTTTTTTTTTTTTTTTAATCCCTGTGGCCTAGGGCAATTGCATATTAAAGCAGCCATCCAGCTGTGGAGGAGCATTTACTGGAAGGACTTTTATTTCTTAACTGAGCTCTGATCAAACTTTGTTTACTTCAGCACTTATTTAGAAATAGTTCTACGAGAACACTTGAAATAAAAAAGCATTCACTGTTATCTGCAGAATTGGACTATTGACTCATCAAAAGTTAGGACATTTGTATATGATACAGTGAGGGGGGCTAGATGGTACATCCATTTGGTTCTTTAGCTTCTGACTTCTTAGGTCTTAAATGTTCTGCCAAGCAGAGTCTGGCAATTTTAATTACCTATAGCATGTGTCTTCACCATTATTGACTTGAATTTTGGTTCATCTTCCCGTTGGTTTCCATTCATTTTTTAATTTTGGCCTTGTGAATTATGATTCATTCTCTGGATTTATTTTAGAATTTGTTTTCCACGTTGGTATAAATAGTTGTTTTTTATCCTTAATGGGGAAGTGATAGCTAATTAAGAATTAAAACAACTGTGTGTGCAGCATTGCTTAAACTTGTGTTTCAGAGTTTTGACATCACTGGCAGCATAGAAAGTTTCTCCATGCCCAGACCCTAAGTTTACATAATAGGAAGAGAAGAGACAGAAGAACAAAGCTGATTTTTCTTCCTAAACTGGTAACTGATGTTACAGAGATTGTCAGACTTTTCTGATGGTAGCAAAGGCTCCAACCTCGGTGTCAGCATTTGCTTTCATGATGGAATTGGGTGCTACAGAAATCTGAGGTGGTAGCCTTGGCCTTCTGGAACAGTTAATATGCCAATTGGGAATGGGATGGAGAGCAGGAGATGGCGGTGGGTGACTGTTTTCAGTCTAGTAACACGTCTTAGGGTCTCCTGCAGTGCCTAGAAAATTCTTGTAATACTAGTCTGATCAAAGTTCTTCCCTTGCTGTTTTTCTTTTTGAACTATCCTTTTGACCATTTCTCCCTTCCCTTGCCTATTTTCTCTTTTTTTTTTTCTTGGCACGATTAAGGCCAAAGCATTTAGGACAATAAAAAAAAAAAAATCAGAAAAGTCATTCTTCTTGATACAGGTTACATGGAAGAAGTTGTCCACGTGGAGATCCTTTGGTCTGATGGTAACTTTTGGCAAAGGCCAATCTGGGAGGAGCGAGGGTTTCACAGATGACTGTAAACTGTAGCCTCTCAGGTGTTTCTGTGGTCTCTTATGTGATGAGGAGACACATGAGGTCAATACAGTTGGAGATTGATGAGGTGAGAGTGTTTGTCCATCTCCCTCTAGGCTCTGCTCTCACATCTTCAGTCTGCGAGGTGGAGGGCCTTCTGAGAGGTGTTAAGCCACCTGCAGGGCCTTCCTGTGATCTGCCTTGACTGTTGTCATTCCCCACCTGGGTGTCTTAATTTACCCAGCCAGTGTGACGTTTTATTGATCATCTAGTCTAGTTGTGTAAAATTTCTTTTTCACACTACATGAAATACATAAACTTGGAGAGTCTTTGCTTGAAGAGGGAAAGCGATTAGCAGAAATCCCTTGGGTTTGGACAACACAGTTTGAAAACCCGTGCCTAGTCTAGCCTCCTCATTTACAGATGGGAAAATGAACTCGCACAGGGCATGGTGACAGGCTTCCTGTCATAATTGAAGGCGTATTGGAAATACAGGCAGCAGACCTTCTGGTCTAGGCCTTAACCTAATTAGTGGGAACCGTGAACAAATCACTTCACTTCTCTGGGCTTCACATTCCTAGTCTGAAGTCTAGTGTGCTGTCCAGCTCTGATTTTAGATTCTTGTTGTCCTGGACCACATACCAAGTTAGAGCTGGGATTGGGACTGGACTCTTGGTGCTGGTCTTCATCCCACCCCCACCTCTTTCCCTCCCCTACATCAAATCCTGTAGCCTGGAATTGGGGGGTAAGGAAGGACCCTTTCTCTGGGAGATGCAGTAAAACGAATTGGATTGCCTTTGTCGTATACTTTTTCAAACATAAACACTATCTCTTTTTCAGCCATTCATGTGAAAATTAGAGTGTATAATTTTGGGGGAGAGTGGCATCCAGATTGTATTGACTACATAACTTAAAACCGTACACTGCTTTTAAAAGCGATATGGAATCTTTCAAGCTGAGTCATTGTTGACCTAGGCTCTCAAATAGCAATGTCTGAATAGTACTTGAATTGCTGGTATTAAGAAGTGCAAACAAATCATTCATGTTCATCTTCCTGAAAGTTTATTTTTATTTAATTTTTGATACAGTGCTTTAATGAGGCTTCATCTATGAAGAATTTTTGAAAATAACTTTCGGCATCTGGCAGTCTGATTTTCATTTATTTGCTTCTTTGGGGTTGGGAGACACCATTAAGTTGATATATTAGCAGAGAACCAGGTACTTTTCAGCCATGAGCCATCATCACAGGAAAGTAGTATTTACTTTAGTTGAAAATAGCCAGACTTGCCTATCTCCTTCATCTTCCTTTATTGAAATGAGCGTTTTCATTTTATGAAATTTGTGGCAGTTGTGACTGTTGCATGGTGTATCTGTGGTATTTCATACCTTTTTTGTTCTTCTAGTGTCTCTGCATTATTGTTGGAAAATGGTCGTTATGGTAATATTTGCACTTGGCAAATTTGAACAAATTGAGAGGCAGCTTCCTATGGCATAAAGAATGTTGAGTTGATAATGAAGAAACTCTGGTCCTAGCCCTGACTCTGCTGCTTACTAGCTGTGTGACTTTCGACAAATCGTTTTCACTTCTCTGGGCTAAGGTTTCTTCGTTGGAAAGATGAAGGGATTGTACTCATTGGTTCCCATTCTGCTTTATTTTAGCTAATGATGCTTGATTGTTTCCTTTCTCCAGATAGTAAACTCCTTAAGGGTGGGGACCCTCATGTATCTTTTATTTCCCATCACACCTAGCAAAATAACCTTGTACTAGTAGGCCCCCTGCTACATATATGTTGATTGAACCCAACAGGTGCCAGAGCCTTTTTGTTTTTATCTGCGCGGTAGGTGGGTGGAGAGATGTGCACCAAATATAATGGCCATTTTTAGGCTTTAAACTCTCAGAGGGCATGCCCTCCTGGTCAGCATTTAATCCTCGTGTATATATACATACTGTGTCATAAGTGTCTTGGCCAGAGTTACACAGCTAATAAGTCGAGAGCTATGTCTGTCTAATTTTAAAATCCGTGTTTATTTTATTAGTCTGCCTTGTGTTTCTGGGATGTAAGAATAAGCTATAGTTCATCCCCTTAAGGAATTTATAGTTGTGAACGGTTAACTCTCTATATAATATTATAAAGTGGGTGAGGGAAGCAAGTGTTGAATAGACTGTTCTGATGAATTTCTGCATTTGAGAGGCAGCCCCATGTTAACAGTCTTAAAGGCTTCCATATTCAGAGACTACTGAGCACACAGTAGGTTCTGTGTCACACTACTTTGAAAAAGAATCTATAGCTCCAAGTACCAGCTTGTCATTCTAGCCAGCATGTTGACAAAGTTGAGCGGTTGAATTCTGACCTGGATGCAAACCCGGGTATAACAAACAAAACTGTATATAAGTAAAGTAGTCCAAAGGAAAGAAGAAAGACATGTTTGGTCATGTAATGATTCCTTTAAGCTGTATTTTCTTTGGTAAGTAGGAAAGTATCTGAGTGGTTCCTGATTGACAATTTTCAAGAGAAAACACTGTAGGCAACTAGAAACTTACAGATAAAACTACACCTTGCCCCTTATTTGTGTGGCACTCTCTACAATGCTTTTTTCAAAAACACGATTCAAAAAGTTATTAAATAATGTTGGGGTAAAAGTATGTTGGCTAGCTGCAACTAATAGCTTCCTGAAGTGTAAAAAATTAAAAAAAAAAAAAAAGGTTGCATTGTACTTCTCCCTGTCTCCATTTAAAAGAAAGGTCAAAATCCCGGCTTCATCTATTGTAGCCTGTAGTTCTTAGGAATAAGACAAAAGAAAATGATTACCGTTAATTGCCATGGGCAATTAAAAAGGATTCTTTGTTCAGTAGCAAATTGATTGTGTACAAATGAAAGCCAGTACTGCATTAATACAAGATTATTAGATTCTCGAAATCTGCATCTTTAACTAGAGTGGCTTTCACTTCAAGGGAATTATTTCACTGGGATTAGTGTACTTGAATGGTTGGTGATAAAAGTATCACTAAGTCTTTATTTTCCAGATACGTTAAGTTCGTAGGTAGAAGGGTGGTGGATGCTGCTTTTGTGGTACCATTTCTAATGGCCTGAAATAATTGAATACTTTTTGAATGTTGCTGACTTCTAGGAGATTTCTTCCTCTGACTGGTCAGTCACCAGAGGAATGCAGATAAAACTTTTGGTAAATGAGGAAAAGGGAAAAAGTCCTCTCAGTGCTCAGGCAGTGAGTCTCCACTGTTGGCATATGCCCAGCATTAGCCAACAGCCATAAAGGCTTAAAAATGGCAGCATTAGCTAAAATAGTTAGGATTTCATGTTCTGTGTGAATACAAGGAATACATATGTTTTCTTGTGTACAGATCCTCTAAATTTTTTTTATTAAATAAATTAAGGTACAACTTATGTGTAGACAAGTACATAAAACTTAAAGTTTACATTTCTGAATTTTCGACATATTGTCTGCACAGCTTTTTCATATAATGGGGCATCATTTCCTTATCCATACACTTCTTAATTAGTTGAAAATTATTTGAGAGGCATTTAAGTCCTGACTTTAACATAGAAAGTGAACTGTATTGAGTGATATTTGTAGCTTTTCCAAGTTTGTTGGCTGACTCTTGATTTAGGAACAGGTCATGATCTCAGTGTTCGTGAGACTGAGCCCCACATTGGACTGCACAGACAGCACGGAGACTGCTTGGGATTCTCTCCCCCTCTCTCTGTTTGCTCCTCCCCCCCAGTAAATAAGTAAACATAAAAAAAGAGAGAGAGAGAGAATGGAATAATAGTGACCTGGTACAAATTACCACAAGTGATGAAAGCATTCTTTTAATAACAGATCTTCCCCATTTGTATTGTAATTCCAGAGGTTTTGGGTCTCTGTTTGCTGGGAATTAAAAGGAAATAGGTAATAGTCACGGCGATCAGGACTGTCAGACACAAAAACTGGTGTGAACTTTCTAAAAAGCATTTTGGCAATGTTTTAAGTGACATAGAATCCTTGATCAACATACAGATTGTGTATGGACCAAGAAATAGAGATGAGGACCAAGATTGTACACAGAGATACTGCCTCTAGTGATGTGTATAAAAAATAAACAGTAAATAAATGTTTTAACCTTAGAGAAACGGTTGCTTTATGGAAAAATACGGAGTCATTTAAAAAGGATGTTTTTTGGAGAATTCTTGACATGGGAAAGTACACACAAAATAAAATTAAGTATGAGAAAAAAGTGGGATATAGAACTATAAACAGTATGATCCCAGTTATTTTAAAAAATATATGGGAAAACTAAAAGAAACATGCCAAAGTGCTGTTTGTATTTATCTCTGTGTTGTAGAATTTTGAGTAAAAATTTTTTTCCTACTATTTTTTAACAAAAGGATAAGGTTTTTTTTTTTGTTGTTTACTTCCGTATGGTTGTATTATGTTTGGTGTTATAAACACATGAAGGAAAAATTGAGCTGAAAACAAGAAATTAGTCATAGTGATATCTGCTGGATTCTAGTTCCTTTGAAAGTTAAAGCAGTCGCCCTTTCTTAGAATAATAATTGAATTAGTTATTAGCTGCATTAGCATTTGATAACAATATGCTTATTGTGTACCAGGAGACTGCAGAGTGTTCCCCTCCTATCCTCACAACAGTTCTCTGAGGTAGGTGGTATTTTATTTTGTAGCCTGGGAACTGAGGCTTTTAGAAGGGACTTGCCCAAGGTCACACAGCTAGTAGGTTCCTGAGGTAGCATGGTTCAGAGCCGTAGTTCTCACTTTATAGAGCCTGGGTGGCTCAGTCGGTTAGGTGTCTGACTTTGGCTCAGGTCATGATCTCACGGTTCATGGGTTTGAGCCCCACGTTGGGCTCTGGGCTGACAGCTCGGAGCCTGGAGCCTGCTTCGGATTCTGTGTCTCCCTCTCTCTCTGCTCCTCCCCCACTCATGCCGTGCCTCTCTCTCAATCTCTATCTCTCTCTCTCTCTCTCTCTCTCAAAACTAAAACATTAAAAAAAAAAAAGAATTGAGTGTACCCCAGAGAAGAGAACTGAAGTCTGCTTTGTGGCTGATCACATAGCTAATCCATTAGTTCTCTTTTCAGCAGGGTGTCCCCCGATGCTTGTTTTAAGAGAGAGAAGGGGCACTTGGTGGCTCAGTCGTTTGAGCATCTGACTTTGGCTCAGGTCATGATCTCGTGGTCCGTGAGTTTGAACCCCGAGTTGGGCTCTGTGCTGACAGCTCAGAGCCTGAAGCCTGCTTCGGATTCTGTGTCTCCCTCTCTCTGCCCTTCCCCTGTTCGCGCTCTGTCTTTCTCTCTGCCTCAAAAATAAATAAACGTAAAAAAAAAATTTTTTTAAAAAGAGAAGCCATTCATATATTATTTTCCCTTTTTCTTGGCCAAAATCAAGAATGGACATGACATTAGTTATATCTTCCCGTCTATGAACCAAAATTCTTTAAGATTTAAATAATTTAGGGCTATTAAGCAGAAGAAGGAATAAACCTATAGGTTTGTAGCTCCAGAGGATAGAGATACAGGGAAACAGGTTTTATTTTTCCTTTTTCCTTCCCATTCAACCAATATTTGGGTGTCCACGCTGTTGAGAGTACTAGTTATACAAAACACGTCTCTTCCTCCCTGCGAGAGTTTATATGCCATTTATTAAAACAAAAGCAATTCTTCCCTTACAGGTGAAACAAGGAACATCCTGTTTCTGTACCAGAAAGTAAAAAATTTAGAAGGTCAGTGGCCTGATTTTTCCTGATCTTATCTTAGAGAAGTGTGACCAAACATTTCAACACAAGAATAGGTAGACTAGGAAGATAGATTTCATCTTACGATAAGAAAGAACTTCTTAAGAATATGGTCCAAGTTCATATTTTATCTTGAATAAGGAATAATTTGGAGATTTAAATTTTTACCTTGTTTTTATTGTTAATTAATAAGACGTTTGCACACACACATTTATTAACTGGTCATTCTTTCATGAGAGAGAATACTGGAAGACCTGAGGTTCAATTGAAATGTGAGGGGGTTTATATTCAGACAGCAGGAAGAAATTGCAAAATAGGTTTGGAAGCACCACAGGAGTTTTTTTCTATTCTCCCATTTATTCTGTTAACCCACTGGGCTCATATATCCTAGAGCCTGTCAGTAGGAACACAATATTTGTTGAATTAAAGTCATACATTTTATCTTATGTTTTATTTTACTTTATTAGTTTTTTTTTAACTTTATTTTTGAGAGGAGCGCGTACTCGAGTCAGTGCAGGGGCAGGGGGAGGCAGAGAGGGAGAGGGAGGTGAGGGGTGGGCAGAGAGAGGGAGAGAGAGAATCCCAAGTAGGTTCTATGCTGTCAGCGCAGAGCCCCACGAAGGGCTCGGTCTCATGAACCGTGAGATCATGACCTGAGTCAAAATCAAGAGTCAGACGCTTAACTGACTTGAGCCACCCGGGTGCTCCCTAAAGGTATATGTTTTAGATAGAAACCAAGAAAAAGTAGTCTCTGCCGTCTTTCAGTCCTTTCATTCTTAGGATTCCTCAAGCCACGTACAGAACCCTCTCTGCCGTCAGTTTTCATTTTGCTTCTCACCAACTTTGTTACCTTGGACAAGTCATTTATTTTCATTTAAATTCTTGTCTATAAAATGAGCCTGGGTACGTACTCTACCTACCACAAAGGCTTTTGTGTTCTAATTCTAGATTTCTTTTGAGAACTGAATGCCAAGATGAATGTGCAAACTCTTTAAGGTTGGAAAGCCTTTCAGTTTTCTCGGGGGAATGAAAGAGAACAATTTGGTTAATTAAACTGTTCAGGTAACTGCCACGTAAGAGGGCTACAAGGGCAGCATGCTGGCATTTTGACTCTGCAGAGCAACGACTGCTACTGATGTGTTATCTTGTAACTTGCCCCCAGGTAGCAGTCAGTTTTCGGGTCTTATCAGTAAGTGTCTCACACATCTAAATGTTATAGGTCATAGGCCAAATAGCAGTGGTTGAGGTCTGTTTGCTTTCACAATGTTAGGACTGCGGCCTCAGGCATTCTCACCGAGACGCATAGGCCTCCCTTCAAGTCCCCAGTCCTACCTCTGGCCAGCTCTGCGCCCTCAGACAAGACTCAAACTTTGGTGCCTCAGGCACCTCATCTATAAAAAGGGGAATATAGTAGTGTTTACTCCCCGAGTCACTGTGCAGTTAAAAGGGGTGGTATATTTAAGGAGCTTAAAATAATGCTTGGGTCATGGTGAGTGCTATGTAAATGTCATTATTAGTGTAGTGGTTCCCGGACTTGGCTTTTATAGACCAGTTGAAAATGATAGTGGGAGGGGCGCCTGAGTGCTGACTTGATCTCAGCTTGGGGCCTGATCTCACAGTTTGTGAGTTCGAGCCCCACATCGGGCTCTGTGCTGACAGCATGGAGCGTGCTTGAAATTCTCTCTCCCTCTTTCTGCCTCTACCCCACTCATGTGTACGTGCTCGCTCTCTCCTCTCTCTCTCAAAATAAATAAATAAACTTAAAAAAAAAAAAAAAGGAAAGTGGTGGAGGGAAGAGACATACAAATTTTGTAATTTGTAGTTTTGCCAAGGAGGGCATTAAAAAAAAAGAATGAAAAACCTTCCTCACTATTATTTTATAAAAAATAGGATCTAGTATCAAAATCAAAGGTAGCCTTTCTCAAGGAAGTTGGCAGCCTTATATGGACATGTGTAGGTATATGTTTCTAAATCTCATTTTTACGTAGACTGGGGAAGACTTTGCCCCAGGCCAGCACCAATAATGTGTGGATAGGTATTTAGACAGCCAGACGTAAATTCATATCCCACTTCTCCATTTATTCTGTCACCTTAAACAAGCTGTTTGACTTCCCTGAGCCGCCTTTAAGTTTTCTCATGTGTAAACTAAAGGTACTGGTATCTGCTTCACTGGGTTATTGTGAGAAGCTGAGGTAGAGAATGAAATGTTTGTCATATAGTAAATGCTAAATTGCTAGGGGTTCTCACAGGGAAGTCAAATATTCGTTGGGAGCCAGTCAAGTGAAATCCACAGTGTATGCCGTTGGGAAATCCAAAAAGTAAGGTAATGTGCTTGACGGTAGAAGTCTCTTGCAAGGTATCCTTCTCTACATAATTTCCTCTCTCTCGTTTATTCTCTCTGCAAGTCACTAAACAAAAACCTGACTTGCATTCCCTTGCTTGAAAACCCTTAGTGCTTTTCTATTGCCTTGTAAAGTGCCTGACTTGTCACAGGCGCCTAATTAATGCCCGAATGAGGGATAGAGTAGTCTAGCTGGGCAGACCAGAGAGATTTTTGAAAAAAAAAAATTTGAACACTGATAATACTAAACCAGCGTATCAGGGGTCCACAGCTAAATCCTAAAGCTAAATCCAAAGTTCTAGCAGTTGTCCCCTCCTTGGCTTTGGGCGTTGTCATAGCCCATAGGACATGGTTGGAAGGTGTCTACAAAGCTTCCTCAACCTGGAATGGATGGGGCTTTTTTTTTCTTTTTTTTTTTTTAAGTTTATTTATCTGAGAGAGAGAGAGAGAGAGAGAGACACCAAGACCGAGAGAGACCCAAGCATCCTACATGCTCAGTGTGGAGCCCCGTACAGGGCTCAGTCTCATAACCACGAGATCATGACCTGAGCTAGTATCAAGTTGGACGCTTGACTGACTGAGCCAGCCAGGTGCCCCTGGATTGGACTTTTCAAACCGCCCCTCCTAATACAGTCAGTACAGCATCCCTCCTCCCTCTGGGCTCACCCCTGGGGAAATCCGTTTCCTTTCCACCAAGTGAAGCTGGGTCCTCAGAAGCTTCTGCGATAATAGTAGCCTTTGCTTCCTTAGTCCTTTCCTATGTACCAAACATTGTTCTGTGTGCTTTATATCTTTTAACTCAAAGAATCCTCATAATAGCCCTCAGAAATAGATACTTTCCTTGTATCCATTTTATGTATGAAGAAATTGAGGCAGCACATGCTAGGTAATGTAGGAACATTCAGAGAAAAGAGGATTACCCCTCCCACCTCCCAAAGTACCAAATTGTTATACAGCTGTCTACTGGGCTGGTTTTGTATGTGTGCTCTCCTCTCTCTCTCTCTCTCTCTCTGGGGTTAATCACCTTCGATTCACATATTGACCTCGATTATTGGGAAATATTTCTCCCACTGAAAGGTATTTGGATGAGCATAGCGAATTCTTTGGTTTGTCCCCTTGATCCTTAGTTTGGCTTACCTGTTAAAGATTTCCAGAATGATCTGGCAGTTAATTCCAGTTCTGTTTTCCTTCCTCGTTTTTAGTGAGATCCTTATTGGAGTTTATCATCTGGTTTCCTCATTTTAGGTATTTTCATCTAAGTTTATTTCAGCAAAATATAAATCAAAGCCTATCACCCAATTCGTTTTTAGAATGCTTCCTTAAAGTATTTTGCTTTTTGGTTTTTGGGGAATTGCCCTGGAAATTTTGGTGTTGTATGATGCAGGGAAGGTCCGTGGCATGTGCTGTCTGCCATCAGTTGGCCTGGAATGCTCACTTTAATACCCATTTCAAATATATATTTGTCTTTCCGGAAACCTTCTCCATTCCTCCCTATTTCCAAGGTCTGAATTAGCATCAGGGCTTCTTTGCAGATCAGCCTTGTCTAATAGAACTTGCTGTACTGTTAAGTTTCTACTTGAAATGTAGATGGTGGGACCGAGAAACTGAATTTTAAGTTTTATTTAATTTTGAAGAAACTTTCAATGGCCAGGGTATTGGGGAGTGCAGATCTACACTATACGCTCCACAAGAGAGTTTGTTTTTTTGTTTTCTTGTCTCTTCTAACTCTGGCATAGGACCATGCTCCTTGATGTATTTGATGACTGTTTGACAAATAGCCCTCAATAGCAGAGATAATAAAGGAAAGTTTAAAATATTCCTTAAATTCTGCCTTCCAGGGATAACCATTGTTAACAATTGTGTTTTAATTGTAGAAAAAATTGCCAGTTTTCATTGACATTGCCGTGATTTCTGCATAGGATTCATCCTTGATTCTAGAAATCCATTTAAAAAATTTTTTTATTTATTTGTTTATTCTTTTCTTTAAAAAAGTTTTTTTTAAGTTTATTTATTTTGAGAGAGAGAGAGAGAAAGAACAAGGAGGAGAGGAACAGAGAGAGAAGGAGAGAGGGAGAACCCTGAGCAGGCTCTGCACTGTCAGCATAGAGCCCGATGCGGGGCTCCAACCCACAAACCGTGAGATCATGACCTGAGCTGAAATCAAGAGTCAGTTGCTCAACACACTGAGCTACCAGGCACCCCTATTTATTTAATTTTTTTAGTAATCTCTACACCCAACGTGGGACTCAAAACTCACAATCCCGGGATCAAGAGTTCGCAGGCCCTTCTGACTAAGCCAGCCAGGCGCCCCTCTAGAAATCAACATTTATCAAGGTTGTTGCAGATTTTGGAATTTTAGGAGATGGAGGCTTAGACTGCAGGTCATACATGTAACAGAAGCAAGTTATGACTAATTTTGGTCAAGTGCCTTTATAAAGATTGTTGTGACATAATGGAATTCTGTCCTAACGCTTAGAGTTCTTAGTGAAAATCTAGGAAAGAGGATGAATCATCCTTCTTTCCTCTTCCACAGCCCAGATGATTTTGCCAGCATTTTGTTTTGAGGATGAGTTGGGCGTTCAGGGGATTTTGGCTTGGCTCCTTGGGGTGGTGGGGGTATTTGGAGAAGAGAAATTAAAGGGATTTATTCCTTGCTGGCAAGATGGGAGAAGCAGAAGCGGGTCTACTTGAACTTCTTTTCTCTTCCATAGTGGAAGCAGCACCTTAAGCCAAGTTGTTTTTGTGAACATTGTGTGTGTGTGTGTGTGTGTGTGTGTGTGTGTGTGTGAGCGTGCATGCATCTTTCCTGTGTAAAGATGTCGTTGATTTCATTTTTTGTCAAATTTCCTTTAATCCCTAACAGTTTTTCCTATTTCATATTATCTGTGTTGGTAACTTCCATTCTGTTCTGAAATGACGTTTTTACCTTCAGAGTGGGCTATTGATGTTGGGGGATGGATGGGAAGCGGAGAGAGAGACAGAATGCAGATGGGTGGGGCAGAGAAAGAGGTAGACACAGAATCTATCAACACTGAGTCCAAGCCCGATGGAGGGCTCGAATTCAAGAACCGTGAGATGACCTGAGCTGAAGTCGGATGCTTAACCGACTGAGCCACCCAGGTGCCCAAGGAAGGAATTTTTAAAAGTCTTTGAATTAAGTGGAATCTGGGAATCTTGGATTTGGTCCTGGAACAGAAAAGAGAATTAATGGAAAAATGGTAAAATCCAAATGAAATCTCTGGTTTAGTTTTTTTTTTACCAAAGATAATTTCTTCGTTTTGACACATCTGCAATGGTTATGTTAATCTTAGGGGAAGCTGGGTGAATCGAATATGGCAGCTCTGTCATATCTGCAACTTTTCTGTAACTCTAAAATCATTCCAAAATAAGTTGTTGTGTTTTTTGTTTGTTTGGTTTTTGTGTGTTTGTTTTGTTTTGCGTTTTTTTTAAATTTATTTTGAGAGAGAGAGAGAGAGAGAGCAAGCTAGCTGGGGAGGGGTAGAGAGAAGGGGAGAGTGAAATCCCAAGCGGGCTCAGCGCCATCGGCGCAAAGCCCAGCGTGGGGCTCTAACTCAAAAACCATGAGATCATGACCTGAGCCGAAGCTGAGAGTTAGGAAGCTTAACCAACTGAGCCACCCAGGCGTCCCCCTCCCCTTTTTTTAAAGCCAAGAAGAGCCAGAGCATTTTAGGGTTGTGACTTCAGCAAGGGGGAAGCATACATAGATTTGGTTTATATAAGCCCCCCCCCCCCCCAGGAGCTGTGCCTGTCTCTGTCCACTTCCCTCCTTACACCCAGTGTTCCAGCCATGTTGAATGACTGTAGCTCTTCCAGAAATCCTAGCTTCTGGGCCTTTTTCATGTACTGTTTCCTTTTATCTGGGGTGTTCTCCTGCTACCCCCATCCCAACCAAACCAAACCAAACCGACAAAAACTTAACTAATTTATTTTAATTCTTTAGATCTGGCTTTTTTTTTTTTTTTTTTTTTTTTTTAAGTTTTAGAGCGTCTGTGTGAGCAGGGGAGAGGAGCAGCGAGAGAGAGGGAGACAGAGAGAATCTTAAGAGAATCCATGCTGAGCATGGAGCCCAACTTGGGGCTTGATCCCGTGACCCTGAGATCACGACCCGAACTGAAATCAGGACTCAGACACTTGACTGACTGAGCCACGCAGGTGCTCTAGATCTGGCTCGGGTTTTGTTTCTCTCAGAAAGCCTTCCCCGATTGACCATCAGTGGTCAGACCTTGTCTGAGTTTGCCCCTGATGTACTTACTACTGTGTGTTCGAACTGCCTGTTTTCTTTTCCTTTCTCTTTCTCCAACTACATCTTAAGCTCCTTGAAGGACTGTACTTTTCATTATTTTATCTCCCAGGCATAGAACCCAGGAATCTAAGCATGCTTGATAAATTGGGGAATGTTTCTTGAATCAATTGCTCCAGGAAGCAGGAAGCAGCAAGCAGCACACCTCACACTCTCTCAGCCTCCACTGGCAGTTTCACTGAGGCCTGTAAGGAATGGTGGCTGTAGTTTGCTGCGAACCCGCGTATGTGCCATAGATGGCCAAACCCCTGCTTTCAGAGATGAGAAAGCACATTTTTTACAGGCTTATTCTTGCACATCAAGCTCCAGGGGTCCAGTTTAGGAAGGCGTTTTAAAATCTTCCAGTTCTGTAGCATTATCTTTTCCTGTACTATGTGAATTTATCTCATTTTACCGTAAGAGATAATGTGTAGATTGTTGTAAGTCTGTTCTTTAGTAAACCAAATCAACAATTAATTCTCTAGAGTGTGTACAGCCCTGGGTGGAATACGTAATGCTATCTGATATGGTCCCTGCTTTTGAACTTCTTACATTCCAGTGGGAGAGAGAGAACATCCTCACCCTATAGTTGTTATTGTGGCTTAATAACATGAATCAGGTAACAAGAGGAGTAGGGACCCTTGTGGTTTAGCAGGTGCTAAAGCCATCACCTCTGTCTTCAGTTTCCCTTGGTGTTGGTATGACCTCTGAAAAACAGTGGTTGGTGAGTTTGGATTGCCCCTAGTTAGATGTGGCTAGAGATGCAAATTCTAAGCAAAGGCTATAAACTGAGGGTCTTTGGATCCTTAAGGGGTATGGTTGGGGGAGTGTCCATAATGTTCCTAAGAGAGTATGCTGCATTTTGGTTCCGTTTATTTTTTGTGGAGAGAGGATCTGTAGCTTTCATTAAATTCTCAAAGGAATCCATGACCCAAAAAAGATTAGAACCACAGGTTTAGAGTAACGCTGCGGCCCATGGCCTCATTTTGTCTTCCTTTTATTTCACCATTTTAGATTGGGCACTGTATTTGGTTTTTCTGTGATACTTGGAGGAGTCCTTGTTGCAAAAATTGTACTGTTGAATATCTGAGGGAGGATTGTGTGAAGTGTTCTCTTTTTTTGGAAGCTTGGTATTACGGCTCTTAAACTTTCATCTATTCTCTCGCTGTTCAGTAAAAACATCTTTATATTTGAAATAATAATCACTGCTTTCCTAGGTCCAAGTAACTGAGTAGTGGTCACATAAAGATGAGGATGACCAGGTCCTGGCCCTAAATCAGCTCTTGGTGATACACAGTGTAAGTACTCCGAAATGGTAGCTAGTAGTCTCATGGGAACAGCTATCATGTTGAATCACAGCTGTAGTCTTGGAGGATGTTCAGGGTAGGATGTACAGCACAGGAACACAGGGGAAAGAGTATTTAAATTGTATGTTTTGGGGCGCCTGGGTGGCGCAGTCGGTTAAGCGTCCGACTTCAGCCAGGTCACGATCTCGCGGTCCGGGAGTTCGAGCCCCGCGTCGGGCTCTGGGCTGACAGCTCGGAGCCTGGAGCCTGCTTCCAATTCTGTGTCTCCCTCTCTCTCTGCCCCTCCCCCGTTCATGCTCTGTCTCTCTCTGTCCCAAAAATAAATAAACGTTGAAAAAAAAAATTAAAAAAAAAAATAAATAAATTGTATGTTTTAGTGAAATTTTACTGTTGACTTATTACCTCATTGATATGTTGCAAACCTTTGCATGTGAGGGTATAACAGATTAGGTGCTTCCGGCCATTGCCAAGCTGGGGAGGTCCAGTTGGAAACATGACAGTGACACATGTATTAACATGGAACTCTTTTGAAGACTGCTGGCACCGTTTCCCCCTGCTCTGGTCAAGAGTGTAAGGTTCTCTTTGCTCTTAGGTCAATTAGCAAGCATCTATTGGACACCGAGAGGGTGTGTAATTCTGGGCTGGACCCTTGGACTTCACTGTTTACTTACTAGGAGATGGCAGTATCTTTTGATTTCTCTCAGTAATCAATATGGTGTCAAGGTCACCTCCCCTGGGAGGCAGTATAGATGGGTTTTGAAAGTCAAGATGCCAGAGTTCCAAACCCAGCTGTGCCATTTTCCAGCTGGATAGCCTTGACTCAGGTCATGGTTGACCCCTCTGAACTTCAGCTTCCTTATGTATAAAATAGGGTTAAACTATTAGCTGCCATATAGGACTTTCATATTATATACAACATGTCCACTGCTTCGCAAAGGGCTGGTCACAGAGTAGGGCCCAATAAATGGAAGCTGTATTGTTATTAGTAAGCAATGATTACAAATCATGGAGAAATTCCCTCATTTTATTTTTTTCACTAATGATAATTACTGTGTCACTCAGAAGAAAGATAATTCTACTTATGTGAATGGGGGAATTGGGTACTCCTAATTAGTATTGGAAGGAGTAGCTGAATCTCTCTCTCTCTCTCTTTTTTTTTTTTTTTTTGCCTGTTCCATAACTTTTGCTAGGGCAAAGGCTCTTAATCTGGGGTTCCTGAATTTTTTGTGTGTAAGTGTGTTTTCTGTGGGAGAAGGTCCAAATTTTCATCATATTGTCAAAGTGATCCTTAACTGGTAAAAGATTACTTGGTTAATTGATCCATTGGGTAGGTGTAGAGCCACAGTTGGTACCCTTGATCCTGAAATTGTCCATCATATTAAGATACTACTGAGAAAACTTTTCCAAATAAAAAGAACATAATGAAGATAGAAGTTGAATACTCAAAATCTTTTGTGTGCTTTTTTTCTTCCTTTGGCAAAGAGAAGGTGGGACCAGTAGGGAAGAAAGAGATGTCAGGAAGGAGTGAAATACTGCCTGCAGAATGACATGGCAGTTTCTTGCCTCAGAGGTTGATTCCAGATCATCACTTGGCTTCCTCATCTGCACCACGGCTTCTGGTCACGTGTACCATTTGCTTTCTCCTGAACACCTGTTCAGGTTCTGTCAGCTCAGGTTGGTCTTCTTGCTGAGATTGTCCCGTCTCCCATAGTCTGCAGGTGCAGGTGTCCTTCCTGATCCTGCCTATCTTAATTATGATCAGCTTCGGAGTCCTTCAGAGCACTGACATTCATCTTTACCCTCCACGGGCACCGTCCTTTGTACAGAGTAAGCACTGCCTGTGTGCGTGATATAGGGGCATATTATTACACATAATAAAGCATTGTGGAACTAAAGTGAATACTGATGCATAAGAAGAAACTAAATGTCTGCCTGAGGGAGGAAAAGAATATAGGTTAAATTTATTGAAAACATGAAAAGTGGTCAAATGCCAGTGGGAGTTTTGAGTTCTGAGAGAGTTTGGGAACCCTTTTATAGCCTCAGTGAGAGCCTTGTTAGGGGGAAGAACCCACCTTGATTTAGGAACTAGGAGAGTGGGAAACAGCCAGCATTATGGCCCTGGCTGAGTCATAGTACTTGTGGACTGGGGTTATCTTCTCTGCAAAGTGGATTAGACTTTTTTTTTTTCTTTTTTTTACGATTTTATTTTTTTATTATTATTTTTTAAATAATATATTTCTTTTTTTTTTTTTTTTTTTTTTTCAACGTTTATTTATTTTTGGGACAGAGAGAGACAGAGCATGAACGGGGGAGGGACAGAGAGAGAGGGAGACACAGAATCGGAAACAGGCTCCAGGCTCTGAGCCATCAGCCCAGAGCCTGACGTGGGGCTCGAACTCCCGGACCGCGAGATCGTGACCTGGCTGAAGTCGGACGCTTAACCGACTGCGCCACCCAGGCGCCCCAATAATATATTTCTTTATATCCAAGTTAGTTAACATATAGTATAGTATTGGTTTCAAGAGTAAAATTTAGTGATTCATCACTTACACATACCCAGTGCTCATCCCAGCAAGTGCCCTCCTTAATGCCCATCACCCATTTAGCCCACCCCCCACCCTCCTCTCCTCCAGCAACCCTCAGTTTGTTCTCTGTTTGTTTTTTTTTTTTAATTTTTTTTTTCAACGTTTATTTATTTTTGGGACAGAGAGAGACAGAGCATGAACGGGGGAGGGGCAGAAAGAGAGGGAGACACAGAATCAGAAACAGGCTCCAGGCTCTGAGCCATCAGCCCAGAGCCCGACGCGGGGCTCGAACTCACGCACCGCGAGATCGTGACCTGGCTGAAGTCGGACGCCCAACCGACTGCGCCACCCAGGCGCCCCTGTTCTCTGTTTTTAAGAGTCTCTTATGGTTGGCCTTCCTTTCTGTTTTTTGCTATTGTTTGTTTTGTTTCTTAAATGTTTATTTTTGAGAGAGAGAGCATGCACAAGCAGGGGAGGTGCAGAGAGAGGGGGACAGAGGATCTGAAGCAGGCTCCATGCTGATAGCAGAGAACCCGATGTAGGGCTCGAACTCATGAACTGTGAGATCATGACCTGAGCCAAAGTCAGATGTTTAACCACCCAGTCCCCCCCCACCCCCGCCATCTCTGTTTTTATCTTATTTTTCCTTCCCTTCCCCTATGTTCATGTTTTGGTGCTTAAATTCCACGTATAAGTGGAATGATATTACTGGTATTATAAATAAATGGCTTATTTCACTTATGATAATACACTCTAGTTCCATGCATATTGTTGCAAAAGGAAGATTTCTTTTTTTTTTTTTTTAATGTTTATTTTTTTTTATTTTTGAGAGAAAGCAAGTAGGGAGGGGCAGAGAGAGGGAGAAAATCCCAAGCAGGCTCTGTCTGGGCTGTCAGCATAGAGCCTAATACAGGGTTTGATCCCATGATCTGTGAGGTCATGACTTGAGCTGAAATCGAGAGTTGGACGCTTAACCAACTGGGCCACCCAGGTGCCCTAAGATATCATTCTTTTTTTTTTTTTTTTTTTTAATTTTTTTTGAAAGAGTGTGAGTGGGGGAGGGGCAGAGAGAAGGAGACACAGAATCTGAAGCAGGCTCCAGGCTCTGAGCTGTCAGCACAGAGCCCGATACGGGGCTTGAACTCACAAACTGTGAGATCATGACCTGAGCCGAAGTCGGACACTTAACTGACTGAGCCACCCAGGCGCCCCTAAGATATCATTCTTTTTGATGGCTGAGTAATATTCCATTATATGTATGTATATATATAATATATATATATATATATGTATGTATGTACGTATATGTATACACACACACACACACACACACACACACACACACATACACCACATCATCTTTATGGATTCATCAGCTGATGGACATCTGGGGTTTTTTCATAATTTGACTATTGTTGATGGTGCTGCTATAAACACTGGGGTGCATGTGCCCCTTTGAATCAGCATTTTTGTATCCTTTGGGTAAATACCTAGTAGTGCAGCTGTTGGGTCGTAGGGTAGTTCTATTTAAAGATTTTATTTTTAAGTAATCTCTACACCCAACGTGATGCTCTGAACTCAACCCCGAGATCAAGAGTAATATGCTCCAGGTGAGCCACCCAGCGCCCTGGATTGGCCTTTCTGAACATGTAATAGTGGTGTTGATGAGCGTCTACCATGTACCAGGTGCTAGGCTGGGTCCCGAGAACAACCAGACAAGACCCTCTGCTTTTATTCTAGTGGAATGTATTGAGTGGGATGTTAGTCCCTTCACCAGCATTACAGTTCTGGGATCTGGATAGTGCTCTGGGGGTTGTTGTGAAGATTAAATGAGAAAGCACTTTGAAGATTACGAAGTACTCTTCTCTTATTTATTATGAGTGCTGTCCCCACCCTGCCTTTGACCTATAATTTAAGCAGATTAAAAATGTTTAAAATGTGTGCCAAGGTCACTGCCAGCATTTTTACATTATCTAGTCCCCAGTGAGGTCTTCGTGTCATATCGTAAGTAAATTAGCCTAGGAAGATTGGGTGGAAGCTTTTTGCACCAATAGGAGTATGATCCCAGGGTTTAGGTAGATTTAGGGACTTAATTCCATCCATTATAAGTGAATCCCTTAAACAGGATTGGGATATAGATTTGTAATACTGTCTTCACTAACTGAGAATGTATTTGAGAAGAGCACGTTTACTTACAAGTATTTTTGAAGTGTTTCTGTATCGGGTTTATTTCTGCCTTTCTGCTGAGTTCTTTCCATTTTTAAAAAAGATTTCAGTCTGGGGACACCTGAGTGGCTCAGTCCATAGGGCATTGAACTCTCGATTTCGGCTCAGGTCACGATCTCATGGTTTGAGTTTTGAGCCCCTCATTGGGCTCCATGCTGGTGGTGCAGAGCCTGCTTGTGACTCTCTCCCCCTCTCCCTCTTTCTTTGCCCCTTCAGTGCATGTGCTCGCTCTCTCTCACTCACTCTATCTCTCTCTCTCAAAATAAACTTAAGAGAAGATTTCAGACTGACTCTTAAATTCTTACATACAGTTTCACATTGGCAAAGACTGCATATTGGGAAAAACCAAACTTCTCTCCTGATTTGGGCTTTTTTTTTTTTTTTTTTTTTTTACCATAAATTCAGGATACAGTTGTTTTCCAAGTGCTTCCATTTTGTGATTAGGCTTAGTATTTTTATTTTTTATAATCTTTAATCTTATTTTTTAAGTAAGCTCAACATGGGGCTTGAACTTACAACCCCACGATCAAGAGTCGCATATTCTACTGTCTGAGCCAGCCAGGCATCCCAGGGTGAATATTTTTAGATACAACTCCCTTGCCCTTAAGTTTTTCCCCAGCACCCTCAAAACAAAGAGTAAGTGATGTAATTAGGATGCAATCTGTTGCCTGTGGATTTCAAGGGAAATTATTTCCACGCAGCCCAGAAGCTTATGGACAAAGTCAAGCTTCCATTTATTTATTTATTTATTTGTTTGTTTGTTTGTTTGTTTATTAAAAAAAATTTTTTTTAATTTCTTTTGTTTATTTATTTTTGAGACAGTGTGAGCAGGGAAGGGGTAGAGAGAAAGGGAGACACAGAATCCAAAGTAGGCTCTAGGCTCTGAGCTGTCAGCACAGAGCCTGACATGGGGCTCAAACTCACGAACCGTGAGACCATGACCTGAGCTGAAGTTGGCCACTTAACTGACTGAGCCACCCAGGTGCCCCCTATTTATTTAAAATTTTTAAAAATATTTTTATTTATTTTTGAGAGAAAGAGAGAGAGAGAGAATGAGATGGGGAGGGACAGAGAGAGAGGGAAACACAGAATCAGAAGCAGGTTCCAGGCTCTGAGCTATTAGCACAGAGCCTGACGCAGGGCTCGAACTCATGAACTGCAAATTCATGACCTGAGCTGAAGTCAGACACTTAACCGACTGAGCCACCCAGGCACCCCTCAAGCTTCCTTGTAGATTGGGCGAATTTATCAAAAATGACCTGATGAAGTGAGATTCTTACCTTGAGGTTAGAGATTTTGAGTGTGAAACAGTGATGTGAAATTTCTAAAGCAGCTTTGATCTATGAATAAAATGTTACTTCTAATTGTCTTTGAGCCGTTTTAATTTTTTCTTTGAAACTTTAAATGGAATTGACGTTGTGTACACTGTGTCTGGGTGGTTTTCACCTTTAGGGAAAGGAAAGACACGGGTCTTTTCCCATTGTCTGCTGTGTCACGTTTTACTCTGCTGTTTTGTGAGTTCTTGAGACGGAGATAAAAGAGATGGGTTCTCCTACCCACGGAATTTTAGTATAGGTGTTTTCATTTTTTACATTTGAGGTTGGTTTTCTTCCCAGAGTGTTTAATTTTATGATTGTCCTTAGGAGGAGCTGCCCCTCACAGGATGTATACCAACATTGCTGTCTGATCAGTATGAAAGAAGTCATTTTTCTGGAGCGTTGAAAGAGGATCTCCAGAATCACGAGGTCACATAATGACTTCCTTGGTGATTTTTCAGGTGTACTTTCTATGTGAGTAGAAACGCGTTTTTCCAGTGGGATGAGAGAAAAAAAATGAAATTAAATTTAAGGGCAGAAACTTAGAACATCTCCCTTCCATGGTTTGAGAAATGAAGAAAGGCTCAAGCTAGTGTTTTCTCACAATTTAAAAATACTGAGCTCAGACAACTGAAATGATACTGATTCTCAGTGGCAAATTATACTGAAGTTTAAAGACAGCCATGTTCCATTAAGTGGCGTTTTGGAGATGGTCTTTGTGTTTAAAACTATGGCAGATGTTATGGGGCGCTGGAGTGGCTCAGTCTGTTGAGCATCCAACTCTGGCTCAGGTCATGATCTCACAGTTTGTGAGTTTGAGCCCCGCGTCGGGCTCTGTGCTGTCAGCTTGGAGCCTGGAGCCCGCTTCGGATTCTGTGTCTCTCTCTCTCTGCCTTTCCCTGCTCGTTCTCTGTCTCTCTCTCTAAGATAAATTAAAAAACAGTGAAAACAAACAAACTATGGCAGGCATTCTGTTTCTCTTGTGAGTCTTGGGTGACGTCATCATTTCCATTGAGGAGACAGCATATTGAATCCTTCTCTACTTGGGTGAGGGGTGTAGTCTCCAGGTCTCGGTGTTCTTATCTAAGGAAGGGAGGAAATACCTGTCATTCCCAGGTGCGTTTAAGAAATTGTAAGGCAAGGTATGTAATAGTACTTTGAGCAGCATGAGGCACTCACACACATTACTGTGGTGAGTATATTATTCCGGTTTTGCTTCTAGGTAGAGAGGAGCCTGCCCCCCTCACAGTGGAGAGCTCTGCTAACTGAGCAAATGGAGTCTAGCAATAGGTAGCTTTGATTTTTCTTCAGGAGGCTCAACCTGCACAGCTGTTCTTGTCCATTGGGCTTAGCAGCCGTGCAGTGTTGGGGTTCAGCCGGATGTGCCAGCTTCAGAAGCAGGCGGTAAGCGTCACATGAAGCTGGGTGGTCTAGAATGAGTTACTTTCCCTCTCTGAGCCTGTTTTCTCATCGGGAAAATGGGAGTTTAACAGTACCTGCCTCATTGGATTATTGTGAAAAGTGAAATGAAAACACATGTATATAGTTTATTTGATGCTGTGCCTGGCTTGAGAGTATTTGATGGTATTTTTTTAATAGTTTTTTTTTTAAGTTATTGATTTATTTATTAAAAAAAATTTTTTTTAGTGTTTATTTATTTTTGAGACAGAGAGAGAGCATGAACGGGGGAGGGTCAGAGAGAGAGGGAGACACAGAATCAGAAGCAGGCTCCAGGCTCTGAGCTGTCAGCACAGAGCCTGACGCGGGGCTCGAACTCGCGGACCATGAGATCATGACCTGAGCCGAAGTCGGACGCTTAACCGACTGAGCCACCCAGGCGCCCCAGTTTTTTATTTATTTTGAGAGACACAGAGAAAGAGTGTGAATGAGGGAGGGGAGAGAGAGAAGGAGAAAGATCATTCCCAAGCAGACTCCACGCTGTCAGCATGGAGTCCATCTCAGGGCTCTGTCTCACGAACCGCAAGACCATGACCTGAGCCAAAAATCAAGTCAGACTCCTAATTGACTGAGCTCTCCAGGCATCCCAGTATTTGCTGGTATTACTTGTACAAAAGAGAGACAGATGACAAGGCAGGCACCTGGGTGGCTCAGTCAGTTAAGTGTCTGACTTCGGCTTGGGTCATGATCTCACGGTTCATGAGTTCAGGCCCCATGTAGGGCTCTGTGCTGACAGTTCAGAGCCTGGAGCCTGCTTTGGATTCTGTGTCTCCCTCTCTGTCTGCCCCTCCCTGCTCGCGCTCTGTCTCTCTGTCTCTCAGAGCGTGAGCTGGGGAGGGGCAGAGAGAGAGGGAAACACAGAGTCTGAGGCAGGCTCCAGGCTCCCAGTCGTCAGCACAGAGCCCGACGTGGGGCTCAAACTCACAAACTTTGAGAACATGACCTGAGCCTAAGTTGGACCCTTAACTGAGCTAACTGACTGAGTCACCCAGGTGCCCGGAGATTTGTTTTCAAGTTGCTTTTAGAACTGGACTATTTGCTTGGCCTTCATCCCCCAATCTCCGTGAATTCCAAAGCTTTGTAACAGTCATCAGTCAGACACCACTTACCTAAGAAGTGCTTCCTGTGTGTGAGGTTCTGGAGAAACCGAAAGAAACACTTGGAAGGATTCTCTGTATTCCACAGAAACTCGGTTAGTCAAAGAGAGATGCAATATTGACTTCTTTTAAAAAAACATACAACTAGGGGCGCCCGGGTGGCTCAGTCGATTAAGCATCTGATTTCGGCTCAGGTCATGATCTCGTGGTTCGTGAGTTTGAGCGCCACGTGGGGCTCTGTGCTGACAGCTCAAGCCTGGAGCCTGCTTTGGATTCTGTGTCTCCCCCTCTCTCTGCCCCTCCCGTGCTCATGCTCTGTCTCAATAATAAATAAACGTTTAAAAAAAAAGAATTAAAAAACATACAACGAAACTATAAATGTTTGGCTAAATATACAGCTAAGCCAGCATCTTAATCTTTAGAACTCAAAAAGTACATTGTAATATACCTAAGGAGACATTTTCTAGGATTTCATTCTATGGGATTTTTAATTTTTTTTTTCAACGTTTATTTATTTTTGGGACAGAGAGAGACAGAGCATGAACGGGGGAGGGGCAGAGAGAGAGGGAGACACAGAATCGGAAACAGGCTCCAGGCTCTGAGCCATCAGCCCAGAGCCTGACGCGGGGCTCGAACTCACGGACCGCGAGATCGTGACCTGGCTGAAGTTGGACGCTTAACCGACTGCGCCACCCAGGCGCCCCTTTCTATGGGATTTTTAAAAATTGGTAGTCATCTTTGGCCAGTTTATATTTCATTTTCCATCTTTGTTGATGCTGCTATTTTTATTTCCTCGTCATCTGCTGTTCTATCAGTTATTGTCCAGTCAGGAAAGTGGAAACTCCACTCTAGCTGTGTCAAGCAGAGAGGGATTTAAATGCGAGAGATCCGTTCCGGAGGTGTTGGAAGGCCTGGAGGAGCAAAATGAGGAAAAGATGGTGTGTGGAGAGAAGCAAAAGGGAGACAGGGGGTCGTTACCCAAAGATGAGGAAGCTAGCTGCCTTTGGGCTGGAACCTCCGACTGGAGAGCTGCTGCCAGAGCTCTTTTGCCGCAGCTCAGCAGGAAGCCAAGAGCCAGCACCCGGCTGAGGATGCGGAGCCTGTGCTGTGTGCCGTTGTCTGCAGCCCTCCACGGTTGCTTGCTGCTGCAGACAGACCAGAAGCAGGAAGAGTGTTGGCTCCCTCTTCCTGACATCCAGTCTCCCCCGCTTTTGGCAGAACCTACCTGGAAGCCAGCTGGGAAAGGGGTCTGGGAAATGTGGTTTGCGGGCTTTCAGTTCTGGTGATGCAGAGAAAAGCACAGAAAGCGCAGGTGTGGCCGAATGAATGCTATGACTGCTTGGGGATGATGAATATGTCATAGTGGAGACGGGAAGAGGAGGCAGTATTTTAAACTGATAGCATTCAGAAAGGGGAGAGGTGTAATGGGATTCCAGATAAGGGGTCCAGCCTGTGTGGAGGTTTGGAAGCAGGAATGTACAAGGCATTTTCAGGGAACAGTTTATCTGGAGTGTGGAGTTCTTGTTGAAGGATAGTTGGAAGAGGTTGGAAAGGTAGATTGGAGTCAAATTGGGGTGGAGATGTGACAAAGACTATTAAAATTATTTTTTTTAATTTTTTTTAATGTTTACTTATTTTTGAGACAGAGAGAGACAGAGGATGAACGGGGGAGGGTCAGAGAGAGGGAGACACAGAATCTGAAACAGGCTCCAGGCTGTCAGCACGGAGCCCGACGTGGGGCTCGAACTCACAGACTGCGAGATCATGACCTGAGCCGAAGTCGGCCGCTTAACTGACTGAGCCACCCAGGCGCCCCAAGACTATTAAAATTAACATGGAGCACAGTACACAGTGCTTTGGCCTGGGAGAGACCAGTGAGGAAACTGCCCTTAGTCCAGGCTTGTGATGCGAAGGGCACGGTGAAGGCCGCGATAGTGGAGTTCGGGGGGAACAGTCCATCCGATCAGCTTTTTGACTGGCATAGCTGGCGGTGGGCTGGGGCAGGCCATTGGAGTCAATAACGAATTCTGGTTTTCTGCATCATTTGAATGTCTTGATTACTTTATATCTTTGAAGGTTCTTGCTCTTTCTTTTTATGCTTTTACCTCTTCCTGGGATGATTCCTTGGTAAGACTCGTTGTTGTTATTAGGATATCTCTTTAAGTGGCACTAAATTCACTCTAATCATAAACCGTGTATTTGAAGTCTTTGTAACTTCTGCAGGCACCTTTGATAACTTGAGGTAACACTTTTATTTCTTGGGTACACCTTTTTGGCTTTTTTTCTGGTTCGTTTGTTGTTTTGGTTTGGTTTGTGAGTTTTGTGGGGTTTTCTTCTTTTTTCTTTAGAAACTGATTCACTTGGGGCACCTGAGTGGCTCAGTTGGTTGAGTGTCCGACTTTGGCTCAGGTCATGATCTTGCAGTTTGTGACTTTGAGCCCCACGTTAGGCTCGCTGCTGTCAGCCTGTGGGCGCAAAGCCCGCTTCAGATTCTCTGTCCCCCGCTCTCCCTGACCCTCCCCTGCTTGCATTCTCTCAAAGATAAATATAAAAAAAAAAAAAAATAGAAACTGATTCACTTATCCCATTTATTTAGCAGGTAATTATTGAGCCAGGCATTATGTTCAGTGCTGAGGTTGGATGGAGAGCAGAATAGATAAGACAATAGAGGGGCACCTGGGTGGCTCAGTTGGTTATGCATCCAGTTTCAGCTCAGGTCATGATCTCACGGTTGGTGAGTTCGAGCCCTGCACCGGGTTCTGCATTCACAGTGCAGAGCCTGCTTCAGATCCTCTCTCTTCCTCTCTTTCTGCCCCTCCTCAGCTGGTGTACTCTCTCTCTCAAAAATAAATAAACATTAAGAAAAAGAAAGATAAGACATTAAATCCCCATCTTGGAGTTAACAATTTAACAAGAAACATGTGAAAAGAAAACTATTACCCGTCCCTAGAGCCTTTGCAGTTAGGTTTACTCTGCCTGGAACGGTCCTTCCAGAGCCCACATTATTTAACTCCCTCACTTTTTTGTTTTCTGATTCTGTTTCCCCTTGGTAGAGTGTGAGCACGGATCTTTGTCTCTTTTGTTCATTGCTGTAGCCCCAGTGTGTAGGACAGTGCCTGGCACAATTGTAGGTAATCTATAAAAATACTTCAGTAATTTTTTGTTGAATGGTTGAATGAGAATAAATAAGTGGGGCATCCAGGGAACTGGAGGAAGGCCACAGTAGCTAGAGTCTAGTGAGAAAAAGGTACAGTGGTGGAGAGGAGATCACATTTGGGGATGTGTAAGAATTTGAGGTTTTAGTAGAAGGGCAGAGAGGCTCGGAGGGGTTGTAAGCAGAGGATTGACAAGATCAGAGACGTACTTCAAAAAGATCATTTGCTGTTCTACAGAGTGTGGTCTGCAGAGAGCAAGAGCAGACGTGGGAAGGAACACTTGAGGCTGTGGGGATCCAGGTGACCTAGCTTCCCTGGCAGCAGATAGATTCTCTCTCTCAGCTGTTGAGTTTGAGTGTACATTCCAGCGGTAGGGATTGGTCGTTATCAGTCTGATTATAATTGTGTGCACTTAGGTTGTCGTTAGCCCCAAGAGACCTACCTGTCTCCTTGAAGAACATTATTGTCCAGTGATCCTGCTGACGGATGAAAGCTGTCAAGATAGCTTGGCTCTGAGATGCCATTTAACTAGTTTCTATCTGTGTGTGCCTCCCCCGCCCTCCCTACCTGCAAGATTTAATGACCTAGTTAGAGAGAAAGTCCAGGTCTCTTGGCTACTCTCCAAATGTTCTACCACTAAAATGCTAATGTTACCTTTCTCAGAATTCTTCTGAATCATTTGCTGGCACCGTAAGTGCCAGGGTTTTTAAACTCTGATTTTGCCACTTTTCAGACTGTTTGCGCTAGTACTTTTCACTGTAGGCACTTGAGTTGCTTTGGTAACTTGAAGAAGGCCTTTTCACTTGCCTTTGCTTTTCAAAATGGGAGTAGCCTGTGACAGGAATGTTTCTGCCTCTTGACATGTTAGTTGGCACAGTTGGAGAGGCAGCCCTTAATAAAGGTCACTTTGGAAGAATATTAGTTGGTTACTTACCATTCTTGGCATTCTTGTAGAATGATACAGGTTTATGGCCTTTTTATTAAGTTCTTAAAATTGAGTGGTCTTTAATTAGCAGCAAGCATATATAAAACTTAGTGACTCCAGACAACACTGGCCTTACTGTATTGGATTATAGAGTGAGGCTTGCGCTCGTAGGAATATGGGTTTTGGAGGGGGGATGGAGAAGGGGCGTGAGAAGGCTATATTGAACACATTCCAGCTCTGTCCGTGCCATCTGCTCATTGCAACCTTGACAGTGTGGAATGTGGACGTACAGCTTTCAAGCTCAGTTGCCTTTTGATTGCTCCTGACTAGGCTTTTAGTGCTCATGATTTAACTGGTTGAGTTGGGCTTTCTGTTACATAGTCAATATGGAAAATGGAGTCAGTAGCCCAGTTTTGAACTCAGTTTTTGAACTTGTGTAACACTTGACAAGCCACGATACATAGGTTGTAATTGCTGTCTTTGCAACGGCCCACTCCAATAAGACAGTGGAGGAATATATAAATTCAAGGACTGACAAGTTAACACGAAACAAGCCCACCCTTTCCAAAAAGAAGAAGGAGAAAAAGAGAAGAAGAAGAAGAAGAAGAAGAAGAAGAAGAAGGAGGAGGAGGAGGAGGAGGAGGAGGAGGAGGAGGAGAAGGAGAAAAGAAACAACAGTGAGAGAAACCCCACCTTACTGTGTATGATTCTTCACTGGGCAAAAGGGCTCAGGCAGGTGGGGATCATCTCTTCATCCAAGTATACCCTGGAATGTCCTTGCTGGAGAAGACTGAAAGAGGGGTTGGTGTTTTGGATAGGGCACTTTGGTGCAGATAAGTTATAGAAGTTTATTTACATGCTGACACCTGCACTCTTGAGGGGGTTTGATTGCCAGAGGGATTGTCCTTTTAGGGACAGCAAAATTAAACGCCTTTATGGGCTCTCTTACACAGCGGCTCCTCTGAGCAGAAAGTCAAAATAGCGGATGCAGGAGCAGGGGAGCGGTCCAAGGAGTTGGGGAGATGTGTGCAGAAGTGAAGGAGCTGAGTTGAATCATGTTTGTTCATCACCGAATCTCCTCTTCCTCCTGCAGACCGTAGTAGTCACGTTAGCCATGAGATAACAGTTTTCATTTAAGATTTTAACATAGTCGATGCTGTGGGTAGTCAAAATCAGTCTGTTGATAAGGTTTTATAATGGTGGTGTACTTTCCTATTCCATTCTTTCTAATGTGAGTTAGAAATCAGCAGTAGCTATTTGTTGTACTTTGATTTTAAGACTTTACAAAGAATGTACCTGCAATATGTTCTTAGGATCATGTGTAACTTGGAGACTGGAAATTGAGGTCACTAGACCCTCAGTGGGTTTATGTCGGGAAGAAATAGGGCAGGCATTCTATGCATATATAACTGAGAAGGTTATGCTGTTACCCAAAGTGAGTGTATTTTTGAGAATTTTAACTCAGACCTGGTTTCCTGAACAGCAGCCAAACACATGAGGTCAAGGTGATTTCCTCTAGTAGGACAGCTGTCATGGAAGGGTAGGCTGGACCTGTTTTCCTTCTTAAGTCTGAGGGCTGAAGTAGTGATAAGAGGTGACTCATTGATCTTCATGAAAATTACTGGCTGAGGACTTTCAAGGAATGGTGGTTGATAAGGAGGAACTAGTTACTATTCTGGTCTGTTATCTAAGGGAAAATCATGTAGCTAGCATTTTTTAGAAAATGCCATTTAGTAAATTGCTTACATGATCACAAGTGTTTTCTTAGTTATTTTTGGACTCCCCAACAGGACGTGTTTTATAGTTTGAAATTTATCTTGAAGTAATGGGTGGTAGTTAGGTACTGTACAGAACACGTAGCAGAACCTGGTGAAAATACACACATGGTGAAGGGCGGAGATAGTAGCTGTAATATGTGGTAGCTGGCCAAATGTCACTCCTTTTTGCCCCCTTTCCCTTTGATTTTATGATCTTCATTAATCTTACCATCTCATGGCAGAGAGGGGTGTGTGGAAACCACTCTGGGGTGGGAGCTGGAGGTGGGAGAGAGGCCCTGCTTTGTTAAAGCACAGGTCTGACAGCGGCTTGTGTGGCTTACTTCCTTTCTCCTCCTCAGCTTCCGCATCTGTTACCTGAAGGAGTTGGCTGTCATTTCCCCAGCTCTGCCTTCCAGGGGCTTTTCATTTGGAGAAACAGATCCGTTCATCTAGAAGTCCTTTTAAATTTGTTAATCCCAAGAAGAATCCTAGGAATTTTTTGCAAAGTGGCCAGTTTTCTTCAGATTTTGCTTCTTATTTATCTGCCCTCTCCCTTTGGCAGACTCCCTTGACAGTGAGACACAGGGTCATTGGTTTAAGTATGGGAAGGAAATTATGGCCTTGAGCACAGTCAGAAAGAATCTGGCTCTCAGGCGCTTCCTGTGAGCCACCACTAAATTACAAAGACTGGGCCCTGACAAGGCTTTTCAAAGGGGCATCTTACACCACCACTGTGTCAGCGTTTCCATCGTGAGCAGTTGTTTTTCACAGTGCTTATTATGACCAGGTTCGAGTGGCCTTTACACGGGAAGCATTTACCCACTGGGTGAGGGTAAAATAGACAGATTTGGAGGGAGGATGAGAGTGTACGGATTGCTCTCAGAATTCCCCTTTTCGACCCAGACCTGACCACGCCGTTCTTGTCCAGCATCCTGGGGCTTCCTCGGAATGAAGTCCAGACTCTCCTTAGTGTAACTGTGTCCTCCACGGATTTGCCCCTGACCTCTCCTGCCATCCATGTCTTAGGCCCTCCACTCAGTTCTCTGGCCGGGACAGCACGATACAGTAGGAAGACAGGACCTGGGGGGCAAAGGAGTGGCGCATTGTCAGAGGAGGCCTGGATTCTGGACGAGTTCCATTTCTAACTGAGTTGTTTCTTTTTCCTTGATCTCAGTAGTCACTAATCGGGATGAGTTTCCTGAATGAAAGGAAGAAAAGAAGGGGTTGGGGGATGGATCAGGAGGCTCTTTTTGACTCTCTTGTCTCTTGGCAAAATCTTGGGAATCAGACCACCAAATGTTTGACCATTAAATGGCTTTTCAAACCATGAAGTTTTTTGAGCTTTTAAAAAAACCCATAGAGAGGGGCGTCGGGGTGGCCCAGTTGGTTAAGCATCCATCTTTGGCTCAGGTCACGACCTCACGGTTTGTGAGTTTGAGCTCTGCATCGGGGCTCCATGCTGACAGTGCAGAGCCTGCTTGGGACTCTTTTTCTCCCCCCCCCTCTCTCTGCCCATCCCCCACTCGTGCTTTCTCTGTCAAATAAATAAAAAAAAATTTTAAATTATTCTTAACAAAAAAACCATAGAACTTTTAAAAAGTTTGTTTTATGGGGGCGTCTGGGTGGCTCAGTCAGTTGAGTGTCTGACTTCAGCTCAGGTCATGATCGCATGGTCCGTGGGTTCGAGCCCCGCATCGGGCTCTGTGCTGAACAGCTCCGAGCCTGGAGCCTGCTTCAGATTCTGTGTCTCCCTCTCTCTCTGCTCATCCCCCCACTTGCACCTCTGTCTCTCTCTCTGTCTCTCAAAAGTAAATAAACATTAAAACAAAATCAAAAAGAATTGTTTTACGTGGGATCCCAACATATAAAACAGATCAAATTGAGTTGTTCTGTTTTAAGGCTGGAAGGTCTGTTGTGCCACCCGTTCAGCCTTCTGCACAGCCCTGAAGAACTGCCAGTTACATCCAGGGCTCTCCAGGGCACTGCTTCTCAGCACTTCTCGCTGGCTCCCGTGAGGATTAGAGTCACCTGTTTGACATGATCCCGGGCGGAGGCCTCGTGTAGAAGGGGGCGAGTATTGCAGTGCTTGCTCGTGTTGGTTGAGCACAGGGTTGTTTCAGTACAGGGCCGGCTCGACCTGCTAGCCGTGTGAGGTGCCCGTGCCACTTCACTTCTCTGATTGCATGCTTTTACAGAAGTGGACAGAGAAGCGTGTAAAGCCTGCACAGTGTGAACAATTGCGAAATGACTTCCCGTGTAAGCAACCCAAGTCAAGGAATAAAACAGAAGCTTCACTTGTACCCTTTTCCCACCATATCCCCTTTCCTAGCCTCAAAGTAGGGACCTGAAGTACGCTTTTCAGATATTGAGGTGATAAATACTTGAACAGGAAATAATGTTTTCCGTAATAACTTTTTGTTAATAGTGCCAACGTGTAACATCGTTTCATTCAGAAAATCCAGTTTGCTTTACATGTATTAACTCAAATATTCATCTCTTCTAGAAGACAGGGATACACACCTCAATGTAGCAGATCTTCAAATATGATTAATTGAGCTTAGGACACAATTTTGGGCTGATTCCAGGCCCTTTTGCATGTTTTTTCTTGCACGTGTTAATTTTTTTCATCTCTCTCAGACATCTGTTTTTAGCTTCATTTGAAATAAGGCAAATGTGTAAGTAAATGTGGAGACCGGCAAGTAGAAAAGATGGCCATGAGTATGGATTTTGCTGGTGTGATCCTAAGTTGGTTCTTTAATCTGTGGATCCAAATTGTTCCAAAGGAACGATTCAGATATAGAAGTTGGTTCTGTTTCTTCTGTCTCTTTGTGACCCTTGTCCTTATCTTCAGTACAGGTGCTTTAGGTAAAATAAAACCATTCTTTTTTTAAAAGTTTATGCATGTGGCCTGGCTTTTATTACTTACAGTAGCCTGTTTTACGACTGACAATTTATAGAATAATTCAAACAAGGAGTGAAGAATAATTAGAAATAATGGGCTGAAATCCTCATGTCCTCTTAGAATGCCATCAGGGGAATAGAATAACAAGGCTTACTGTTGGACTTGAAAATAAGCTGACCTGTTTTCCCCAGTTTGACAGAAATGCCTGTTTCTTTAGCACTGTCCTCTGTTGGCAAGGCACATTTGGCTGGATGGTGCCTCCATTCTCACACATTCAGAGAAATGTTTATGGAGAGGATCATTTACAAAATTTTTCTAGTTTAAAGCAAAAACAAAAACACCGGAATAGATTAGATCCTAAGTGCTCAGAAGCAACTGCTGAAATAATAATACAGGTTTGCTTTACCATTTCAAAAAGTGTAGAATTGATCTGAATACCAGGAAATTCAAAGGTAAGACTTGGCTGTGTTTTTGTTTCTTGGTTTCCTAAGAATCTCAGCTCACTGCATTTAATGGTAAGTAGGCTGTGATCCTAAGACTTATTGGACTGCATTGGCCTTGGTTTTGAGTTTCCTTTGGCTTGGAATATTTTTACAGCTTATCGAGAAATCCTGTTTTGTTGTTGTTGTTGTTCTTGGTATAGGTAACCCAGGGAAATCCTGCTGCATCAGTGAAAAAGATTTCTCAGCCTTTGGTTTTGTCTTTGTTTATAGTTGCTTTGATCAGATAGCTTGATTAGAACTCTAGAGCTACCTGGTAGAAACCTGCTGAGGATAAAGTTTAAGGAAGTGCTTCTGCTGAAAGCAGCCCCTTTCATTCATCAGGGGAAGTTGATTTCATCCTGTGAATAGCTTGCCTTAGAAATTTTATTTCTTTGGGACCTGCGCATAGAGTTCTGCACACCTCAGAGCATGAGAACTGTGTCAGGGTGAAAAATGGGCTGGTTGGTTTCTTCAGTGCGGGCTGGTGAGGATGGTAAGATAGTGGCATAGTTTTTTTACCCTGGAATTCAGATTTGATTTGATGTGATTTTTTTTTTTTTTTAAGTAATCTCTACACCCAACGCGGGGCTCAAATTCAACAACCTCAACGTGATCGAGGGTCACGTGCTCTGCCGACTGAGTTAGTCAGGTGCCCCTACCCTGGAATTTAGAGATAACTTTCTTTACTAGGGCTTGGGGAGAAAATGAATCGAGAGGAGCAGGAAGAGACATTTGCCAAAATTACAAATGGAATGGAAGAGAATCTTTCATAGCTGCTCTTTTAAAAATTAACTTTAGGCCACATTGTTTTACAAACAGACATCTAAGATACCAGTGCTTTAAAACTGCTTTTGGTTTTTCTCACTGGGCCCTCTGGAGAGTGCTGTCCATTGAGTTTGCATAGGGCATAGTGAGAGCTGAATGCCGGTACATATCCAGTGTCCAAGAATAGCCCGTCTGTTGCATGAGATTACATGTTTCAAGACCAGATGGTTAAACACTTAAATCAGTCTTTCCAAAGATCCAGATGACCCATTTCAGAGATTTCCTGTAGCCAGAGCCCTGGGGATGTAGTGAGATTCCGTGGTTACGAGGAAATCCTCCCTCCTACATTAAACAGAAGTAGGTGTGTGTAGCCTGTAGTAGTGGGGCAACCTCCAGTACTCTTCTGGGCAAATATTTCCTCTTTGCTGCCTTTGTAAATCTATATTTTCTGCCCCCTTCCCCATTTTATTATTTTAATTTGCGTTAAACTGAATAGAAATAGAATTTGCCATATTCAAATGGAGCTTTCTTTCAAGTTAGGAGAGCAGCTCCTTAGACTGATCGACTCCTTAGACGGTGTTAGTTTGTCAGACGAGGAGTTTAAAGTAGTAGTGTTCCCACTAATAAATAACGTTGGTGGGATCAAAGATTGTCATATTGGATTCTCACAAGTTAAAATAGTCTGTTCATAATCTGAGTCCTTGCTGCCCTTCTCGCTTTCTACCGCCCATGAACACTGTTCCAGTCAGTCTGTCCCAAAACGTGTCCGGTGTTTTTCCGTTTTGGTCACCATTATTCTTGCCCTTTCACGTCTTTAGAACGCCTGGGTCATCCCTCCAAGCCCTGCCAGTCTTTTGTGTACCAATTCAAATTTCACTTCTGCTCTGACCCCTTGAGATCTGAATGATCTCCTCTTCCTCTGGATCCCAGGAAATGGTCTGTGCCCTTTTTTGTCTTGTGGTTAAGTTTTTGTTTTTGTTTTTCTAAGTAAAATATTATATGTGAAGTAAATTAGAAGATTCTCATCAGCAAGGACAGTGCCCCATTTCTTCTTTGTTTCTTCACATTGTCTTAGCTTTCTAAACAAGCGATTTGATTCAGTTCTCAGGTCTAAAGATTAGAGACTATAGAGCAATAGAAAAATGGCTAACCCATCTGAAATATTGTGAAGGAAGGAAGAGAGACTTTAGCTGCTGTCACTGGGGCCATCAAGTGGCTACCTTTCTCTTTTATTCAGTATCGGAGGCTGTTTTGTGCTTGTTGAGTTTGATGTAGTCATTTCCTACGACACTCTTCACGTGGTAAAGAGATGAGCAGAATTAAGGGTATTGCTTCACATTCCAACAAAACTCAACAGAGGAAACGAAGACTCCCTCTGTCAGTCAGGTTCATAAAGGTTATAATTCCTGTGTATAGCTGAATAACCCTGTCGCATCATTTGTGCACATCTCTAACTTTAAGGTTCTGTAAGTTTATCTGGATTTCACAGATAATTGAATTGGTTGAATGAGGACCTTGGACTTCACTTCTCACTTTTCTTCTGTGAGTTATGTAAAGTTTTTAAAGGAAAAACAAAAACCTTCAGAAAAGTCACTCTACATTTATTAATATAAAAATGGAAACCTTTGGGTTTTTAAAGACTATCTTGTTTCTAAATCATTTTATCTTATTTTATCATGATACATATGTACTCTTTTTTTAAGTAAACTTTATTTTATTTATCTATTTTTTTACTAACATTTTTTTAATGTTTATTTTTGAGAGAGAGAGAGAGAGAGAGAGAGAGCGCACAAGTGTGAGTGGGGGAGGGGCAGAGAGAAAGGGAGACACAGAATCCAAAGCAGGCTCCAGGCTCTGAGCTGTCAGCACAGAGCCCGACGTGGGGCTCCAACTCCCCAACCGCGAGATCATGACCCAAGCCAAAGCCTGACGCTTAACCCACTGAGCCGCCCAGGCGCCCCTGTGTGTATTCCTTAATCCCTATCCCCTATTTCCCCTGTCCCCCACCCCCCACTTCCTTTCTGGTAATTTTCAGTTTGTTCTCTAGTTAGAGTCTGTTTCTTGGTTTCTCTCTCTCTTTTTTTTCCTTTGCCCTTTTGTTTCTTAAATTCCACATGAGTGAGATCATGTGGTGTTTGTCTTTCTCTGACTTATTTCGCTTAGCATTATAGCTCTATCCATGTTGTTGCAAATGGAAAATTTCATTCTTTTCTATGACTAAATAATATTCCATTATATGTTTATACCACATCTTCTTTATTCATTCATCTACTGATGGACACTTGGGCTGTTTCCTAATTTGGCTATTGTTAATAATGCTGTGATAAACATGGGGTGCATGTATCCCTTGAATTAGTGTTTTTGTGTTTTTCAGTAAGTGTCCAGTAGTGTGATTCCTAGATTATAGAGTAGTTCCATTTTTAATTTTTTGAAGAACCTCCATACTGTTTTCCACAGTAGCTATACCAGTTTGCATTCCCACTAACCGTATAAGAGGGCTTCTTTTTCTCCACATCCTTGCTAACACTGGTTTCTTGTGTTTTTGATTTTAGCCATTCTGACAGGTGTGAATTGATTCTCTCATTGAAAGACCATCTTGTGGGGCACCTGGGTGGCTCATTCGGTTGAATGTCTGACTTTGGCTCAGGTCATGATCTCATGGTTCATGGGTTTGAGCCCCACGTTAGGCTCTGTGCTGACAGCTCAGAGCCTGGAGCCTGCTTCAGATTCTCTGTCTCCCTCTCTCTCTCTGCCCCTCCCCTGTTCATGTTCTCTCTCTCTCTCTCTCTCTCTCTCTCTCTCAAAAATAAATAATTAAAAAATTTTTCTTTTAAAAAAAGACCATCTTGGGGCGCCTGGGTGGCGCAGTCGGTTAAGCGTCCGACTTCAGCCAGGTCACGATCTCGCGGTCCGTGAGTTCGAGCCCCGCGTCAGGCTCTGGGCTGATGGCTCAGAGCCTGGAGCCTGCTTCCGGTTCTGTGTCTCCCTCTCTCTCTGCCCCTCCCCCGTTCATGCTCTGTCTCTCTCTGTCCCAAAAATAAATAAACGTTGAAAAAAAAAAATTTAAAAAAAGACCATCTTGTTTAAGTTTGGTGGTTCAGTAGACCATAGAGTTGTGTTTTCTTCTTACTGGAGCTTTTATATTCCATCCTTCCTGGTTCATTTGGAAAATCTGTTCCTCTAGAAAATTCTCCTTTTGGAGTCTCTCTCACAAGAAACATGTTTTCCAGTTAGATCCCCCCTTTTGCATTTCCTCTCTCCCATAGATAAGAGTCTTGTATCTACTTAATGCAGATCTTTTAACCAGCTGCTGATGGTATTCATAGCTTTGAAAACTTATTCAGAAATTTAAGGTGGTGAGAAGTATGAGGTATTAAGGAGGTTTAGAAAATGCTCTTTGCTTTGTTAGTTACAATGCATATTTCCATTCCCTTCCTTTATTGGGATTAAGAAAAATTATAGTACCAAGTATTTTACTTCCTTTTTGCTAGCAACTCCCTATGAAATTATTTCTTTACTTTATTATTGTGTAATATTATGTAATTACCGTATAATATTATAGTATCGTTAGTTTGGTGTGGTATTCTATACGTGGTTGTTTGAAACCAAATGCATCTTCAGAATTTGACTGTTCTCAGAGATAGAGACAGTAGTTTTGGTTATGGGTAATAGTGGTGGATCTGTGTCTTAGGGGACATTCCAGATCACAGAGCCCAGAAACATTTCCTCTTGGGGGTAAGACGGGAGGTGGGGGGGACGCGTGCTGATGGAGCTGTTGACAGTATGAACTTTAGCAGTCATAGTAATGCTGGATCACAGTGGCATTTCTGTGTCCTTTGAAATGTGTACTATCTTGGGAATGTTGCCACTTCTTGCCCTAAGTTTTGTAGAGGTGTTAAAAAAGAAAACACCCCCCTACCTTCCAGTTGAGACACTGTTTGGGGAGCTGGTACAGTGGTTAAACAAGTCAAGTAAATAACTCCGGAAGTCTGGTGGCTGGTTCTGAAAGAGCTCTCAGTTGTTTGCGTTATGTTGTAGTGCTGCATATATTTGTAACAAAAACTGAAGATGTTCCTGAAGTATTTTACTTTTTGAAAAAAAATTTTTCTTTAACATTTATTCATTTTTGAGATTGAGAGAGGCAGAGCATGAGCAGGAGAGGGTTAGAGAGAGACACACAGAATCTGAAGCAGGCTCCGGGCTCTGAGCTGTCAGCACAGAGCCTGATGCGGGGCTCGAACTCACAGACCGTGAGATCACGACCTGCGCTGAAGTCGGACGCCCGACCGACTGAGCCACCCAGGTGCCCCTGAAGTATTTTCCTTTTTGAAGGAGTTGACTTGTGGTGTAAAACTACTAAATATTAGGGTTTAGTTTTTCTAATACAACTAGCTGTCTAAAACTTGAAGATAGAAGTCGTTTCAGTTTAAAGAATACTTTCTCCCCCTCTGCTGTAACTCTTCAGTTTTCAAAGGACTAATATTGGCAAATTATTAGAATGGACATTTGGATTTTGCCGTTTGAGGAGTTTGGTGGCCCACTAAGAACACCGGTTCCTATCAGATGTAAACTAAAGATATTGCAAAGTCTCGGACATGCCCCATCTTCTACTTTCTCTTTCTTTGTGGCCTTAAGATCATTAAATTTAGTGACTCAGCTAATTTTTTTTAAATCCACCTCTTAGAAAAGTTGAACGTGTTTGTGACCAAGCACTTCGAGTTATTTCCTTTAAACCAAGTGTTTGCAGCGTTCTTAGATTTATAACAGTCTTTGTTTACCGTGTAATTCAGTCCAATTGAGGAACTAGTAAAACTGCATTATCCAGACATCAAAGACAGGCATGTAAGAAGAGTGTGCTTCTACCGGGGAACCTATTCGATTTCTACCAAGTGGAAAGTTACCAGGTGTCCCCAAATTAACCATTCCTTTGCCAGCTGATTCTCATTGTTGGGTAGCTTTTTTTAGTGTAGTCAGCAGCATTCTGGGTTTAAAATATGAGTTGCTACGTTCTTGAGAGTCGAGAGTTGTTGCTTTCTGTCTTTAGCGTCCTTCAGATAGTGGAGACGTTGACTTGCATGGGCGGCACAGAATATCATGCGCTGAAGAAACTGACCAAACAAGGTTTGGAGAATACATTTTAGCTTAGTTCAAAGTTGAGCTGCCGTCTCTATTTCTTGAGGTTCAAGAGCAGGTTTGGTGTTTTGTTTTCCTGGGATTTTTGTGAAGAGAGAGCTTATTCGACCCCCTTTACAGAGAATAAGGGGGATGATTTGCCAGCTGCGTGCAGCAGTCACTTGAAGTGGGACCCCGTCACCAAGTTGCATTTCAGGATTGATCAAGTAGGTGGCCTTGAGTCCTGCCAGACTCTGGGATGGGGAATTGACGGAGAAGGGCTCTGTGACAGGAGCACCCCTGACTTACACTTTCATCAGCATTCCTATCTGAGGCTCTGTCAAACCTGAGTCTCCCGAGAGGTGGAAACAAAATTGTGTATATGTGTACTACAAGTAATAAGCAAAAGCACTGTGATTTCGTATGAATCTTTGCTATTTGGGTATTTCAGAGGATGTGTGTAAACATCTTACAATTTTACCTAAGGAAGCAGTCGCCTGGGGAAGTGGAGGATGGGGATCCATCTTTCACATGGATGTCTGCTTGTTTCTGCTGAAATCTGGACCTTGGCTTCTTTAGGAGCATGCCATTAGGTTATCTGGAGGTGATTGCTTATAATCATCGAGATTTCCGTCTTGACAATGGTCAAATCATTTTTACATACCACATGTAGGCACGTTTTGTTTCCATGGAGGGTTTGGCTTTCTCGGTTATCGAGGGAAGATAAGGGATGTTTGGGAAAGGTCTGTGACCTTTTGAGGTTATCATCATAGGGGACAACTTTCCTCTCTCATTCATCACCCCCTCTTCTTAGAATAAAGTATGGTGATGTGACTTCCTGTGGCATCTCTTAGGAGAAGGGCTCACAAAAATATATTCAGGTTGTGGAGATGCTGGGTTCCTACCAGCCATGACCGAGATTCAAAAGAAAATTGTTCTCTTTATTTTATTTTATTTATTTTATTTTTTTTTAACGTTTATTTATTTTTGAGACAGAGAGAGACAGAGCATGAACGGAGGAGGGTCAGAGAGAGAGGGAGACACAGAATCTGAAACAGACTCTGGGCTCTGAGCTGTCAGCACAGAGCCCGATGCGGGGCTGGAACTCATGGACCTCGAGATCGTGACCTGAGCCGAAGTCGGACGCTTAACTGACTGAGCCACCCAGGCGCCCCTGTTCTCTTTATTTTAAACTGAGTTATCTCAGGAGACTGTTCATTTGGCTACATGTTCGGCCGTCGCGTGGTCATATTTGCACGTGTGAGTAGACGGCAGTGCAGTATAAGCAGTAGTAGCCAGAAGACCATTTATGTGGAGACAGCCGAGGCCTATGTATTTGATTTCTGTTAACCAGGAGGTTGCTAAAGACATCGTAAGATACTATCATAACGTTTCATTACTTCACCTCTTCATACTTTAGGTCCTTTAAGGTGCCACTTTTCAGCCACGCTCTGTGGTTCCCCATAGCCTTCGGGAAAGACTGCAGACTCCTTGAAAGAGGTTTAATCTGATTTCTGCTTCTAATGCATCTCACCCATCCGCTCCCCACACACACTCGAGGGGCTGTGCCTTTTTCTGCAGAGACGAGTCTCCGTGTTTCTTTCACCTACTTCAGGTTTCTCCTGAGGTGGAACTTCCTCCAGAAAGGCCTTCCTCAATCAAAACACTGGGTGTAATATGCCCTCATAGTCATTCCCTGACTCATTCCTTCAGTAAATCTTCGTGTCAAGCACCGTGTCATAGGCTGAGGATACAGAAGTAAATGAGAAGGGGTGGACCTTGTCCTCACAAAGCTTATTCTGTTCTCGTCAAGGAAACCACCCAATATTCACACCTTTTTAAAAATGCTTTTTATTTGGAAACAATCACAAATTTATAGAAAGCTGCAAAAAAATTAAAATGGCACAAAGGAATATCTTATCCAGATTTACCTGTTGTTAACATTTTACCGCATGCGCATTCTTTCTTTCAACGTATATACATATTTTTTTCTGGACCAGTCACACACATTATGGTCTTTTCCCCCCAAATACTTCAGTGTGTATTTTATAAGAGTAGGCCTATTCGCTTACGTGGTAGTTACCTTCCTAAATTTACATCGATCAAATACTTCTATATAATAGTCCGTTCAGAGTCCAGTGTTGTTAAATGACTTAATAATGTCCTGTATTTCCCATTCTGATGCAGAATCCATTCTAGGTTCAAACAATTGCATTTAGTTATGATGTCTCTTTAGCTTCTCTTGATCTAGAATGCTTACATAGCCATTCTTTGTCTTTTATGACATGGATACTTTTTGAGAAGTATAGAGTGTGCACTACATCCCCCCGCCCAACCCCCATAATAGAATCTCGTTCGTTTTTTGTTTATCTGATGTTTCCTTGTGATTCGGTTGAGGGAATATATTCTAGGTCATCACACCGCTTAGTAATGTGTCCTCTTGGGGGTACCACATCTGGAGGCCCATGATGTCCTTCTGTCCCTCTTTGGTGGTGATAATTTTCATTACCCAAAGTGTTAACCCAGGGTACCTGGGTGGCTCAGTTGGTTAAGCGTCCGACTCGCAGTTCATTAGTTCAAGCCCCGCGTCGGATTCTGTGCTGACAGCCCGGAGCCTGGGACCTGCTTCGGATTCTGTGTCTCCCTCTCTCTCTCTGTTCCTCCCCCACTTGCACTCTGTCTCTCTTTCAAAAATAAATAAAGATTAAAAAAAATTTTTTAAAACAAAGTGTTAAGGCAGTTTCTTTACTGTATAATTAGTGGTTTTTGGTACCTCTTCCCTCTGCAGCTGATAAGTAGCATATCAGGAGGTACCTCAGGTCTGTGCAGATATCCTGATTCTCATCAAAATCTTCCCCCTAGATGGGGTATCAAGTGATGATTCTTGTCTGATCCAGTAGTATGAACTCAGGTTTCTGTTTTTGGCAGTGGGTTATAATCCATTACTGTCTTTAATTATTTTGGTGCTCAAATTGTTTCAGATTTGACCAGTGGGATCCCCTTCAAGTGGGCTCCTGTGTCTGTGAGGTGCCCTGTCATTTTTTCAAGCACTTCCTTTCCTGCACAATAGGATGTTCCAGGCTCTTCTTGTACTAACTCTGCTCTAACCCTGGTATCAGCCATGTTTCCAAGAAGCCCTCAAACTCTTGTTTTAACACTCAGCACAACTGCTTACTTGTATGTCTTCCTCTGTTAGAGGTATTGAGAGCACATAGATGTCAGTCTTACTCTTACATCTTCACTCAGCGTGAGGCCTGGCACATTTAGTGTTTGTTTAGTATTTGTTGAACGAGAAAATTGATTTTTGCTATAGTTCAGCGACTAAAATCAGGTTCCAAAATTATGATGCTGATGGGTTTTCTTTCTCCTCCCACCCCCGTCTAGGAAGAAATGTTTACTATCTGGCGATGAGAAGTGGTGAAAACTGACCTTGTGCTGGTGTACAAACACTATGGGACCTGACACTTTCACCTCGTGGGCAGCCGGCCCCCACTGATAATGTGGGGAAACCATCAGGTCCACTGGAAAACACTAATCTGATCTTGGAAGTGGCCGATTGTGGCAGGATGTGTCGACGATGATGATGGCAAGAAAGCAAGATGTCCGCATTCCCACCTACAACATCAGTGTGGTGGGATTGTCTGGGACCGAGAAGGAGAAGGGCCAGTGCGGCATTGGGAAGTCTTGCCTGTGCAACCGCTTCGTGCGCCCGAGTGCTGATGAGTTTCACTTGGACCATACCTCTGTCCTCAGCACCAGTGACTTTGGCGGGCGAGTGGTCAATAATGACCACTTTCTCTATTGGGGAGAAGTTAGCCGTTCCCTGGAGGATTGTGTGGAATGTAAGATGCACATTGTGGAGCAGACTGAGTTCATCGATGATCAGACTTTTCAACCTCATCGAAGCACGGCCCTGCAGCCCTATATCAAGAGAGCTGCTGCAACCAAGCTCGCATCAGCTGAAAAACTCATGTACTTTTGCACTGACCAGCTGGGGCTGGAGCAGGACTTTGAGCAGAAACAAATGCCAGATGGAAAGCTGCTGATTGATGGTTTTCTTCTTGGTATTGACGTTAGCAGGGGCATGAATAGGAACTTTGATGACCAGCTCAAGTTTGTGTCCAATCTCTACAATCAGCTTGCAAAAACAAAAAAGCCCATAGTGGTGGTCCTGACTAAGTGTGATGAGGGCGTTGAGCGGTACATTAGAGATGCACATACTTTTGCCTTAAGCAAAAAGAACCTCCAGGTTGTGGAGACCTCAGCAAGATCCAACGTAAACGTGGACTTGGCTTTCAGCACCTTAGTGCAACTCATTGATAAAAGTCGGGGAAAGACGAAAATCATTCCTTATTTTGAAGCTCTCAAGCAGCAGAGTCAGCAGATAGCTACAGCAAAAGACAAGTATGAGTGGCTGGTGAGTCGCATTGTGAAAAACCACAACGAGAATTGGCCGAGTGTCAGCCGAAAGATGCAGGCCTCTCCTGAGTACCAGGACTATGTCTACCTGGAAGGTACTCAGAAAGCCAAGAAGCTGTTTCTCCAGCACATCCACCGCCTCAAGCACGAGCACATTGAGCGCAGGAGAAAGCTGTACCTCGCAGCCCTGCCGTTAGCCTTTGAAGCTCTTATACCCAATTTAGATGAAATAGACCACCTAAGCTGCATAAAAACCAAAAAGCTCTTGGAGACCAAGCCAGAATTCCTGAAGTGGTTTGTTGTGCTCGAAGAGACACCGTGGGATGCCACCAGCCACATTGACAACATGGAGAATGAGCGGATTCCCTTTGACTTGATGGATACCGTCCCTGCCGAGCAGCTGTACGAGGCCCACTTAGAGAAGCTGCGGAACGAGAGGAAAAGAGCTGAGATGAGAAGGGCATTTAAAGAAAACCTGGAGACCTCTCCCTTCATAACTCCCGGAAAGCCTTGGGAAGAGGCCCGTAGTTTTATTATGAACGAAGATTTCTACCAGTGGCTGGAAGAATCCGTATACATGGATATTTATGGCAAACACCAAAAGCAAATTATAGACAGAGCAAAGGAAGAGTTTCAGGAGCTGCTTTTGGAATATTCAGAGTTGTTTTATGAGCTGGAGCTGGATGCTAAGCCCAGCAAGGAGAAGATGGGTGTCATTCAGGATGTTCTGGGGGAGGAACAGCGATTTAAAGCATTACAGAAGCTCCAAGCGGAGCGTGATGCCCTTATCCTGAAGCACATTCATTTTGTGTATCACCCAACCAAGGAAACGTGCCCTAGCTGCCCAGCTTGTGTGGATGCTAAGATCGAGCACTTGATTAGTTCTCGGTTTATCCGACCATCTGACCGGAATCAGAAAAATTCACTGTCTGACCCCAACATTGATAGGATCAACTTGGTTATCTTAGGCAAAGATGGCCTCGCACGTGAGTTGGCCAATGAGATTCGAGCTCTCTGTACAAATGATGATAAGTATGTGATAGATGGTAAAATGTATGAGCTTTCCCTGAGGCCGATAGAAGGGAATGTCAGGCTTCCTGTGAACTCTTTCCAAACGCCAACATTTCAGCCCCACGGCTGCCTCTGCCTTTACAATTCAAAGGAGTCTCTATCCTATGTGGTGGAGAGTATAGAGAAGAGTAGAGAGTCCACACTTGGCAGGCGAGATAACCATTTAGCCCATCTTCCCCTGACATTGATCTTAGTTAACAAGAGAGGAGACACCAGTGGAGAGACCCTGCATAGCCTAATACAACAAGGTCAGCAGATTGCTAGCAAACTTCAGTGTGTCTTTCTCGACCCTGCTTCTGCTGGCATCGGTTATGGACGCAACATTAATGAAAAGCAAATCAGTCAAGTTTTGAAGGGACTCCTGGACTCCAAGCGTAACTTAAACCTGGTCAGTTCTACTGCTAGCATCAAAGATCTGGCTGACGTTGACCTGCGAATTGTCATGTGTCTGATGTGTGGAGATCCTTTCAGTGCAGATGACATACTCTATCCTGTCCTTCAGTCCCAGACCTGTAAGTCTTCCCATTGTGGAAGCAACAACTCTGTTTTACTTGAACTACCGATCGGACTCCACAAGAAGCGCATTGAGCTGTCTATTCTTTCGTACCATTCCTCATTTAGCATCAGAAAAAGCCGGTTGGTCCATGGGTACATTGTTTTTTATTCAGCCAAACGTAAGGCCTCCTTGGCTATGTTACGTGCCTTTCTTTGTGAAGTGCAGGATATTATCCCCATTCAGTTGGTCGCACTCACCGACGGCGCTGTAGATGTCCTGGACAATGACTTAAGTCGGGAACAGCTGACCGAAGGGGAGGAGATTGCTCAAGAGATTGACGGGAGGTTCACAAGCATCCCTTGTAGCCAACCCCAGCACAAACTTGAGATCTTCCACCCATTTTTTAAGGATGTGGTGGATAAAAAGAACATAATCGAGGCTACTCATATGTACGATAACGCTGCCGAGGCCTGTAGCACCACGGAAGAGGTGTTTAACTCCCCCCGAGCGGGCTCTCCACTCTGCAACTCCAACCTGCAGGATTCAGAAGAGGATATCGAGCCGCCTTCTTATAGCTTGTTTCGAGAAGACACGTCACTGCCCTCTCTGTCCAAAGACCATTCTAAGCTCTCTATGGAACTGGAGGGAAATGATGGGCTGTCGTTCATCATGAGCAATTTTGAGAGTAAACTGAACAACAAAGTACCTCCACCAGTCAAACCAAAGCCTCCTGTCCATTTTGAAATCACAAAGGGGGATCTGTCTTATTTAGACCAAGGCCATAGAGATGGGCAGAGGAAGTCTGTGTCTTCTAGCACCTGGCTACCTCCAGATGGGTTTGATCCTTCTGATTATGCCGAACCCATGGATGCTGTGGTCAAGCCAAGGAACGAAGAAGAAAACATATATTCAGTGCCCCATGACAGCACCCAAGGCAAAATCATCACCATTCGGAATATCAACAAAGCCCAGTCCAACGGCAGTGGCAACGGTTCCGACAGTGAAATGGACACCAGCTCTCTAGAGCGAGGCCGCAAGGTGTCCATCGTGAGCAAGCCCGTGCTGTACAGGACGAGATGCAGCCGGCTAGGAAGGTTTGCTAGTTATCGAACCAGCTTCAGTGTGGGGAGCGATGATGAGCTAGGGCCCATTCGGAAAAAAGAGGAGGATCAGGCATCTCAAGGTTATAAAGGGGACAATGCCGTCATTCCATATGAAACAGACGAAGACCCAAGGAGGAGGAATATTCTTCGCAGTCTACGGAGGAACACTAAGGTAAGACACCAGTTTAGGAATGAATCATAGGAGTGGCTTGCACAGTGTCTGGGTGAGAGCTGACTGATGATGACGATGATGATGATTTTTCAAGGACAGCTTATTCTGGTTAAAAAAAAATTGGTCGGTGTGTGCATTTACTCTCTGACTTGGTGTAAAAAAGTAGGCAGTGTCTCAGATTGCTACCACTGGCAGCTCTGGAGTAGTAAGGACCTTGGATAGACAGCCTGAGTTTGAGTTGTCTTTGTCCAGAACAAGAGTTAGGTAATTCCAAAATGAGCAGATCGTGTAGAACTTGTCGGTGTCCTGACAGGTAGCCAAGCCAGTGACGATATGCTTGCTCTTCCTTTATGTGAACACCAGAATCTAAAATTGCATGCTCAGTCTCTGACTGCTAGACAAACATTTCATCCGTATGCCTCTTAAAAGCTCCTTTTTCCCCTCACTGACCCGTAAGGTTGCTGCATCTTAGATTAGGAAAAATTGGATGATTATTTTGTTTGCATATGCGAATGAGTGAAGGGTCTTTACGTAAGTGAAAAGTAAGAAGTAACTTGCCACTGTGAGTTATAAACCTGTCCCATATTTGTGAGATTGGAGTGCCCTCCAGCTGCATTATTTTGAGTGAGTTGCTGTGACAGCTTCAGGTTTTATTTAGGGACCAAAGCAGGATGGGGAGAAGAGAAAGAAATTAAACCGCGTGTGTTATGAGTGTCAGGCCTGCCATCAGATGGAGAGGAAACAGCAGCAGGTGAATCCTCTTTATCTTGTTTCGAATTGTGGTTTACAAAGTAGAGTGCCCTGTCCCCTTGGGCTTAAGATTTGAGATAGAAAAGGTATTTCCCAGATTTTTCTTTTTTTTCCCCCCATTTAGAGCAGAGGGAAACACTTTGTTTTTTCAAAGAAAGACATCTTGGTGAGACAGGACAATAAAAGTGTGTTATATGCTAGCCCACGACCAGCCTTGCGACATACAGAATGAGGATTTCTCTGCATTGAAAGCTTTTCCTCCTCTCCCTACCGTGAAGCAGCAGAGAACAAAGTCGCTTGTCTGAAAACATTTCAGGGAACTTTGGAAGAAAGGATGCCAAGAACTTATGTTATTACAAGACGTACCAAATCAGAAGGATCTAGAGTTGACAATTCTGTTGTAAAGTAAGTACCACCCGGAGGCTAGTTCTGCAGCTCTTACTGGTTAGGAGGGCCCTTGCAGGTGGAGGAACATGGTTCCATGGCCCTCACAGGGAGCGCACCTTCACTTTGTGTTCCCTCATAGCATACACAGTGGTTCCCAGTCACCATTGGCTGGAGTTTCCAGAATTTCCTCACCTGTGTAATTTTAGAAAGGGCAGGGCAGCATTGTTGTGTGTTCTGTCCTCCCCCTCCCGCCCCCCCGCCCGCCCCGAACTGAACATTAATAAATATCATAGGCATTCTCCTATTTGATTTCCCCTTGTTTTTTTCTCTTGGATTCCTTCATCTGCCTTCAGTATTTTGTCCTCCAAGGGTTAGTAATGGGCAGACCCATTGAAAACCTTTCGTATTTATGAAGTCTGAAGTTAGCCTCACCTGCCTCCCAGTATTTCCTCAAAGCTCTCCTGTTTAATGATCCTGGAATCCAAACATTTTAACGTTTTGACTTTCTTCTCTTCCTCCTCCACTCCTGATGAAGACTGTTACCAGAATAGCTTATCTGAATGCTGGCAGTCTTAATTTGTGGGGGTGTTTGCACACCTGGGAATTAGGATTAGGAAGGTGGCATAATAGCACACTGAGTTGTAACTGATCTTCTGACTTCTAACTACATTTTTAACACTTGTTGAAGATAATGTTTTTAAGACGCATTCCCAAACAGACAGTGCTTTAAAGAGCGCACACGTTAGGCTCAGCCGAAGATGGCCGGGGACCCTGTTTTTAAAGAGCACTTCCTAACCTAGAACTTCCTTACCCTGGGTTGCTGGGTCAGCATGCAAGAAGTGATTAACTTCCCGTCTTAGTTATGCGGGCCACACCTCTTCAAGTCAAATAAAAATGACACCTCTGGCCCAAGAGCCATAGCGTGCCAGAAGCTAGTTCAGGAGTATCCTTTGGAAAGTGTGAGTAAAAGGTGAAACTGTCTTTTCCTGCCTCGGAAAATGGTGCTTTGAAATGAGTGTAGTTGCTTTGTCACCCTAATCCAGAGATCAGCCTTCATTCTCTTCCCCGTTCGTTCGGGCAAACCTCCTGTTAAAATTGCTGCCTTAAGAAAGCAGACTGACACTTGTCTTACTGGAAAAGCAAGATACCATAGGACAGAGAATGCCAAGCCAACCCCTACATGGGGGATTTGGCTTCTGATTTTTATTGGCGTGACACGGCAATACAGTATTTATTTGACGTGCGGGGAGAGCCAGTCGGTCATGGAAGATACAGTTAGTACCTCCCGGGTGCCAGAATGCTAGACACCACTGGGGAAGTGGCACGGATCCTTCTTGCCCAGACCGTGGCTCCCAGTGGAGGCAGCGAGACCTCCACAACTACTGGAAATAGGTGGTGTGCCCAGGGGGCGCTGTGTGGAGGCAGAGTGGAAATCCCACCGCTGGGGGCGGTGAAGGTAGTGTAGCGTGTGTAGTGATTAGGAGCTCGGGATCGAGGGCCTAAAGCCAAATCCCGACTCCTCCACTTCCTCACTGGGACTTGGGGCGCGTGATTCACCTGCCATATCCCTTCGGCAGAAAGGGAGAACATAGTGGCACCTTCCTCATGTGGTGGTGAGAAACGGAATGAGGTTTTGCACGTGAAACACTCAGCATACTGCATCTCGGACAGGTGTTAGGTATGGCAGTGTTATTTAACTAGACCTTGAAGAGTGGGTAGAACCGAAGAAGTGACAGAGGTGAGGAACAGCTTGAGGGTGAAAATGTGCATGTCGTATTCAAGGAGAGGAGAGTGCTGGTCTGGTCTAGCCGAGGGCTTGAGGGACCAACATCGTCCCTCCCTTTTGTGTAAGTTTTAACCCTGTGTGTTACTCAGCTGCTTTCTCAGCACTTGCCCTAGCAACAGCCCTAACAACAACAACAAAAAGCTGTGCTCTGGGTACCGATGTGATGTGGAGAAAGAGAAATTGCTCAGCTTCCCTTGGCCGATTTGCTAGATTAGCTTTTTACTGTAAAATTGGAATTGGAGTGAGGGAATCGCTTTCATTTCTGTTAATGAAAGTGAAGACTGTAAGGCTGACTGTCATTCTGGGTCCTTTTCCCAGCTGAACCATTTAGCAACCCACCCTCATAGTGGGAGCCTTCCGCACTGAGCTGAATGAAATTGAAAATCTACGATTGCACTTCAGTGGGGCCCATGAATAGATGCTTTGTCTGTAAAGAGTTGGTGTTGCACATGGTCTCTGTCTCACAGTATCATGCGTTTGCAAAGATGAGATCAGGACCGGCAGGGTCTTATTTTAAAACCAAAAAAAAAAAAAAAAAAAAAAAAAAAAAAACCAAAAAAAAAGAAACCACAGGCTGGGAGTCTTGGTCCACAAAATGTGCCTTTTGGGCAAGCTCAAGTTGCTGAATTTAGTGTGTTTGACCATGGATTTAAAGACAAGACATTATTGGCTATTCACCCTTCTATCTGATGTGCTCTTATCTTTGTGTTTAAAAAAAAAAAAGACAACAGAATGATAAAGAAAATCTTTCACTCACTGTAGCTACCACATGACAAGACAACCTATTGAAAAAGCAAACCAATTCAATCACGCATTGTTTGGTCTATAAGGCACCAAGTAACCAGTTTGACAGTTTGTGTCCCCCCCCAGTGAATTGGCTTATTTCATTGGATTCAGTGAATCGGCTGGTTGTTGGGGCTTTGTGTGGACACAGCTCTCATTTTGTGAGGCCTAGAACGGAGTTAAAGTTTCTAGTGTGAATAAAAACCAGCTGGGGAATTGGACAGCTAGCTCCCCAGGGAGGGATGTTGCATTTTGACAGACAAGCTGAATGGTATGAAATATGAGCTCTTTGTAACCTGCTCGGGAAAGACTCTCAGTGTGTGCTTCAGAAAAGGCTAGGCCTACTCAATGTGCTGTGAGGCCAAATAAATACCATAGCCTTAAAGATGGGGTGGGGGGGGCCTACTTGACCTTGGATTTTCTGATTCCTGAAAGAATTGCATCTTTTAAGAGAAGGATTTTTGCTCCAAAGCGTGTGCTCATTCATTCATTTTGGGAAGGAAACCTCCAGTTCAGCGCATGGACGCTTAGTGAGCAGTGGTACCCCAGGCTTTGTGCTGAGGGCGCTGCGCGTGGTGGTGTGTTTATCTAGCTTACCGTCAAGGGATGGCGGATTTTAAATACACGCTGACATGTATTTTGAATACTGTCACAGAGGAGCTACAGGGTGCTAAGGGATTGTAGAGCAAGGAGTTTTAACCTCAGCGAGGGTCCGGTAAAGCTCCCCAAGGCAACAGTGTGTAAATGGAGACTTACAGAGTGAGGCGGACAAAGGCAGTGAGGGTGGAGGTTTTCTGGGGAGAGCTCTTGAGAAAACAGCGTGGAACTTGGAGCTGGGGGAAAGAAAGACAAAATAAAAAACAACACGTGGAAGAAACCTAGAGTGGTTGCTGTGGAGAGTGAAGGGGAAGCAGGCCGGGGATAGCAGGGTTGCGAATACCGTGGGGTTTCATCCTTCCCCGGAGGTACCGAACGCTTGCTGTGCACCAGGTGCGGCACCAGCCCTTTTCCCGTTGCCGCCGCCCATGTTGGTGTAGTTTTCTAAATGGAGGAGCTGAGATTTTTGAACCCGCTCTTCTGACTTCCGCTTCCAACGGGTCGGTAGAGTCCAGCCTGCGAGAAAGATGGTAATCTTCAATAGCCAGGCACACGTTTGGACCACTCAATCAGTCTAGTAATTTGTTCATTTCAGACAAAGGACTGTGATTATTATCTAAAAAAATCCATTTCCCTACACTACCCCCCTAAGAATGGCCTGGTGCTATTTGTTTCTGGCTTCAGAGTCTAGTTGAGTAGAGGACAAAAAAGGCATGGGGACACTGAAATAGCGACTGGAACTTTGAGAAATTGTTTTGAGCTGGTGTCATGCGTTTTCTCAGTTTATTTTAAGCCCAAAGAACTGCTGTAGTGTGTTTTTGGTGACAAAAATAGACTATCTTTAACTATGGGCCTTAGCTTATAGCACACCTGTTCTTAAAAAAAAAAAAAATGACAATGGGCAACCCATATCTAGTTTTCAAAGAGCAGAGAATTGCTCTGATCATCACTGAACCAGCTTGTTCTCATCCACCACCTAGTGATACTGAAATATCTTTTTAGGACCCAAATTATTTCAGCAGGAGTCAAGAATCACCTCTGCTTCCATAGAGAAAGGTCTTCTGAATGCATTTTATCCAGTATTTGAGAAGAGGCAAGCAGATAAAAACTGACCTGTAACTCTGGGAAGTCCGAATTCAGTGAGTGTTGGATCAGGCAGGATGTTTGTAAAAAAAACTTTCCTGGGACTAGTGGACCCTCCTTCCTAGTTAGCCCGCTGTTGCACTGGCCGTTCAGTCTGAGACAGCAGCAGGGGCTGACCCAGATTTGTTAGACTTCATGCCTTTCTAGAGCAGCAGGCTGTGGTCTCGCTTGATTTGGGGCCTGTGAAGGGATGGCACATGTCTTTTCCCATCCTGGGAGAGGATTAGGGATGCTAGGAAGGCAGAGACTTTATGCTGCTTCCTTTCCCAACCCTAAAAAAAGATGCCCCGAGACAGTGGGTGACCTGGCTATAATACTAACTGGCAGCGTGAAGGAGACCAAGTCTAATAAGCGTTTGTGCTTTCATAACAGACTTTGCCAATGAGAACAGATCCACCCTCAGGTTTTCTCTTAAACTTGGGCTTAGATTTTTTTCAGAGCCAGAAGAGGGAGCACCAGTTAACCAAGAATACATTTGGGGCACGAGTGAGTAACATAATTGAAAAGGTTCTTTTGAAGCTCTGTTGGAAATAAGAACGAATCATTACTCATCAGAAAGCTGTAATGTTGAATACAGAATGCAAGAGATGCTTTGGGGGAAACCTGTAGTCACGTTGTGTATGGAATCTTTTGGTTTTTGTTAAGACTCCTCCCAGTTTCCCTTAATCCAGAGTCAGCCAGTACACTGCTTGGCAAACCGTGGCAAGAGGGGAGGGCCTCTCGAGGGCTTTGCTAATATCACTCTTGGGAGGGAGAACTGTTCTCATTCAGAGGGCACTATCCCTGTCCCAGACTACATTCTGTCTGTGGCATTCCTCCTTTAAAAAAAAAAAAGAGAGAATCTAGCAACCTGCATTCTGTTTTTTATTTCCTTCATTAGATAGGTTACCAAGCATTTAAAAGACTGCTAGGTGGTACAACTCTGGTGATCATATGTTCTGACTTTAAAATCTGGTTAAATAATTTGACATGTATTAAAGGTATTTTATAGGGACCAGGAGAGAATATTTGAAGTTGTCAGCTCAAAATCGCTAAATAGCTGTACCTGCTATTCCCACAGAAGATAGAATGTTCTTTATCCAGAAGGAATGGCTGAGCTCTCCATTGGAGCCGTGGGAGACTCTTTTCCTTTGTGGCTCAGTTGTTACTGAGCCTGATGTCTAGATCAGCTTTGCTTGCCAGGGATATATCTTTCTTTTACCAGTTAGATTGTAAGTTCGTTGAGGGGGATAGAGGACTTTGGTCCTGGGATTAGCCCTGCTGCTAGTTTGCTCTGTGACCTTGGGCATAATTCGTTAAAAAACAAAAATGCTAAGATCCTTACTGAGTTAAGTAGGGTAACAGTCACATGTGTACATAAATGACTGTCCTTTATCCAGTGGCCACACAGTGACATAGGGAATTCATTACCTCATCTGGTTTTTAAAAGGGAGTCTGGGACGGTAGTGCCAGTATAAGACCTTCTGAGCCTCGCCTCCTCCATCCGCGGAAAAGGAGCACAATTTAGAAGAAAAACTTCTGTACATACAGAGATAGTCCTCATCTCAGCTAAACTTGAAAAAATATAAAGAAATATTGGCCCTGTGCACTATTGGAAACTGTTTTTGTTCAGGAAATTTATGGAGTGCCTACTGCATATCAGGCCCTGGAACCCACTCATCTTGCAGCCTGATAGAAAGGGCCCTTCTGTCAGTCGCTTCTCATTCTTCGCATGGCATTCGAACCTTTTTCTTGTCCCCGTGGACTCCAGAGGGACCCCCGTGGGCTTACAGATGTCTTCCTACTCCACCAGAGTTGGGAGTTTCCCTTTATGCTCTTTTCTTGTTTCGAAAGCCAAGGGGCCAGTGGGAAATTCCAACCACCGTCTCTTCGCAGTGCCGTCTTGGCAGAAACTATTGGTTCGTTTCTTTGTTTCCTTTGCCACCTGGGTATTATCAAGACGAAGAATCGGGCCTGTTTTTAAGGAAACTGAAGTAAAGAACAATGCACTGTGTTGCTCGTTCAAAAAATAGATCCGTGCAAAAGAACAAGATGAAGGTGGTTCAAACTGACCCGGTCCTTGGTTTTTGTCATTTCATCATAGAGTTCACGTAGGGGAAAAAGGGGCTTTGGTGTTTATAGATCACTAGCCTCTGGAGCCTGGCTCTCTCAGTGCTGGGTGTGACTCTCTCAGAGCTTGATTTCTCACCTGTAAAATGGTGCTAATAACCCTTACCCTGAAGATGGTTGTAAGGTTTCAGGTAATTGTGCAAAGTACCTAGCAGTGGCCTGCACATGGCCACTCCAGATTAATCACTGGTTTCCATTTTTGACCCAATAAGACTCTAAACTTAGAGGCACAGATGTGTAGATTATTCTCAGGGCTTGGTCTCCTCTGGCTAGATGCTTTTTTTCAATTCAGCCTGCTCTGTGAGTGCCCTCGAAGGAAGATTGATGTTGGGATGGTGTTACTTTCTCCTCTCCAAGAGCCTGCTGCTTAGAGGGCCCCAGGGACTCCATAATGAGCGACCCACGTCTGACCGGGGACTGAGACAGCTGGCAGGCCACTCACAAGAGTGGCGTTTCCATCTGACATGTGCCCAGTAACCCTTCAGGTGCCTGATGTGTTGTTTGTCATACCGACAATCTGGCCCACCTCTTAGTGCGTACCACAGAGTCTGATTTCCTTACTAGAAAGGTTTAGAATTCGTTGTGCAAGAATCCCCGTCCTAATTTTGTGACACCCTGCAGAGCCTTCACTTACTTCTAGGAGGTGTTTTGACATTCGATAAACCAGGGTTTGTTTAAATCTGAGAGGGAGAATCCATGTCATTTAGTAACAGGAGTTGATACTGTTGTTAAAGCTTACTCTCCATTTCTGCATTTTGTAAGTTGAAGCACTGAACTAGGGTCTTGGATTCTTTGGGACGAGAGGCATAAGGGCAGTATCCAATTTAGTCTTCCATCGAATGGCAGAATCTCCTTGACAGTGGTGTGGCAGAGGTATGTAGTTTGCAACCTGTGCTTGGAATATTTATACAGAGCAGTCCCTTCCTTTTTAAACACCTGGGGATTTTGTTTTTTAAATTTCTCTTTATATTTAAGGCCAAAATTGCCTGTGTTCTCTTCTTATCTCTTTCAGCATAACCCTTTGGAATCATATAAAATAATCTCTCTTTCCAAGAGATAGTCCTATAGCTGTATGAAATAGTTGTCATAATGCTCCATTCCTTCCTTTTCCAGCTTAAAGATCCCTGGTATTTTATGTGAGTGGGCCTCTATTACCTTAGAAACTCTCCAGATTGTCAGTGTACCCTTAATCATTTATTCAGCTATCCATTCATTCTGCCTCTCCCAGGACCTTTCAGGGAAGGGCCGTGAACCATAGTGGTTAAGAGAGCAAGTTTTGTAGTCAAAACTGACTTGGGCAAGTAACTGAATTTTTCTACGACTCCGCTTCATCTGTAAAATGGAGTTATTAACCCCACACCCTTGGAGCTGTTGTGAGTCTGGAATGAAATAATACATCTAAGGAACTTAAGCAAGGGTCCAGTACATAGTATTCAGTTGATAGATGGTAAAGTTTCTAGTTAACTTAGATTGTTAGAACACACCTCATCATCTTGTTCTGGTATTGAGAAGGTGGAGGAAGGAAGTATAAGATTAAAATTGATCGTTTACTAGAACTATGGTTAGAAGGCTTGGTAGGGGCGTCTGGGTGTCTCAGTTGGTTAAGCGTCCGACTCTCAGTTTCAGCTCAGGTCATGATCTCATGGTTTGTGAGTTCAAGCCCCACATCGGCTCTGCACTGACAGTGCAGAGCCTGCTTGAGATTTTCTCTCTCTCTCTCTCTCTCTGCCCCTCCCCTGCTTGTTCTCTCTCTCTCAAAATAAATGAAAATATAAAAATAAAAGTAAACTTAATTTAAGAAAAAGAAGGCCTTATGGTGATTAGAAAAAAAGTTCCATTTTTTATTCCTTAACAATTTATTTGGAAGCATCAGTTTTATTGAAGAACAATACTGTTGTCGGTTTTGACAGGGAAATTCTGCAAGACTGAGACTGATAAAAAGAATGTCGCTGAAATCCAGATGGTCTTCTTGTATATTCAGAATCTGTAGCTAATAATTTAAACTGTATGGCATTTTTAAGGGAGAGCATCGCTTGACTCATGGTTATCCGGTTGCCACAATGTGTGACAACAGAAGCACTCGCCCCTCTCTTTCCTCGAATTACTGGATGGCTACTGTGAGGCTAGGCACTGAGCCAGGTCGCCCACATTTCACCCTCAAGACCACCTTGTGAGGAGGCCCTGTCCCTGAGATGCTAATAAGTCACTTACCCAGAGTCACAGGACTTGTCTGTCAGGATTCAGACCCAGGTCTGCTAAGATTTCAGATCTTAAATTCTTTATGTTATACTTCATATAAATAGAAGATGTCAGGGAGAGAGTCTAGATTGGTTAAATTATCTCGTGTAAAGATACATCATAAATCACTCATTTGCTTTTCCTTACTTCTTTGGTAAAAAGTCTAGGTCCGAGCCTGTTTGCCTCTGGCAGGCAGTCTGGAAGGGGAAGGAACAGTGGCCACTCCCTGCAACCTGAGAGGCGGTGTGGCTGCATTTATGAGGAGTGGGACAGGGGCAGGGGTGAGCCTCGTGGAGCCTCCGTGGTTCTTCTCTGGAACGCCAAGATCCATTCGCATGGCGGTACAGTCTTCCAGACTGACCCAGTTAACAGGCTCTGTGTAGAGTGGATGGTCTTTGCCTTTTGGTGGTCATTGCAGGTAATGTCAACCAGCTTAGAGATGGGCTTGTGCCTTCTTTCGTGTACGTTTTCTTCTCAGTTGTTCTTTTTCTTTGGTACTTGTTTGCACAGGAAGTCCTCTGAGAATCTCAGACTAAACAGGAAGCGATTTGTTCCCATATAAATAGAGGTACCAGAAGGAACGAAGATGGGCAGGAAGAGGAATGCGAATGGTTGACCCTGGCTAGTTAGTTGTCCCTCCAGTGGATTTTATGCAAAGATCCCTGAATACTTTCAAGTTTATAGGTTGCGTATATTTGTAATAAATCTGCCCTCTAAATTCATCTCGTTAACTTAGACATGAAACCGAATTGCCGGAGCTACACCTGGGTCCATTTACCTTGCTCCTGTTTGGTTACCCTTTTCCTTAGTAGATATTTTAACAAAAGTCCAGAATTTCAGGTACGTTTTTGTCACTTTTAGGAAATTTACCGTTTGTTCAGAGCATTTTTTCCTCATGTGAGCTTCAAAATAAAAGGATTGAATAATTTTGGAGCAGAATATCTCAGAGAGGTCTATGAGCCTGAGCTTTGGAGACAGACCCTCCTGGGTTTGAATCCCAGCACTATGACTTAACTAGTTGTGTGACTTAGGCACGTGGGACATTTTTCCTTGATTCAACGGAATGTCGTGAGGTTTAAAAGAAGTAATATTTGGGACCTGGCTTGGTACACGGTGAGCTCTCAAGTGGTTGCCGCTGCTGCTGCTCCTGCTCCGGAGGAAGGCGGCTGCTGGGAAAGAAGAGACAAGTATTACCTTCTTTGTCATGTTTGCTCAGTTGGTTTTACCCTTTCCTGATTCGATAGCCATTGGGAATTAACCCCGGGCTAATGTATGGAAGGGAATTCTCATTTGGAGCTTTCAGCCGTAGCAGAACACATGCTCTATTTCTTTTCTGGAAAGAGGAAATTACTCATTCTCCATTCCATCTTTTATCTTTTTAAAGATTTTAGCCGTCTTGAGTGTATGACATTCATTATCCATGTGGGATGTTTGGAAAACTTCCTGTTTACTCCAGGGCACCCCTGATAAAGGATGTGGATAGCCATCTCGTTGTTACTAACTCAGCATGGCCTGCTTCTTCTAAACACCTTTGTGTTGATAATGCAGTCTCACACTCAGGGTGTGACTGTGTGTCAACTGGCTGGCATCTTGTGTGATATTTGGAGGCTGGAAAATACAAAATTAGTGAGATGAGCAAATGGATCTCTATCCTGCTTGGAGTCTTCCCAGCAGTTTCCACACCACTGTGAATTCCCTTCTGGAAGCTTTAGCTGATGTTTAAGTTGCATGTTGATATTCACTTTGTTTTTGTTTTATGCTTTCTTTTCTCTTTCCTATACAGAAACCAAAGCCCAAACCCCGGCCGTCCATCACAAAGGCAACCTGGGAGAGTAACTATTTTGGGGTACCCTTGACAACTGTCGTGACTCCAGAGAAGCCCATCCCTGTGTTTATTGAGAGATGTATTGAGTACATTGAAGCCACAGGTAAGAGTGTTGTTACCTCAGAGCTGATCATGGCTTTCACTGTCTACGGGCTACTTTCTGGCGAGCTGAGCCATCTGGAGACTCTGGGATCAGCTCTCCTTAAGTGTGAGATGCTTTCTGAGAAGGAGCTGAGCAGTGTGGACAGCTGTCAGACTTATGGGTCTCCATCTGCGTGTAGTTTTACGGCTGTTGTACAGGATCCGTGAGACCTTTCCTTGCACCAAGCAGCGTGTTTTCAGGCCTGCAGCTGTGGCTGCTTAGGTGCTTTCTCTGTGCTCCCTCAGCTCCCTGTCAGAGCACCCACCCTGTTTGTCTGTGGCCTCGAAGATCTGTCAGCCGCTTGAGGGCGGGGGAAAGGGGCGTGTTACCATTGTGTCCGCAGCCCTGTCCTGGGCACAAATGGTAATAAACTTTGGCTTAATAAAACGAAGGAGTAGTCGTGACTGTTGCAGACCTTGGCCTTTGATCAGGCGCCTGGGATTCATTATTGATAGAATTTTTTCCCTGGGGTAAAAAAAGCCCAGCTAGGATCCTTGGATATCTTCTGGTCAGACAGCTGTATTTCAACTCCACTGACAACTTGGTGTTACTGCAAAGAACAACTGTCTTAATGTTTTCTGCATCGTTCTCGAAGTGACAAGTTTGTGCCTGTATTGAAAACATTTATTTGTTCATTAAGTGTTCTCCTAACGTGTCTCTTTGGCCTCCCTTTTGCCATTGTGTCCCTTGGTTTGGTTTTCTCCTGGATGCTCTCAGAGCTGATGAGCTTTGAGGAGAAGGTAGTCTAAGCGGGTGCATGGTTAGGTCAGTTCTTGGGCATTAGCATTAGTAGTTGAGCTCAAGAATATGGGTTTAAACAATTTGAAACCAAAGTAGGGATTAGAGCCTCCCTCTGTGCTCTGATCCCGGTGTTCCCTGCAATGATGTTAAGTATCGTATGGTGTGCACAGCCCGTGGGTGCTGCAGATAATTTCAGCAGCATCCTAGTAAGCTGCGTGACGGTGTTAATATTTACGTAGGATGTGCCAAATCAGGGAAAACAGGTTTCAGGTTGAAGCCTGCTAAAGCAGACTTCGTGGTTATTTCCGGGGTTTTCTCTGCAACATACCAGGGTTGAATCACGGTGAACACTTTGCCTAATCTAACAGCAGATCTGCAGCTTTGTTTAGTCCGTTCTGTCCCCAGAATGGGGACACTTTTGTCAGTGTCCATCTTTTTGACACTGGTTTTATAGATCAGTTTCTTTCTGGCACCTCTCCCTTGTGCAAGGGGAAAAACTGCACAAAGGTCCAATTCAGGTGATTGAGGCCTTTACATGTTGACCTAGCACTTCAGAAAGATACCCTGTGTCATTCTGGGGGAGGGGAAGGTTGCTTTCTCCTTACCTTTCTTTTCAAAGTATTTTCGATTTTTTGGAAAAATTACAAGTTTAAACAAATTGGAAGTTACAAAAATTCCCAGGTTCCTTCAGTGTTAGTGTTTTAGCACTTTCCCCTACACCATTCTTTCTATATAGATAACTGTCTGAAATATTTGAAAGTTTGCAGATCTGATGCAGCTTTACTTCTAACTACCTCAGTGGGTAATTCCTAAAAACATTCTCTTACGTAACCACCGTGCGGTTATCAAAATTAGGACGTAAACATTGACCCAACGCTAACCTGTCCTCTGTTTTCATTTCATTAGTTGTCCCATTAATGTCCTTTATGGCAAAACACAAAAATATTTTGGGCCCGGGAGCTAATCCTGGACCACACGTTAGGTTTAGTCGTCGAGTCTCGAGGCTCTTTCAATCTAGAACAGTTTTTAGTCTGTTTTTCATGGCCTCAATAGTTTGAACTACAGATTAGTTATTTTGTAGGACGTTCCTCCTCAGTTTGGCGTTTTTTTGGGGTTTTTTGTTTGCTTGTTTTTTGGGTGTTTTCCTCACGATTAAGTTCCTATTTGCACCTTGGGCAGAAACAGCAGGGAAGCGATGCCGTGTCCTTGTCGGTGCATCGCACCATGTGACACATGATGTCAGTTTGACCCATCACTGGTAACGTTCACTTGGACCCCTTGGTTAAGGTGGCGGTGTGGGCCGAGCTTCTCCACTGCAGAGCCACTCTCTCCCCATCGTTTGACTCCCTGGTTCCTTCAGCGTTGATCAGTCGGCAATCTCCTGTCAGGGGAAGCCTTCCCTTTGTAGGGGGAGCCTTTTGTGAACGGTCTCCTCAAGTGGCTCCCCTGTGGTAGCACAGGGTGCCTCAGTGTCACCCACATGCGCCCTAGCTGGGCACAGCAGTGGTCTTGACCAACCCCTCCCGCACCTTGCTTCTCTCGCTCTTAGACTGATTCGCTTTTTTTTTTTTGCAATTCAAGTTTATTTATTTTGAGAAAGAGAGAGAGAGAGAGAGCGAGCATGAGCAGGGGAGGGGCAGAGAGAGAGGGAGAGAGAGAGGATCCCAAGCAGGCTCCGCACTGCCAGTGCCGAGCCCGACACGGGGCTCGAACCCACGAACCGCGAGATCATGATGTGAGCTGAAACCACGAATCGGACACCTGACCAACTGAGCCACCCAGGTGCCCCCACTTTTCAGTATCCGATGACAAAATTTTACCTCTCCTTGCCCTTGGATTTATGAATCCTTTTGGGTATGAGGCTTTACCACCAGCCACTGCCAAGCTGCTGCTTTTCTTAAAGTTCTCTTAGACTGTGCCACTGTCCGCCCTGTCACCAAAAGGCTTGGAGCTTCAGGATCACCTCCGATCAGTTCCCAAGTCTGTCACTTCTACTTCCTCATCTCTCGGCTCTATCCTCTCTGTTTTATTTTTGCTTCCCCACCATCACCCCCCTCGTCTTGATTATATGACGGTTCCTCTACTAAAAACCTCTTTTTACTGCCTCATTGCCTACCAGGTGCCGGCCTCAGCAGTCTTGCCTCCTCCCATGCGTGGTGCTGTTATGGTTGTCTGCCCGCCTTCCTGCCCCCCGTCTTCCTCTTTCCCTCTCTCTCTCTCTTCTTTCTTCCTTTTCTGTCCTCTGCTTTCTGTTTTATGCTACTACAGGCATTAATTTTTAACTTGTTTTACAAGGTGGGTGGCTCAGTTGGTTGAGCGTCCGGCTCTTGGTTTCGACTCAGGTCATAATCTCAAGGTTTCGTGAGTTTGAGCCTCACATCGGGCTCTGCACTGGTAGTGTGGAGCCTGCTTGGGATTCCCTCTCTCTTTCTCTCTCTCTCTTTTCTCTCTCTCTCTCTCTTTCTCTCTCTCTCTCTCTCTCTGCCCCTCCCCTGCTTACACTGTTCCTCTCTCAAAATAAATAAATAAACTTAAAAAAATTACTTTTGCAAGAATACAAGCAGGATTTCTTTATATTTTGCTGCTTTGCATGGGTTCTTCGTGTGGTTTGAAATGTATCCCACATTCCTCCTTGCCTCTGGAACTTGTCCTCATTCTTCAAGACTGCCCCACCCCCAGTAGCCTTTGGATGCAACCTCCCCGGTAGTTCTCAAGCATGTTTTCACTTCCTGGGAACAGGATTCTCTGCTCTCCTTGTCTTCTGAGAGTGTGGTACACAACATACATTACCTGTTGATTAAATGAGTGGTCTTCAGGCTGGAATACCTTAATTCCATTGTTTTCTTCTTTGTTTTCTTTGTCCTTTTAAAGTTTGATTACATACTTCCCCTCTTTGGCATTGGTTTGTACTTTTATAGAATTCCAGGGAAAAAAGTTAAACATGGAATCTGTGAATTTAATTTAGCATGTGTGTTTGGGGGGGGGTGTGTGTGTTCTTTTCCCTGGAAGGATTTTTTTCCTCTTAGTAAAATTAAAGCATGTTCATTGTAGAAATTCAACAAAAGCCAAAAACTGTGAAAAAGGATTTAAAGAGTTGTTGATCTTCCACTTCGTGAAACCACTGTTAATAGTCTGATATAGTTCCTGATAGTCTTATTTCTCTGTATGTGTGTGTCGATTTTTATTTTTACATAATTACATAATGCACGTTATATTTACATGTAAATATTATACTTACATATCTACATAATATGTGGTATGATAGTTCTCAAAAATTTTTTTAGCATAACTTAGATGAGGCAAAAGAGCCCTGACTTTACCAGCTTACCTACTCCTATTTTCCTGCAAGGAAAGAATTCAGTAACCAAGAGGTGGGTTGAACGACCATTTTTTGAGAATCTCTGCTTTTTATTTATTTATTTTTTAATTTTTTTAATGTTTATTCAGGTTTTGAGAGAGAGAGAGAGAAAGAGAGACAGTGCGAACAGGAGAGGGGCAGAGAGAGAAGGAGACACAGAATCCGAAGCAGGCTCCAGGCTCTGAGCCGTCAGCACAGAGCCTGATGTGGGACTCGAACTCACGAACCATGAGATCACAACCTGAGCCGAAGTCAGATGCTCAACTAACTGAGTCACCCAGGCGCCCTGAGAATCACTGCTTTTTAAAAAATTTTTTTTCAAGGTTTGTTTATTTTGGGGAGAGAGACCAAGTTCTAGAGGGGGAAGTGCAGAGTGAGGGGTAGACCCAGAATCCAAAGCAGACTCCAGGGTCCCAGCTGTCAGTACAGAGCCTGATGCGGGGCTCGAACTCAGGAGCCATGAGATCACAACCTGAGCCAAAGTCGGACTCTCAACCAACTGAGCCACCCAGGTGCCCCGAGAATCACTGCTTTTTAAATCAGACATTGTTTTGTGAGTCTGTGAAGATATGGCTTTTTTTTTAGTGTGAAGATCTAAGTAGTTTTACTAAGTAGTTTTACTAAGTATGCACGAGCTGGGTAGCATCCCATCAAGCAAGCAGAGAGGATCTCCCTCAAAAATACAACGTTCAATTGCCGCACGACGTTCCGGCAAAATAGATTATTTAACTATTCCCCTGTTTGGGGGCTCATGCAGCATTTTCTCCTGACGCACGTAAAGAACCAGATTCGCTGGGACAGACGTTTTGGGCTAGTGATACAGAGCTTCAGATCTGCAGTTAGGCCCGGTTTAGAATCGTTCCGCCTTACGCCCATCTGGAAACTGAGGGTGATGACAGGACCTGCCGCTCGGGCTGCCGCGAAGGTGCCGGCAGACTTGCACGGAGGCGCCGAGTGTGGCGCGTGGCCCAGGCAAGTGCTCAGTATGTGCCAGTTGTCGCCTTCGCCTCACCAGTAGTACATTTGGTTCTTCTTCCTATTGCCTGTTAGACTGTACCATAAATGTAAATATCTGTGACTTTTCTTTGCTCTCCAGCTTCCCCCCCCCCTTTTTTGTAAGAGAAAGAGAGCATGAGCAGGGAAGAGGGGCAAAGGGAGAGAGAGAGAGAGAGAGAGAGAAACTCAGGCTGGATTCTGACACGGGGCTTGATCCTATGACCCTGGGATCATGACCTGAGCCAAATCAACAGTCAGACACTTAACCAACTGAGCCACCCAGCACCCCTTTCTCCAGCTTTTAAATTGAATATAGTAAAACCCATGGAAGAGTTAAAAGAGTAGTATGATGATTCACTCAATATTGTGTCCCGTTTGTCCTTTCTTCTCCTCATTTTTATTGTTGTTAAATCATTTGAGAATAAGCTGCAGGTGCCACACATCCTTTCACTTCTAAAAAATCTCGGCTTGTATCCCTAAGCTTAAAGAGTCTCTCTGTAACTGCATTAACATTATCATTTTTAGGAATAATAGCATTAATTCAGTAGTATTTCACATGCATTCCACGTTTAAATTTACTCAGTTGACTTTAAACTCTGTCTTCTAGCTAGGATTTTGTTCTAGGATCCAAGGCATGTTCACAGCGCATTTGGCTATTGCTTCCTTTGCACCTTTCAGTCCAAAACAGTTCTCTTTGCCTTTTGTTTTGAATGATGACCTTTTTTTTTTTTTTTTTAAGTCTAGACAGTTGTCTTGTAGAATGTCCCCTTGTGTGGTGTGCTGTCTGTACCTCTCCATCATCCACAGCCCCCTTCTGACACCACCCACGGCTGCCTCATCATTGCGGCTCCTGTCTCAGCAGAGGCCTGGGACTGATGAGATTTTGTTGAATGATTGAATGAATCACAGAGCGTGTGTGTGCCCAGGTCTGACTTATCCTGAACTTGCACTTAGGAAAGCCTCTGCTGCCACCCCACCCGTCCATCCCATCGCTCCCTCTACTGCTCATGGTGGAAATCGTCGTATGACCCCAGTTTCAGGCAGTCATGTCTAGCTGATTGGAGATGATACTCCACATGAAACTTGTCTGCCAGGTCTGCCCCATGCAGCTCGAAGTCCAAAGTTGTCGTGTCCCTGTCTTTGTGTCTGTCTCAGACACGTTGGCACTTGGCTTGTCCTGGCAAATAAAATACCGCACCGTCACTTTCAGAGGCCGTGCTTGGGAATTCACACTCCTGCCCACCAAAGTGAGAAAGAAAGATCCAGTGAGAAACCCAGAAGGAAGCCCCTCTCCTTGCATTCCTCAGGACCCTGGTTGCTCCCCACCTGCCACCTCATGGCCAGGGTCTGTCACAGCCAGCAGTGGGGAAGTGGTGGCATGACCGTTAGGAATTGGGACAACGTGAACTATCCCATCACCTTAATATTTTTCCTAATTACAAAAGTAATAAATTTGCTCACAGTAAAAAAAAAAATTTTTTATTATAAATACAGATCTAGAACAGAAAGTGAAAGTCCCTTACAGTCTAATCTCCAGAAGTAATCTGCATTAATAGATGGATTATGTTTGCTGCTAGTACTCCCCCCCCCCCCAATGTTTCACAACATGAGATCGTGCGTGCGCTGTTCTGCAGCTTATTTTTTGTTTTAATTTAACACTGCGTACACCTTGGGCATCGTCTCTTTAATTCCATCTCCAAGCCAGCTAACTTGCATTTTAATCTTGGACCTGAGAAGAGAGGGTGGCAAGAGTTGGGGGCAGGGTGGGGGCTGGGGTCTCGGGGAGTGTACGAAGAGAGGCTTCGTTGGCAAGCAACTCCGTATTCCAGGGGTGGCCCACGGCAGGTTCCTGTGACTGCTGTGTTTCCTCCTCAGAGTTTGTGAGTAAACTGCCGAGCCCTCCTTGACACAGATCGTAAGGCAAGGATCGCTGCCTTCTCACCTCACAATTTGCTGCTCCTGCTGTGTGTTACCAGGACTCTGTGGGAGCTGGAGATTGCTTCTGGCTTGCACCTTTTTTTTTCCTGAGCTTTCCGACCAGTTCACTCACCCTCGTTTCATATTTCCTGAAAAACTGGAATGTGTTTGGGGTGTCTGGGTGGCTGAGTCAGTTGAACGTCTGACTTCAGCTCAGGTCATGATCTCGTGGTTTGTGGGTTTGAGTCCCGCGTCGGGCTCTGTGCTGACAGCTGAGAGTCTGGAGCCTGCTTCGAATTCTGTGTCTCCCTCTCTCTGCCCCTCCCATGCTTGTGCTCTCTCTCTGTCTCTCGATAATAAATAAACATTAAAAGTAAACAAAAGTGGAAAGTGTTCAAGAAGTGGCCCATAGGTAGAACAGCTTTCAGATTGATTTGCAGATGGTTTTAGCCCAGCCCAGCCTCAGAGACAGCCTCTGTGCTTGCTGTGCTAATAGGACGGCAGCTCGTCCCTTGCGGCTCTGGTTACCTGATCAGGCCAGGAGGGGGCACGTCGCGACTGCAGCTGCTCTGGGGCCACCGCTGCCATTTGGACTGCCTTTGTATTTCTGGCTAGAACACTTCCCCCCCAGTTTTCCTCCACGTGGAAAATCGTCAGGGCAGTGGAGCCCCTGCTCCCCTTCTATAGCAGTGTGGTGCCGAGTGAGGAGAGAACATTGGCCAAGCCAACCTGAGCTCTCTGACGCGTGGCAGGGAGTAGGAATATTCAGCCCTGTCCAGAGTTTATCTCGCTGGAGTCAGGGTGGGGACTTACTTTTAGAGCCTACTCACAGTCCTGAGAATAATTTCTCAGGAGAAGTATGCTGTCTTTACACCTCACTGTGGTCATAAAACTAAGGTTTTAAATCCCAGGTCTCCGGGCCAGTTCTGGGTCAAGGTTCTCTTCCCACAACTGGGGGAAACATCCATGTCCTGCAGCATAGAAACCCCCCGAGGGAGCTTCCAAGTGTCACTGCTCCCCGGCCTGAAGGTCTAGTCTCCCGGAGGCCGAGTGCTTCGTGCCGTGCTCATCTGGGCTCTGCGGCATGTATTCCCCAGGCCTGTGGCCTCGCTGAAGACTGCATTCTCTAGGAATGACTTCTCTGAATGATGTAATGTGTGAGACCAGACCCCCTTGCTCCCTCTTTCTGTGATCTTTAACCTTTTTCTTTTGGCAGTGGGAGGGGGCAGGGTGACAATAGCAAAAATGGTTTCCCATCGAATAATCTTTTTCTTAATTGCTTTGCTCAATTACTAAGAGGTGGCGAATTCCTGGCACCTCTGGCACGTGCCACAGAGGGCTGAGGAGAGAAATTGTTCCCAGGGAGAGGCGGTTTCATTTGGGCAGAGGGCCCCTCTCGTACATCTTGAATTATTATGTATTCAGACCCCACCGTATAAATAACTGGTAGGCCATGGTTTTGTTAGCGCATCTTAATTTCAGTCTGTCCCTGTGGAATGAAAAAGTCCCTGTAGTCAGGGAAGCCTGGCAGCTGTTTAAAATAATAACGCCAAAGATGGTCTGCCATCACATGAACTCTCCCCATTTTCTATTCCTGACACATTTATGGAGTGCTCGCTATGACCCGGGCATTGTCCTGGGCACTTGGCATACGTGACCTCAGTTCACAAGAGATTGTTTTGTTACTCCAAGAACCCAGATGTGGCGGGAAGCTGGCCCTTGGGAAGGGTCAACATCTTGTATCAAGCATAGGGAGGACTCAGTGTCCATAAAGTGCAGGGTTAGCCTGGCTGGAGAGAAGGTGGCAGCCTTCACGGTCTCTTCCACTCCTGTCTCGGAAGGACTCTCACCTGGTGACAGGAACGGGGCTCTGCCTTTCAGGGCAGCACCTACCTGGACACGATAGTGCAGCTGAAACTCCCGTGTATCTTCAAAGCCCTCTCTTGCGGGGCCTGCGGCTGAGCCACACACAGAGCCCTGGGGTTTTAGTGCCTGCCCTCAGCAGGCTGTGTCATGCAAGAGGGGCTTCCTTATTTGCCTTCTGGGGTGCTGCTCCTCAGTGGACAGCAGAATCCGGTCAGCCTTGACCTCTCCTCTCCCGTTCAGTGGGAGAGTGCAGGATACAGCACCAAGTAGTTATAGAAAGATAGAAACTTCCTGATAAGTTGTTAGTAGGGTCTAAAATGTTTAGCTTACTGTCTTTTCGTTGAGGTTGGGGGCAAAGTCTGCAGATTTCATTCATTCAACAGATATTTACTGACTGTTTATATTTTTTTTTTCAACGTTTATTTATTTTTGGGACAGAGAGAGACAGAGCATGAACGGGGGAGGGGCAGAGAGAGAGGGAGACACAGAATCGGAAACAGGCTCCAGGCTCTGAGCCATCAGCCCAGAGCCCGACGCGGGGCTCGAACTCACGGACCGCGAGATCGTGACCTGGCTGAAGTCGGACGCTTAACCGACTGCGCCACCCAGGCGCCCCTGACTGTTTATATTAATGAAGCACCTACTATGCTAGGAACTGTGTTGAACTCGAGTCCCCCTTCCCCCCCATGATGTCCAGAGACATAAGCACACAAATGCATAATTAATTCAGGCAAGGAACATTATTGGATTTTAAAATCACTGGGGAATGAAATGAGCGACAGGACCAAGTGAGGCTGTGGAGCAGTTAGAACCCTCACACGATGCTGATGGGAATGTAAAAGGGTAGACTCCCTTTGGAAAACTCTTTGGCAGTTTATTGAAAGCTAAATGCACACTTACCATTCTACTCCTAGGTATTTGCCCAAGAGAAATGAAAACATACTCACACAGAGACCTGTACTTAACTGTTTCTAGCAGCTTTGTTCATGAGAGCCCCAAACCGGAAACCACCCAGTGTCCATCAACAGGTGAATAAACAAATTAGTCCTTCCACCCCTGGAATACTACGCAGGGGCCAAAAGGAGAATTTCTAGCCACACGTAGTAGTATGGGGGAATCTCAAAAGCATTATATGCTGAGAGTGATTCAGGCCAGACACGAAAGATGACAAATTCTGATTCCATTTATATAAAGCTCTGTAAAATACAAACATCTCTAGTGACAGCGGGCAGATCAGTGGTTGCCTGGGAGCTAGGAGTGTCAAGAGGATTGATGGCAAGGGGGCATGGCAGCAATTGGGGGATGATGGAAATCTTCTATTCGAAACTATCAAATGTTACGTATACTTCAAATGGATAGAGTTCATCATGTATACATTATGCTTCGATAGTTAATTTTTAAAAACTAAAAACAAAAAAATCTCTGGAGAACAGTTCTGAAGGAACTTGATAGTTCCGTGGTCTCAAAATGTCACCCAGCACCAAGGAGATGAAGAGATCTGGGGGTCACCACCTTCACAAAGTGACCAGACCGGGTGCCCCTACTAGTGGTTCAACCAAGCATATATCTCCTTTGCTAAAACTATTTAATCTGAATCTTACCATGAAGAAACAATCAGATAAATCCAGAACGTGTTGCCTTTTAGAAGACAGCTGGCCTGGACTCAATAAAAAGGCGTCACAAAAAAGAAAAAAGTTTGAGGGCCTAACGCAACTTCTGTGTTTATAACATAAACCCCTTTCCCATTCAGATAGTCCAGTGGTGAGGCCCTAAGCTTCGGCGTCACCCCTGGCATCCTGACTTTTGCAGGTAGTAGCTGGCCTTCAGCTTGAACTGGCTAAGCCCTATTTTTCTGTTCCTTCACAAGTTGGGAATAGAAATAGTAGGTCTTTCACAGAGAGATTTTGAGAACTGGATGCATTCTTGTTTGTAATGTTCTCACATAATTCCTGGTACGTAGTCATCACTCAGTTGATGTTAAGCCATTTTTTGGTGGCTCCTGTCACCGACTTGCTGCGCTTGTAGAAATCCAAACAGGACTTCGCCCCAAAACAGTAGCGGATGAGATCGCACGGCGGTTTTTTTGGAACTTCTCATTGAAGTATAGCAACCATTAAGGAAAAGTACAGCCATCATAAGTGCAACTCAGTGAACTGTGTGCACAAACCGAACACAACTGTGCAGCCAGTTTAGGAACAGAAGACGGGCGAATTCCCCTAGAAACCTTTTCCCAGGCATTACTACTACCCTGACTTCTAACGGTATAGAATGATTGTGTCTGTTTTTATGCTTTAAAGTGGACTTATACCAAATGCAGTTTGGGGCCTAGCTTTCACTCGACCATGATGTCTGCGAGATTCATCCCGTGGTTGAATCCATAAATTCACCCATGCTTGTGTGTGGTTGGAGACCATTCTCAATGCCGTATACCCTTTATACCCTTCCATCGCGTGAATAATCCACTATTTATTCATTCTGTTCTTCATGGACATTTGGGTACTTTCCAGTGTGGGGCTATTATAAATAGCGCTGCTGTGAACATTCTTGTAAATGAATTTTGGTGCGTATGTGAGCACTCGTGTGCTTCAAGTATATACCCAAGAGTGATGCAGTTTTAAATAATTAATTTTAGCGTGTTGAACATGATGTTTTAAAAGACACCAGTCCCTGAAGGGACAATCATCTGTGAGGCCGGGAACTAGAGCAGTAAGGGGTTCTCCTTACTACCTATTCACGGGTTGGTGTTTTGGATCTTTGAAGGAGTTAAGGGGTGGTTCTGGAAGGGCGTTTACGGGGACACAAAGCTGTCTCACATACTCTTTTAGCAGCTGGATCGTTCCCATTTGCAAAGCGTGCCTGGCCGGAGGAGTCTTGAATTCTTCCAGTACCTTGTGAGGTAACTTTTCTTTGCCGGGGTTCCGTCTGTGGTTTTGAGGTGAGGCTGTGGTCAGCACAGATCTTGATAACCCGGTGGGGTTTACTTGCGGTCCGTCGTAGGGGCTTTGCTCCCTGATTAGAGTTTGGCTGTTTTGTAGCACAGATAAGTAGGTGTTCTTATTGACATCCACCAGTGAGGTTCCAAAACGAAAGGCTCAGCCCTGTGGGCGGTTTGTGAGGGGAGGAAGGGTGAGGCTTCAGAAGCAGGGGTCTCTGAGGGCGAGTGCCGAGCCCTGCAGCCACGGCTCGAAGGCCGGCCGTGGCTCTCATTCAGCTTGTCTGCGTCATTCGCAGGTCAGAGGTGGCCCTCATCTCCTCTGCGCAAATGGAAGCCCTCTATAAAAATGGTCTTTGACAGATACTCAGAGCTGTGACCTTCCTCCTGATTTAGCTCATTTGCCTGGATAAACGAGCAGAGTGCTTTCTGTGTGGCAGATTTAAATTTCACCACTAATTGAGGGTAGCATCTTCAGGGAGAGACGCTCGCCATTAGAGCAGAGGCCTTTGGGAGATGGCCCGGCCACAAACACATCAGGGCAGATGAAGGCAGGAGGTGGAGATGAGGAGGGTACAGAGCGCACTGTCGTTAGTAACCGTGCCCACCGAGAAGCCACGCGAGGGCTTGTGCCGTAGGCCGGGGCACCGCACGCACACGCCATGTACTCGTCGGGCAGGTTTTGGTAGCCCTCTGCCCCCGACTCGTCTTGCTGCCGAATAGTCTGTACAGGATGAGCCCGGAGCCAGGGTGCCTGGACTCACATCTCCACGCTGCTGCTTGTGAACAAACGGTGAACCTCTCCGCGACTCCGTTCCTTGACTCTAAAATGGGGGTGACGGTACCTTGAATCCTTGAGGTGCTTCGGTATGTTCGGGGCCTGATAAGAGTACCTGGCGGGTTGTGAGGGGTGATCAGCCTGGGCTGCTGCTGCTGCTTCTGGTGCCGCTCCCGTCGCCCAGGCTGCACCTTCCACTCTGGGTGGGCCCCTGCCTGACCTTGAGGGAGCCCTCCTCCGCCCGCGGGCCATTGTGCCCCTCACCTTTGAGGGCCGCCCAGGCGGCTCCTTCTGCCTTCCAAGGGCGACTCCCTCTCCCTTCCGAGCCGAGACCTAGAGCAGGGCAGGTGAGGCGTGGACTTTAGAACCCATCACACTCCGTTTAAAATTCCAGCTCAGCTACTTCTCTTCGCTGAGCCGCCTCCCGTCTCCGAGGTCCTGAGGTCCTGAGATCCGTGCTTCCTGTGTGCGGTGCAGCCGTCGGGAGGACCTACCTCGTGAGGGCTGCGAGGGCTGAATGAAATCATGCGTGTGAGCCCCTTGGCCTGGCACGTCGGAGACACAGAGCACCGGGGAGCCCGCTTCTTTCGTGGTGAAATCTGGGGGGCTGAGCTTCCTGCTCGTCCTTAGTGTTTCGTGGGCTGGCTTGGAACCCCCGTCTAGCTGGTCTTTCCTCACCGTCAGCCTCTTGTTTTAGGTCTCGTCCACGCTTGCTTGGCCCGCTGTGAAGCCTTGGGAATCTCTTTTTCCACAGGGCTATCGTCACCTCCATCTTACCTCACTCTCTAGGGTAGGTGGTCCCTGCGCACTTACTCGTTCCTCTGCCTGGGTCAGAGTGCCAGCGGCCTAGGGTACCCGGAATCGTGAGGATCCTGTCCTTACTTCATTCCGTCAGCACCTGTGTGTTGAACATCTCACGTACTGTGTGCCATGCACCGTTCAAGGCGCCGATGACAGAGTATTGGACAAAACAGATAAAAATTCTTGCTCTCGTGCAGCAGGCGTTACAATCTAGTGGGGGAGACGGACAGGAAATAAAATACATATAAAGAATCTTAGTGATTAGTGCTCGAGAGAATAAAAATAAAGCAGGAAAGTGGTATGTGAAATGTCTGGAGCAAGTGTTAAAATTTCAGATACGGGGGAGCTGGGGGAGGGTGGCTTTTGACGAGAGCCTGATGGAAACGAGGGCGGGAGCCGTGCCATTACCTGGGGAAGAACCTTCCAAACAGAGAAAAGAGCCAGTGTGAAATTCCCAAGACCGGAACGTTCCTGGTGAGGGCTTGGCTTTTACCGAGTGAGGTAAGAAGTCACTGGAGGGTTTTAAGTGGAGGGACAGTGTTTGGCCTCTGCTCAGTAAAATAACTCTGGCCACTGCGTAGGGAACAGTCCTGACCCTTGGGAACTTGAGTGTGCTTGATCTCCTTGCATTTCTGTAAATCTTCCTCCATTCTGCCCTTTCTCTGGATATGTAACCAGTCCCCTATATTGTTGGCATGGATTGACCTAGACCCTTGGTTTAGACCTGAAAGGGTGGAGGGGTCTAACTCAGCACGGGGGTGGGCAGCCCGGTTGGAGCCAGACTGGGAGAATGCAAGAAATGGTAAGCAGACGGGGCAGCTGCTGACCCTGGCTTGCCTTTCCAACCTCCTCTTTCTTCACATTTTCCCGTTTCATGCTTCCGTGTCTGCTCATCGCTGTTCTTAACCGCCCGATGTGCTGTGTACGTGCCCTCCCCCAACCCCTGCACCTGACAAATCTCCCCTCTCTCTAAAGTCTTCACACTCTAGATGTACCTCTCCTGTGTCACATTGGCCTTGCTTGAGGGTTGATAAGGCCATAAGGGTGGGGCCCTCGATCTGGTAGGATCCGTGTCCTCCTGAGAAGAGACACGAGAGAGCTCGCTCCTCAGAAACTGAATTGGCCGGCGCTGTGATCGTCTTGGACTTCCCAGCCTCCACTGAGAAAGTGTTTCTGTTGTTAAGCCCCCTAGTCTGTGGTACTTTCTATAGACACCGTGGCAGCCTGAGCCGATGGATACACGCGGCCAGGTGGTTTGACAGAGGCATCGGGAGGCCTGAGACCCTTAAGGCAGGGGCCAGTTCTTTCTTCGCTTATGCATCCCAGTGGGGCTTGGCTCTCCAGTGACCTCGCTCAGGGATCTTTGTGTTCACGTGACCCGAAGAGAGCAATTGGGTCAGTAAGAATGGGAATTGAGGCAACAGAAAGTCAGAAGGCCTAAGGCTGGTAGAAGGAGACGGGGAGGAACGCCACCTGAGAACCCTGGTCTGCAAAGATAAGCTTGCTCTTTTGTGTAGCGCCTGGCTCTCAGGTGGTTGGTTTGTTTGCAATGTAAGCCGACTGGGGTATCGGGCAATCGGATCCCACTTTTTCACACAGAGATGGTGTAAAGGCCCTGTGATTTCACCTCTGTTTGCCTTCTTTCACTCCTGGCTGGAATCCTTTGGCTGTGTAGATTTGGTGGCCTCCCAGCAGTTCGAAGAAACAAACTCACACAGTTTATCTTTTCACGTAAGCTGCAATTTGGTTGAAACAAGACCTTTCTAGTTAGTACGTGGTCCAGAGCTCCTGATAACTGTAACTACGGCCAGTGTTTCCGTGGTGTGATCTGGTTTTCATGTTTCAAAAGCCACGACAGAAAACTCTTTCTTCTGTTGTGGGTGTCAGGAGCCAGATTTGGGGCTGTGGCCGCAAGAGAGTGTTTGTGTAGAAACTTAATCTAGAATGAAGTATTTCACTTCCTAGGCAGAGAGCACGTATTCCTCTGTGACCCATAAAGTGAGGGAAGGACCCCAAATCTGGGTAAATTCAAAATTCTTCTGAGTCTTAAAAATGTAGGTTATGGATTTGTTGTCACTGTTGTTTTGATATCGCTATGACTAGATGAGGAAAAATAAGCTAAAAGTACCTGGCCGGAACTGAACTAAATGAAACAACTCTTGATTCTCAGAAAGGCCCCTTGGTTCTCAGCTGCCCTCATCCGAGTGATACCAGCTTTGGGGGAAGGGTCATGGGCAGGACAAGTAAGTAAAGTATTCGTGGAAAGTCAGCCTAGTTGGGAAAACCTTGAAATGGGCTGAGACGTACATCATCCGTACGTCATCCGATGGTAGGAATGTGGTAGCGGCACTTTTAACAACAGTTATGGTGAGAATAATGAACGTTTCCGAGGTCCAGTTCTAAGCTCTTTGTAAGCGTTGTTACTTCATTTCATCCTCGCTGGGAGGGTAGAGCCCCAGAGGAGTCGGCCCTGGCCCACCCACAGCTCGCCTTTCAACAGCCTTCTTGGCAGCATTTTCGTAAGGTCGACAAGATCTTCCTAATCTGAACATCTCTATTTCATATTTCCTGTATTTTAGGTAAGGCAGCTTGATCTTCATGATTTTGGAAGGGAAGGACGGACGTCTGCATCATTTAAATAACATAAGCAAGATTCCAGGGGAGAACCCCTTAAACTGTCCAAAAAAGAAAATGAGGTTTTGTTTTTTTGGTTTTTTGGTTTTTTTTTTTACAAAATGGAAATGGCTGTATTAATGTCAGACTTTTCTTCTTGAAAGATCTAAGAAGAAAGTAAAAATGAGCCTTAATGCTGCCACTCAGTTATAAGCATCATTTAACAAGAAAGAGAATACAGCAGAGCAGTCGGGAACAACCCACTGGGATCTTTCTGCTTCGGTGCCAGGCCCTGTTCTGCCACCTCCAAAGCTCTGTAACTTGGGGCACGTTACTTACTCTGTCTATGCCTCAGCTTCCTAGTCTATTCAATGGTGATGATGATAAAAACGATATTGCAATATGTCCGTGTATCCAGATTTCACCAGCTATTTCTTTCCTTTTTTTTAAATTTTTTAACGTTTATTCACTTTTGAGAGACAGAGACAGAGTGCAAGTGGGAGAGGGGCAGAGAGAGAGGGAGCCACAGAATCAGTCCGAAGTAGGCTCCGGGCTTTGAGCTGTGAGCACAGACCCCGATGCGGGGCTCGAACCCGTGAACCACAAAATAATGACCTGAGCTGAAGTCGGATGTCCAACCGGCTGAGCCCCCCAGGCACCCCTCACCAGTTATTTCTACGCATTTGACAAATACAGTACTTGTTGATCACTGTTAACATACTAATGTCAGGGACACCTGGGTGGCTCACTCTGTGAAGCGTCCAACTCTTGGTTTCAGCTCAGGGCACGATCTGAGTTCTGAGCCCCGCATTGGGCTGCATGCTGGCAGCGCGGAGCCTGCCCGGGATTCTCTCTCTTTCCCCCTCTCTCTGTTCCCCCTCACCTACCCCCCACCACCTTACCAATCGCTTGCTCTCTCTCAAACAAACAAAAATCCATACTGTTGACAGATGATTTTTAAGTATTGTGTTTTTTTTTTTCTTTTTAAGTTTACTTTGTAAGAGAGAGAGAGCAGGGGAGGGACAGAGAGAGGGAGAAGGAAAGGATCCCAAGTAGGCTCCAAGCTGTCAGCACAGAGCCCACCTGGGGCTCGAACTCACGAACCATGAGGTCATGGCCTGAGCCAAGTCGGATGCTCAACTGACTGAGCTACCCAGGTGCCCCGATTTTTAACTGTTCTTAAAGCTGACCTTCTAATACTGTTGTTCGGGTGGTACTATCCTTCATCTTTTTTGTTGTTGTTGTTTTTTAAGTCTGATTTAAACTATTAAATGTGCGGCTTACATGATTTCTTCATCCAAGTAGGCTTTCTCAGTTGCTTCAAATTTGTGAAGTTGAGCATAGTAGCCATTTTGGTATGGTGGCAAGGTGACTGATGCAGCCATCAGAACATCTGACTTTTAGTTCTGGGTCTGTCATTCACTCATTCAGGCAATGAGTGAGCATCTTCAGCAGTCCGAGAGTCAGTGAGTAGGACATGGTTCCTGCCCTTCGGAGTTAGGAGGTGAGAATGGGTGAAGAGATATAGGAGGGACATGTCTGTGTTCAAAAGACTGAGAAGAGGCACCTGGGTGGCTCAGTGGGTCAAGCATCTGATTCTTGGTTTCAGCTCAGGTCATCATGATCTCACGTTTCATGGGATTGAGCCCCACATTGGGCTCCGCACAGACAGTGTGGAGCCTGCCTGGGATTCTCTCTTCTTTCTCTGCTTCTGCCCGCTCACACTCTTTCTCTCTCAAAATAAATAAATTTGAAAAAACAAAAAGGGAAAGAAAAAAAAAAAAAGACTAGGAGAACCCAGGGGAGAGAATTGGAGTCATTTCGTCTCTTTTGTCCTTGGTTTCTTCAGTGCAGAAGGGAGCCTTACCCATGCTACATGATGGGTGATACTGGAGATCAGAAGAAAAACAAATGGAGGGGCGCCTGGCCGGCTCAGTCGGTTAGAGCATGTGACCTTTGATCTCGGGGTCTTGAGTTCCAACCCACATTGGGCATGGAAGCTACTTAAAAAAGAGAGAGACATGTTGAAATGTTCGCAGATTATAAAACTTTGCAGCTCTTCTTGTCTGGAGGTGTGTTGGTCTCAGAGAAGAAGTAAGGCCTTCATCTGTGCTTGAATAGGTACATGCCAGGTACAGTAGCTCATCGAATCTTCACGACGGCCCTGTGAGGGAGACCCTGTAATGGTGCCGGAAAGATGGGAAGTGATCAGCAGCCACGCTTTCCCAAGTAGGGAGCTGGATTATCACAACTTTGGTCTTATTTCTTGCATATCTTGCCTTTTAAGAGGTTGTCAGTGTCATCATGACCTGCACGAGAGGGGCTCCCAGACTTTTTTATTTAAAATCACTCAGTACAGTCACTCTCAGCATTTTGGGAATAATACAGGGTTGCTTTTTCATTCCGCCGAGCGTTAAATTTTTGTAGACTATTAGACAAATCACCTGAAACTAATGTTAATCCATATGGTAACTAACTGGAATTTAAATAAAAACTTAAAAAGAAACCTGTTAGACAATTATTTCATAAAAGTAACAATACTTGGGGTGCCTGGGTGGCATCCAGGTTTGGCTCAGGTCATGACCTCACAGCTCGCGGATTCGAGCCCCGCAACAGGCTCTGTGCTCTCAGCACAGAGCCTGCTTCAGATCCTCTCTGTCCCCCTCTTTCTCTGCCACTCCGCCTCTTTCCCTCCCTCCCTCTCTCTCTCTCTCTCTCTCTCTTACAAATAAAACTTTAAAAAAATTTTTTTGAGGGGCACCTGGGTGGCTCAGTTGGTTAAGCATCTGACTTCGGCTCAGGTCATGACCTCACAGTTTGTGAGTTCGAGCCCCACATCAGGCTCTCTGCTGTTAGAGTAGAGCCCACTTTGGATCTTCTGTCTCCCTCTCTCTCTGCCCCCTCCCCCGCTCATGTGTGCACTCACACATGCTCTCTCTCTCTCTCTCTCTCAAAAATAAATAAACATTAAAAAAAATTAAAGTTTTTTTTAAAAAGTGACAATACTTTATCAATCCCAAGGTAGTAGGAAAGGTGATTTCAGAATACAAGCTAGTCCACTGTTAATTTTTTTTAATCCTGTGTTTGGTATGAAATGCAGAACAGCAAGCAATGAAAAAGCAAATCTCCCTCTTAGCCTTCTGCCCCAGGCCCCTTAAACTAGCTAAAGATGTAAGTTACAGGTGTCTTTGTTCATTGCTTGAGTTTATTTATAAGGTTTCTTCTGCATAGAATTTATTCCTTTGTTTTACAGCTGAATTTTCCCTCGTTTCTTTTGGCTTCTGGGCTTTTGATGTATTCAGAAAGGGTTACTCCACTCAGGATTATTTTTGAAAACCCATAGTTTTTTCCTAGTATTTTGTGGTTTTTATTTTTATCTAAAATTTATTTTAGAAGAAGATACAGCATTATTTCAGTTGTGACAGCATTGCTTATTGCATCATCTGTCTTCCCACGACTGATTCGAAAACCACTTGTAATATATACCAAATTCTTACATTTATTGGCATGTCTTTCTGAACCCTCTCATCTCATTGATCTATTGATCTAGCTAGCTAGGTACTCGTCCAGTCCATGTATGTGCCAGAACTGCGTTATTTTATTTACTGTAGTTTTATAGGTAGCCACTTACGGATTTTCTTGGCTTTCCTTGCTTTTGTTTATTTTTCCATATGAACCTTAGAATCTATTTGTTTAGTTTTAAAAATAAACCTTTTGGAATCCTACTGGGATCCTATTAGATCATATGTTAACTGCTGGCTATCTTTATGTTACGTCTTCTTTTGTTTTCCTCAGTCTTATTGAAAGTTTTCTTCCTATAGTTCTTGCACATTTTTTTTCAATATATGAAATTTATTGTCTAATTGGTTTCTATACAACACCCAGTCTTGCACATTTTTTTAAGATGAGTGTTTGAAAAGGGACTAGTAGGTGGGTGTTTATGTAGATGAAGGCTTTTGATTTCTGTATATTAACTTTGTAACCAGACTCCTAACTGAACTTTTTATTGCTGGTAATAATTTCTCAAATGATTCAGTCTGCTTTACTGAAATATAATTTACATACAATAAAACACCGATTTTAAGTGTGACATTCTTGAGTTTTGACAGATGTAACATCACAATCAAGATATAGAACTTCCTGGTTTTTTTAGGTAAATGATTTAGAACATCTCTAATTATAATTTATCTCCTTTCCGCGTATTTATTCCCCTGATATTTTTCCCCTCTGTATTAATTACATTGATCAGTAGTATCTATAGTACCTCTAGGACAATTTTATTTTATTTATTTTATTTTTTTTTTCAATATATGAAATTTATTGTCAAATTGGTTTCCATACAACACCCAGTGCTCATCCCAAAAGGTGCCCTCCTCAATACCCATCACCCACCCTCCCCTCCCTCCCATCCCCCATCAACCCTCAGTTTGTGCTCAGTTTTGAAGAGTCTCTTATGCTTTGGCTCTCTCCCACTCTAACCTCTTTTTTTTTTTTTCCTTCCCCTCCCCCATGGGTTCCTGTTAAGTTTCTCAGAGTCCACATAAGAGTGAATACATATGGTATCTGTCTTTCTCTGTATGGCTTATTTCACTTAGCATCACACTCTCCAGTTCCATCCACGTTGCTACAAAGGGCCATATTTCGTTCTTTCTCATTGCCACGTAGTACTCCATTGTGTATATAAACCACAATTTAGGACAATTTTAAATAATACTAGTAATGGTGGATATTCTTACCTTGTTCCTTGTTGGCTTTTGGGGTCTCCTGATCAGATAGAAGCCACCAAATGTGGGGCAACCTGATCAGATGGAGGCCTGTGGCATGGGCCAGGAAAGAAGTCACAAGGCAGAACAAAAGAGATAGAAGTTTATTGACTACACTGCAAGGGAGCAGTGGGTAGGACAGCAAGGGAGAGACTCTGCCAGGCAGTGGTGAGGGGCTGTAGTTAAAGGCAGAAGCTGAGGAGGTCTGGGAACAAATGGAATTTTCCTTTTTTGGTACCTGTGTTCACGTGTAAGTAGCCCATTGATCAGCTAAGGTTTCTAGATACTTTGAGGTGCGTTGATTGATGGGCCTGTCTATTTAGCCAGGGGGTGGGGGTCACCGTGGGTCCTTCTGCCTTACTCAGGTTTCCATTCAAGTTGCTTGGCTGAAGGTGGCCTCTACGATAAATTATATATATTTTTTCATTTTGAAGAGCTTATTCATCCATCCTATTTTGCTAAGAATTTTTTGGTTTTATTTTTATCAAGAGTGGAGTTCAGTTACATTAAATGCCCTCTGAGCTTTTATGAAGTTGCAGTCATTATAGTTTTTCTCCTTCCACCTATTTAGGAATACAGTAAATTAATAATTTTCTACTCACTGGGAGACAGTTGACTCACCAGCAGGCCAGTGACGTAATCAAAAATATCTGTGTAATGAAGCCTCTGTAAAAACCCCTAAATGATGGCATTCGGAGAACTTCCTGGTTGAGTTGTTGGGAGAGTGGTACCCTCCGAGAGGCAGGGAAGCTCCTCCTGTCTTCTGCACACCCTGGCCTGTGCTTCTCTTCCCTCCGCCTGTTCCTGATATATGCTTTATGATAAACCAGTAGTAAGTAAAAGATGTTCCTGAGTTCTAAGAGTTGTTCAGGCAAGTTCTCAAACCTGCGGAAGGGGTTGTGGGAGCCCCCAGTTTATAAGCTGTTAGAAGTACACAGGAGGGCCCCAGATCTGTGACTGGCCTCCGAAGTGGAGGCCAGTCTTATGGGACTGAGCCCTTCACCTGTGGGGTCTGCACTGACTCCAGGTAGTTAGTGTGAGAATCGAATTGAATTGGACACCCAGCTGGTGGTATCCGGAGGATTGGCTGCTGTGAGGAAAAACCCACATACATTTGGTGTCGGAGGTGTTGTGAGTAAAAACAGATCACTCGGTCATACATAGCATATTATTTTTAAATGTGCTGCTTGCTGAATGCTATTTGCTCACAGTTTTTGCATCAGAATTCATAAATGCAGTTACTCCGTGGGAGTTTTTTTTTTCCTTTTGAATGCTCAGAAATGTTTATTGTCTTCGTATTCAAATGGAAGTTTTACTGGATATGAAATAATTGGGTTATCCTGTCTTTTGTTGATGCCTTCATAGGCACAGTGCTGTGGTCTTCTAGTGTAGACCGTGCATGGGGGAATCTGAGGACAGCCTTTTTTTACCTGAAGCCCCCACCCCCACCCCCCACTTTTTTTTTTTTTTTTTTTTTTAAGTTCAATAAATTTGTCAGGACATACCTTGTTAATTGAAGTAAGTCACTTTTTTTCTGGAGCGTAGTGAGCCCTTTTAATTTGTAGATTTGACTTATCTTAATTTCTGTACTACGTGTCCCTTACTGGATTTTCAGCAATGTCTTTTCCGTGTGTTTTTTTAATTTCCATAATGGAAAAATATTTCTTTCTCTCTTCTACTTCTCTGAACTCTGCCCATAAATGTTTTCTCTGCTTGTGGTCTCATCGTTTCTCAGTGCTTGTATCTCTGCTTTACACGCTGTTTCACAGGGGGAATTGCATGGTTTCTTTTGTTTTTTTCATTAATGGGAATATATTTTACTTACCACATGGCAACATCTTGTGATAGATGTTCTTTGCAGTTAGTTTTTCTTGTAACTTCCCTTTTTGCTGGTAGTCTTCCTGGAGAATTTGGGCACTCTTTTTTTTTTTTTTAAGCGAGGTAAAATTGCATAATATAAAATGTACTGTCTTGACCATTTTTAAAGGTCCCGTTCAATACGTGCTAGATCCTTTTTAAATTGTCATTCATCTTCGAATGAGGCAATTCCTTCCTCCTCTGGAAATCTGTGGACCGTTTTGGGGGGGAGAGGCTGGCTTAGCTGGACTTTTCCTTAAATGTCTACATGTGAACGGAGCTCCTAGCCTTTCTTGCCCTGGGACGCCTGGAATTGGTGGTTGTAAGGCCCCAGGCCGTTTCTCCATTGCCCCGCCTCCCTGATAGGACTGCTTCCTGTAGGTTTGACTTGTGCGCGAGTCTTCGTGCCAGATGAGTCTGCCTCAGTTACCAGACCCTGAGCCAGTTCCCACTGGTTGAAACAATGGATTGCTGGTTTTGCCCCCTTCGAAGGAGGAATTTACTCTTTAGAAATGGGCTTTTTGCTTCGTCCGACATCTGTAACAACAGGCTGCCTCTTTCATCGCTTTCCCACACCCTCATCTGACCTTTACAACATTTGGCGGTTCTTACTCATATATTGGGGTTTGGGGTCACACATGTCTCTAGTTTTGTCAAAGACGTGATGTTTCTGTTTCTCATTCTCCTGGTTGGTTTGTGTGATTCTCCAGTGGAGAAAGGGGATCAAGTCGTCTTTTTTCTGCTGGTTTAAAAGGAAGTACAATCTTCTAACTTAAATCAGTTGAACATTCCAAAAAACTCATTTTTTACGGTCCTTATTTTTTTTGCCTCCTGATGAGAACTTCCTCACTACCATTGGTTGGGAACTTGCTGCTTTTGTGTCATTTCGGGGTAACCTGATCTTACTGAGGGAGTGGCTTCAGGGTTTACTGAGAGGGGTGGGTTTAGACCCTTCCCTGACTTCTCTCCGTTAGCCTGGCTATTTCCGTCTTCCTCTGATTTTATTAGCATTTCAGTTGGACTCTCTGTCCTCGAGTACACATTTCTTGTGTGTATATCACTCTGCTGAGAATCTTGAGGAAGAGGTGTCTCCTCTCCTACCGGCAGCGTGCGCGGCAGGAGCAAGTGCAGACCACTGTCGTCGCCAAGACCGGAGGCGCTTTGGGAGCTCGTAGGTAACCGACCTGCCGACCCCGGTGGCTCCCTCGGGTCTTGGGTCTTCTGGTGTGGAGCGGATCACGGATCGCAGGCTCCACCGACTGAAACAGCCAGGTGCCCTCAAGGTTTTCATTCTTTAGTCTGCGTAAAGAGAACAACGTTCTTTTTTGAGAGAAGACATTTTTTCACCTCACCATTAATTATTATTATTATCGTTTCTGTAGCTGAATTTCTCCGGTTGGCCACGGTGTGTCAGTCACGTCAGACCAGGTTAAAATCTCAGTGGCTTAAAGGAGCAGACTTTTTCTTTTTTTTTCCCTTTTTCTCCCAGAGCAGACTTTTTCTTAGCCGTGATATTTGTCCTGGGGGCTGTGGTCTTCATTGTTCTGACTTGGGGACCCAGATGATAGGGCAGCCACGCTCTTGAATGATGCTGGGTACGAGAGAGAAAGAAACTTGCGCAAGATCTCATTCCCGCCATTAATGCTTCACTTTTACTCCTGTGTAAGGCCTTGGTGAGACCTGGGCACGTGACTTCACCCGCCCAGGGGGCAAGGGAGCTCACTCTTCTTGTTCCCAGGAGAAGTGAATGTTGGGAGCAGCACTAAAGCTACCACAGCCACCTGTCAGTTGTGTCAGCAGAGTTGACAGATGTTCCGTTTAGAATTTCTAGTGTTTGGATTTGTACGTTTTTCTTTTAGCGTACCGGTAGAGCGGAATGTCTGTGCCCAGCTCTGCGTAGACCTTCCTGGGTGATCTTGCAGAGGGAAAGTATTCTGGACTAATCTCTTTTCTCTTTTCTGCATGATCTTACTTAATCCCCCTCCAGTCCTATGAGGAAGAAACTAGCATTTTCCTCTTTTAATGATGAGCTGGTATTGAGGAAAATTAATTCATTTACCCAGAAGTGGCTTAACTAATAAGAAGCAGATTCATCTCAGATGTTGATCTAATTCCAGAGCTCAAGCTCTTAATCTTATTTATTTGTATCTTAAGGTCTGAGTGTCCCTAACTTTAAAATGAGAGGCTTATTAGACTAGCTCATCTAGACAAGGGCCTCGCTGACTTAAAAATCTGCCCACCTTCCTAAAAACTAGCATAGCAGCCCTGTTGGTCTGTGCTTTGAAATGCTAGCCCTTACAAGGTTTGGCCTTTTCAGGGGCACCTGGGTGGCTCAGTCGGTTGAGCGTCTGACTTCGGCTCAGGTCATGATCGCGCAGCTCGTGAGTTCGAGCCCCGCGTCGGGCTCTGTGCTGACAGCTCAGAGCCTGGAGCTGCTTCAGATTCTGTGTCTCCCTCTCTCTCTGCCCAAACCCCCTTGCATTCTGTCTCTGTCTCTCTCAAAAATAAATAAACAATAAAAAACGAAAACAAAAAAACAAGGTTTGGCCTTTCCTAGAAACAGGAAACCAGAACCTACAACTGAGTAATTTTAAAATGGAAATCTCGATAATGCCAGAGAAACATGATTCTTAGCAATACAAGTTACACTTCTCGTGCCTGACTCTAGCAAGGACCTTGGCAACCAGCCGTCGTGGTGGCTTGATCGTTTCTGGTCAGAATGTTCAGAGCCAGCATTCTTTGTGAGTGGAGAATATATGCACAGTGATAAGTTAGTTGCTTTGTTCAGCCTTCTAAATAAATCTGGCAGTTAGGAGACTGGCTTTTTTTTTTTTTTTCAACGTTTATTTATTTTTTTGGGACAGAGAGAGACAGAGCATGAACGGGGGAGGGGCAGAGAGAGAGGGAGACACAGCATCGGAAACAGGCTCCAGGCTCTGAGCCATCAGCCCAGAGCCCGACGCGGGGCTCGAACTCCCGGACCGCGAGATCGTGACCTGGCTGAAGTCGGACGCTTAACCGACTGCGCCACCCAGGCGCCCCAGGAGACTGGCTTTTAAACTTGGGGCACCTGGGTGACTCAGTCGGTTAAGTGCTCGAGTCTCGATTTCGGCGTAATTCTTGATCTCATGGTTCGTGAGTCAGGGTCACGGATCTCACAGATTTCACGTCGGGACTGCACTGACAGCAGCGAGCCTGCTTGGGATTCTCTCTCCCTCTCTCTCTGCCCCCCGCCCCCACTTGTGCTCTCTCTCTCAAAATATTTTTTTAAATTAAAAAAAAAAAATAGGTTAAACTTAGAAATTGGGCTTTTTGCTAGGTTTAGCTTTCAATCTTTTTAAAGCTTTTGTTTTTGTGGTAAAATGGGTATTCCTTATTAAAAATCACCAAAGGTGCAGTGTCTAGAGATTGTGCATTTGTGTACTATTGGTGGGAATATAGATATGGCCATTAAAGAAGATAATTTGGCAGTAACTGTTAAAAATTTTAAACCCTTGGGGAGCCTGGGTGGCTTTGTCGGTTGAGCATCTGACTCTTGATTTTGGCTCAGGTCATGATCCCCGGGTCATCGGATCGAGCCCCAAGTTGGGTTCTGCACTGAGCCTGCTTAAGATCTCTCTCCCCCACTCTGCCTCCCTCCCCCACTCGTGCTCGCTTGCTCTCTCTCTAAAATAAAAATAAATAAACATTTTAAGCTCTTATGTCTTTAGTCCTAGCCATTGGCTCTTCTGGGAATTTGTCCTATGGAATTATTTGCCTCTGCCCACAAATTTATGTACAAGGATGTCTGTTAACAGCAGAACAGTGCATCCATCCAGTGGATGGTGTTAAAATGATGAAGTTTATCTGTATGTACTAATACGGAAGTATGCCCACAATGTATTAGAAAGTGAGAAAAGCAGAATATAAAATAATGTCTGTAGTATGATCCCATTCATAAGGTAGAAGAAACCATGCGTATGTGTTTATGACATGATAAGAAAATGTCAGGGCACTTGGCTGGCTCAGTCAGAGCATGTGACTCTTGATCTCAGGGTCATGAGTTCAAGCCCCATGGTGGGGTTTAGAGATTACTTTAAAAAAAAAAAAGGAAGGAAGGAAAAGATAGGAAAGAAAAGATAGAAAAGAAAAATGTCTGGAAATGGCAAAGACTTCGGGAGTATCTCCCAGGTGGCTCTGGGAGTGGAGGGAGATTTTTGATAGGGGTAATGTTGAAAAATAAGACTTCGGGGCGCCTGGGTGGCGCAGTCGGTTAAGCGTCCGACTTCAGCCAGGTCACGATCTCGCGGTCTGTGAGTTCGAGCCCCGCGTCAGGCTCTGGGCCGATGGCTCAGAGCCTGGAGCCTGCTTCCGATTCTGTGTCTCCCTCTCTCTCTGCCCCTCCCCCGCTCATGCTCTGTCTCTCTCTGTCTCAAAAATAAATAAACGTAAAAAAAAAAAAAATTAAAAAAAAAAAAAGAAAAAAGAAAAATAAGACTTCGACTATGTACTTTATGTATAATTGCTGCATTGAATCTAAAAGGAATTTAACAGTAAGTGTTAAATTATTTAAAAAATTAAACTGGATAGAATTGTTTGAAGGAAAAAAATAAAGTTGCCTTCTCATTCCTCAAAGTTACCTGCTGTTAAGAGTTTGAGTCGTTCCTTCACAAAGCTTTCTTTTTCTCTGCACATACACACAATATATATAGCAGGTGCTACTTGTTTTTACACAAAGGGAGCAACACCAAACATACTGTTCTATGCCTTGCTTTTTTCCTCACTTAAAAATACATCACTGGGCCCCTGCGTTGCTCAGTCACTTAAGCATCTGACTTTTTTTTTTTTTTTTAAACGTTTATTCATTTGAGAGAGACAGAGCAGGAGTGGGGAAGGGGCAGAGAGAGGGAGACACAGAATCCGAAACAGGCTCCAGGCTCTGAGCTGTCAGCACAGAGCCCGAAGCGGGGCTCAAACTCACGAACCGCGAGATCATGACCTGAGCCGAACCCGGACGCTCAACCGACTGAGCCACCCAAGCACCTCGAGCATCTGATTCTTGATTTCAGCTCAGGTCATGATCTCAGGGTTGTGATATTGAGTCCCATGTCGGGCTCCGTTGTGCTGGGTGTGGAGCCTGCTTAAGATTCTCTCTCCCTCCCTTTCACTTTCTCTCTCCCTCTCCCCCCTCCCTCAAAAGATAAAATATAAAAATACATTGTAGACATTTTCCCATAATGGTAGGTGCGAACTTCTACTACCTCTTCCTCTTCTTCCTCTTCCCCTTCTTCCTCCTCTTCCTCACTGCATAGTATTTCTTGGTCTGGATAGATCATAATTTATTTACGCAGTCTCCTATTGAAAGACATTGTTTCTAATCTTGTGTTATAAACTGTACTCCTGTGGCTGTCTATCTGCAGGGGCGGGTATATACACATATGCATACATACATGTGTGCAGATCTGTCTGCAGAATAAATACCTCAGAATGGACAGACAGGTGTGTACGTTTTGTATTTTATGGATATTGCCAAAATGCTGTCCAGCGTGCCACCCACATCTGCCTTTATGCAGTATATAAAGGCAACACTGTGGTTTTACATGGTAACCCATTAGAATGGGAAAGCGCCTTAAAAATCATCTAGTTCAGGGGCGCCTGGGTGGCCCAATCGGTTAAGCGTCTGCCTTCGGCTCAGGTCATGATCTCACAATTCGTGGCTTCAAGCCCTGAGTCGGGCTCTGTGCTGACAGCTCAGAGCCTGGAGCCTGCTCTGGATTCTCTGTCTGCCTCTCTGTCTCTGCCCCACCCCTGCTTGCGTTCTGTCTCTTTCTGTCTCTCAAAAATGAATAAAGTTTGAACAAAAAAAATTTTTTTTGTAATCATCTAGTTCAGCCCTCCGCAGCAGGGGTGACTCTCGTGAACATACTGAACAAAAGAAGCCAGAAACAAAGGAATACATACTATACTGTATGATTCTGTTTCTGTAAAGTAGAAATCAGGGAAAATTAGTTATGCTGTTGGAAATCAGGACAGTGGTTATCCTTGGCGGGGAGTAGAGACTGGAGGAGTGCTTCTGGAATGCTGGGAATGCTCTGATTCTTTACCTGGGTGCTATGTACGTGGGTATGTTCAGTGCATGGAAATGCATCAGTGTGCACTTCTCTGTAAACTTATAAATGTGGGGACACCTGGCTAGCTCAGTCAGTGGAGTGTGTGACTCTTGATCTCGGGGTGGTAAGTTCGAGCCCCACATTGGGTGTAGAGATTACTTAAAAATAAAATCTTAAAAAAAAAAAAACAAAAACCTTACAAATGTGTAGTATACTTCAGCAAAGGGCTCTTTTAGGAGCGCCTGCGTGGCTCAGTTGGTTGAGCGTCCAACTCTTGGTTTCAGATCAGGTCATGATCTCGTGGCTTCGTGGGTCTGAGCCCTGCGTCTGACTCTGCGCTGGTGGCATGAAACCTGCTTGGGATTCTCTCTCTCCCTCTCTCTGCCCCTCCCCCACTCGTGCAGTTTCTGTCTCTCTCAAAATAAACTTTAAAAAAAGGCTTTTTGAAGCGTCTAGTCCAACTCTTTTCATTTTACAGCTAAAACCCCACGAGTCGAAAGCTTCCCCCCTCCCTCTGCCACCTCATGCAGCTGAGGCTTCCTGAGAGCCTTGTGCTTAAAGCCAGAGCCCTTGCCTGTCTTGCCAAGACTGGACTAGGGATGCTCTTGGCATCCAGAAGCGCTATGAATGTGTGACCGTGTCTTTCACCTTGAGGCCCTCGAAGAATAGCGGGGCGTCTGAGAGTCAGCTGATGTGCCAAGAGGAGTTTCTGCTTTGACAGCCACACGCTACCGTGTTCGGGGAAAGTCCCGGCCCAGGGCCTCACACAGACCAGCCTAGGAAGGTTCGTGGACTGCCGAGAAAGTCAGAGTGCCCGTCATGCCATCCTGCCCTTCACTCGTGATTTCTCCCACTCAGTCCTTCTTCTCACTGCGTTCCAGTCTGTAGCCTCTGCTGCTGCTTCCTGGTCATTTTTCAGGCCGGTCCCTGTTTCACATAATTGCGTCTTCAAGAAAATTGCTTGCTCAAAGTAAAAAGGAAACTGCTTTCTCTTTTGTCCTTCACGGCCTGCTTTGAGAGGGTGGTAGAGTGGTGGATTCCAAGGGGTTGTTTGCATGGTGTGTGGCTCCAAGATGGGAGATTTTCAGCCTCCAAGACTCCTTGATTTTGCTGTGGAGATTCTATCTGGAAGCCTTCTGTAAGTCAAAGCATAGCTGGATGTTTGAACATTTCCTGTGGTCAGAAATTGTTGCTTTTGACTGGAGATGTATTCTGAACCCTTGGTGCACACACTTCTGACTTTGCTAGCACCGGTGGCACATCTTTGTGGATGTCCTGTCTGGTCATGTGTTACAGATAATGGCTAATGGAGCGCCCGGGGGGCTCGGTCGGGTAAGGTCCTGACTCGATTTCGGCTCAGGTCCTGATGTCACAGTTCGCGCATTGGAGCCCCACGTTGGGCTCTGCGCTGACAGCACGGAGCCTGCTTGGGATTCTCTCTCTCTCTGCCCCTCCCGCACTTGTGTGTGCTCACTCGCAACATAAATAAAAGTAAACTTAAAAGAAAGAAAGAGAGAGAGAGAGAGAGAGAGAGAGAGAGAAAGAAAGAAAGAAAGAAAGAAAGAAAGAAAAGAAAAGAAAGAAAAGAAAGAAGGCTAAATTACAAGGGCCAGCCCTCTTAATGTAAGACAGCCTCACGAGCATGGTGTGTTCCGTGTCCATACCGAGAGATTTGTGCAAACTTCAGATAACTGTATAAAGTTCAGACTGGCCTCCTCTTAAATCCCAAATACCCCTGACACATAGAGGAAGTGTTAAAGAAACCTCCTGATCTGTTCTAAAGGGACACTGGTAAATATAGTGCTGGAGGAGGGACCTTCCAGATATAATATTAAAGTAAGTCCTTATTTGGATGATATTAGTAAGTCCTTATTTTGAACCAGACGGGGCCTACTATAGGGAGGCACTCTCCCGCTAGACAATTCCCATGTTAGGCCTTCCTGCAGGTCCCTAACACACCTCACCTATTTCTTCCCTTCTGTTTTCCTTTACCCTCTGCCTTCTGTCCTCCCCTCTGGCCTCAGCAAATCCGTCTTTTATCAAAGGCCCAGCCTGAATCCTTCTTTCTTGTTGATTGACCATCCTGACTATATATTTTTTATGTTTGTTTATTATTCTGAGAGAGAGAGAGGAGGGGGTGGGCAGAGAGAGAGAATCCCAAGCAGGCTTCTCGCTGTCAGTGCAGAGCCCAACGTGGGACTAGATCTCACGAACCCTGAGATCATGACCTGAGCCGAAATCAAGAGTCAGACACTTAATTGACTGAGCCACCCAGGCACCCCGACGATCCTTACTACCTTTAAGTGTGATTTCACTTTTCACATCTTTACGTTGTCTCCCCAAGTTGTCACCTGAAAAGACACAACGGTGCTCTTTATTTTTGTATCCCCACTATTCGTGGAATTCAATAGTGTCACCCAGTAGCATTTTTGTCGGTAATGACTTATTGCTGTGATGCTCTGTTAACCAAATGCCACCATATCATCAGAGATGAGCTTACTGTAAATTGAAAATTCATTTCCAACTTTTTTTTTTTTTGGTATACTTTATTTATTTAGAGAGAGAGAGAGTGGGGGGGCGGGGTTGGGCAGAGAAAGGGAGAGAGAGAATACCAAGCAGGCTTCATTATTAGCGTGGAGCCCAACATGGGGCTCAGTCCCACAACTGTGACATCGTGACCTGGGTCAGAATCAAGAGTTGCTCGTTCAACTGACTGAGCCACCCAGGCGCCCCTCAATTTCCAACTTATTTTGCGAACTTGAACTATTGACATTTTGTCTTCCTTTATATCATAGGTCAGCCTCCACTGAAAAACTGTGACAGAATAATTTTCAACTTTTAACTGACTCAGCTAGCCTCTGAATTTGGGATCATGTTTGCTTGACAAGGCAGTTTTAGTTCAGCAGAGGGCTTGATATGGCTTGTTGGAGCTTAGAGGAAGATGATTTTACCCTGGGTTTTAAGGTTAATATGTGAATTCTTCCCCCCGCTATGTTTATTTATTATTTATTTTGACAGAGAGAGAGAGAGAGAGAGAACACGCACACACAAGCACAAGCAGGGGAGGGGCATACAGAGGGGGAGAGAAGAATCCCAAGGAGGCTCCACACTGTCAGCCCAGAACCCAGTGCAGGGCTCAAATCCACGAATCATGAGATCATGACCGAGCTGAAATCAAGAGTTGGATGCCCAGCTGACTGAGTCACCCTGGTGCTCCCAAGGCATTTTTAATTCCGAGGAAGCCAAAGACCAGGTCTCATTGGAGAGATGAGATGGCTCCGTGGAAGAGAACATGAACAGGGAAGAGTTCGTGGCAGTGAGTTTGCCCAGTGTCCATGAAACTGAGGTTTTAGTAGAAAGGAAGGAAGGAAGGAATTCCCTTGAGCTGGCTTGGTACATGTCCGGGGTGGTGGCCAGGCCTGTAGGAGAACTTGGATTCTGTAGCAAACAATGGATGCAGAAGAATCTTCCAGGCAAGGGAAGTGGGCTGCACAAGAGTTGGGTGTGGAGGTGAGAGGTGCTGCTGACCACAAAGTCCTGTTGCTCTAGGCATGAAGGTCAGGCTCCAGCATTTGGACTTGGCCAGGGCTTTTCAGACTCCCTGTCTTGGATCCCTAGGAGTCCAAGGAAGTGCCTCTGTGTGCAGATGGGGAAGGCAAGCTACCAGGACCTTGGGTTCTTCACCCTGAAGGTTTAGTTTCAGATTTCATTTGGAGAAGGGATTTTGCCGCTCCCAAGAAAGCTTGTCAGCCCTGTCATCAGTGGGAAGGCAGGGTTTGAAGGGTTTCATCCGCAAGAATTTGCCAAACTGTGTAGGCATGAGGCTGTCCGAGTCCTCTCCCTCTGTATCTTCCCACGTCAGTCACTCTGATCAATCAGTCCTGTTGTTTTTACTACCCAAGGGTCTCGAATCTGGCCCCCACCTCTGCATTTAGTCTGCCTTCCTGGTTTATGGATGTAGCTTCTCGTCCTGTGTTCCTTCTCCACACTGCTGCAGATGTATTTCTGTAATAAATGAGATTGCATCACCTTCCCCTGTTTAAAATTCTTCAGTGGCTCAGAATAAAGTTTTAATGCTTATTGCCAGTAGGATCCAGCCCCCACCTGTCATTAGAGAGCTTCACCTCTGGCCTTTACTTTCATCCACAATGATAAAATGCGGCCACACAGATTAGAACTATGTGCAGTTCCTTAAGCTTTTGTGATACTTCTCACCCACACCACCTTTACTTGCTGTTTTCAAGGACTCCCCTCCTGGAGTCCTTCTCTGACCTCCCCTCTGAGCCAGGACCCCCCCCACCCCACCCCATGTTCTGTAGGGCTCTGTGCAGTCCTCTGTGACCAGTCAATCACACTGAACTCCAATTGTCTTCCTTCCTCAATAGATCCTAAGTTCCTTGAGGGAAGGGACTGGGTCTTCCTCATTGTATCCCGCAAACTAAGGACACAGGGCTCTAATAAATGGCTGTGAATGACCGACTGGTAGACTGGTATAGAGACATTCAAAAGACCTCTTCCTTCAAGACTTCCATTCAGTGGAAACATGGAATTGTATGCACAGAAAAGGAGAAGTAAAAAGATGCATACAATACTAACCTTGAGCAAGGTTGCAGCATCAGAGTGGAAACAGATTCTCTGTGTTCTTAGTGTGAGGGGTAGAGGGTATACTGTTAACAGTCCAAGGGATGTGTGAATCTTAAGAGTTAGGATATTGAAGTAGACAAGCTTGGAAAGAAAGGGGCTGTGAGTCAGCAGAGCAGGGCAAGAAAGCGAATGAATCAGGCTGCCTGGGCTAATGGGAGATGTGGTGTCCTAAGTGGAGGTGCCAGCCATGAATATTCAAATGCATCTTTCCTGGGTTTGGGGAAGTGTCTGAAAATCATCTTAGAATTTAGGGTTCAAATTAATACAACGTGGGAGACCCTTGAAAATAAGTTAAAGAAGCTAGTCACAGGGACCACATACTTGAGGATTCCGTTTATAGGAAATGTTCAGAGTAGGCAAATCTATAAAGACAGAAAGTAGACTAGTGGTTACCAGGGGCTTCAAGGAGAGAGAAATTTGGAGTAGGCGCTAATGGGTATGGCGTTTCTTTTTGGGTTGATGAAAATGTTCTAAAGTTGATTGTGATGATGGTTACTCTCTAAATTTATTTAAAAACCACTGAATTGGGGGCGTCTAGGTGGCTCAGTTGAGCATCCACCTCTTGATTTCAGCTCAGGTCATGATCCCAGCCCCTGAGCATGGAGCCTGCTTGGGATTTTCTCTCTCTCTCTCTCTCTCTCTCTGCTCCTCTCCCCCACTCGAACTGTCTCTCTAATAATAAGAAGAAGAATAACGACAACAACAACTATTGAATTGTGTACTTTCAACAGGTGCATTGTATGGTATGTGAATTGTGTCTCTATAGGGCTGTTACATAATGACAACAACAATATGGGTGGAGGATAAGATGGGTAGATGTTCTGCTCTAGGTTTGTACTTAAAATTTCTCCGTTCGTAGCAGCCAGTACTCATTCAAAGGTGGGTCCTTTGAGGAGAGATCTGTCTGCCAAAGATTCTTCACTGCCTGATTTCTCTGCTGTCTCACGCACCCTGGGACTGCTCCATCGTTCAGCCACGGAACAAGCAGGGGCTGGCAGAGACAGCGACCGCGTTAGAGCCTTAGTGACTCTGAGAGAACATCTACATCTGGGCCGTTCTGAGCAGCAACAGGCAGAACAATAGAGAACACTCTCTTCAGGGGTCTAAAGACCCCGAGTTGAACCATCCCGACCTAAATAACTGCTGAATGAATCGCTTCCGTGGGTGTCCTCAGCCTCAAAGAAGCAGTAGATTTTCTTCCTCAGCCCCAGGTTTCTGAACTCATGCCATTGTTGGATCTCTCTGCTCCGTGTATTCCTGGGTTGGATTCAGTGTCTGAGATGACCTCCGTTTTTGTTTCTGTCTGTCCTCTCCACTTTCAGGAGTCCTTCTCTGAGTCCCACTCTCCCACCTGCTCAAGGCAAGATGAGGGGTTGGTACCAGAACCAGTAGGCTCTCTGTTGCTGGTGCACAGCCCTGTACTGGTGCTGCCACTTTGCTCCTCTGTGTCCTGCGATGCTGCTACACCGTAAGGAACTCCAGGGCAGGAACTGCCTCTTCTTCGCCTTCACCTAGCGTGGCCCCTCACGTGTTGTGGGCACCCGGGTATTTATCGAAGGAGTAAGTGACTTCTTCCTCCTGTGCACGGACTTGGTTAGACGAGGGCAGAGGAGGAAATAAAGTCGCTAGATGCAAGATGAATTCCTGAGGATTGATCACTTGGAGATCTCTTACTGGCTGGAGCCCGTCATTTTTGCTTTTCTTTTTCCTTGTCCAGGTGGCTGTATTGCACACAAGTTTTGTTTCACCTTTGAAGGCTGTAGGATGCTCCTGCCACAAGGGCTGTCTTTGTGGAGTTTGATGAAATGTTTGTTGTTGGAGGGATTTATATTGTTAGAGCAGATAACTTGGGGAAAAGCAGATTCTCAGACCCCTGGAGTCAACTTGAGGGACTGTGCAAGCAAGTGTATTTTGTATTTAGAGGCGCTTAACCTAGGGTCTGTGGATGGGCTTCCGGAGATCCGCAAACCCCTGAAAATCAGTGCGGAGGTTGTGTGTGTCTGTGTGTGTGTGTGTGTGTGTGTGTGTGTGTGTGTGTGTGGCGCGCATGCACACTGTGGCTAGACCAGAATGTGCAGCCGTGTTCGTTAGGTGAGCAAGGTGAGGGGAGCCTCCTCCCAAAAGGTTAAAGATAGCTCTGCAGCCACGTGTTTGTGGCATACCTGCCGTATGACCCAGAGCAAGCCAGGATGACGGCACACCCTTGTCCTCAAGGAGTTTATGGTCCAATAAAAGCAAAACCACTTGGCCCTAAACCACTCAGAGCTGACAAGAGAGAGCTCTGTGAGGGCCGGGAGGTAGAGTTCCCCTACTTAAAGGGTAAGTAGTTGGGAGGTGATTGAGCCTAGCTGGAACAGTGTTCTCGTCACAGCCCCGGGACGGGAGAGACCCCGTAGCTTCCCAGGGATTCCATGTGCCCCGCTGGCCAAAGAGGGTGGGTATAGTCCACCCCCGGCTTTACTGTGTGCCTGTCCCCTCCCACTGGGTCCTTCCCAAGTGAGAGTCACTCACTGGTCACGTATGCTCATGACAAACGGCAGTAAAAGTGTTTTTATGCGGTAAGGTTAGCTCCTGGCTTTATTTCCAGGGTGTCGCCTCCATATTGTAGATTGAAAAGAGACAACCATCAGGGGTCCCTGAGTTTTATCCCTCCTCACAGAGAGACGGCCTAGCACACGTCTCTGTCTCTTCCTGTGTCTTCACGGTGAACATGAGAAAGCCTCCCAGTGTTAGGGAACACTCGGATACGTGGTTCACGGTTCTTCAGAACACCCCGGCCCAGTCTTCCCTGGAACTGCCCTCCAGAAAACGCCACCAAACTCATCCATGGAAAATGGCTGCTTAGTGTTTGGAGTAAGTAAGATGCATGTAATTTTCAGCTTCGTAACTGAGAGCAAATTACAGTGTCGCCCTGATGGGAGACAGCAAGACAAAAGGCCAAACTGTTACTTGAGCTGATTTCCTCCAGCTGTTGGTGAACTCCCAGGTTGCTTGATCTAATTGGGAAACGCTCTTTATGCCGCACAGAGCCTCGCCCAGAGAGGGGACATCTGTGGGCAGCGTGACAGGTGTGACCCTGAGCGAGTTCTTGAACGTCTAAGGCTCGGTTTCCTGGACTGTAAAATGAAGATGGAAACGGCTCCCTTGCAGGGGAGTCGTGGGTATTACGGCAGATAATGTGGCCCGGGGGCCAGTTTGGAGCTCACGTCGACAGGGCCAGAGCCGTTTCCAGAAGTCTCATTTTGTTCTCATGGCGGCCCTCTGAGATGGGCGTGATTTCCGATTTTCTGATAAGGAAAATGAGATTCAGAAAGGGAAGGTAGGAGAGCTGGGGTTCTAACCCAGAGCCATTACCCTCTTAGCTGTATTGCCCCCCCCTTTGCTAGGAATTTGAAGCCCGGAGAAGATCGTGCCCTGGCAGCTCCCGGAGCAGTGGGGTCAGGCCAGCTAATGTTGGACTCTGCTGCCTGCACCACACACCCTTCTTCCTCTCTAACCGCATCAGAGGTTTTTTATTTTCCTCCTGACATCGGATATGTGAGGTCTTTTCCAGCACCACTTGTCCAGCTCTCGGACACCCACTAGGTGTCCTGCAGTTCACTTCCGACGCTGACTCCCCAGGGTTACTTACTGTAGGACTCAGCAGGTTTAAGGACTCAGTCTCGCAAGCCAGTCCTCACTTCAGATGCCATTTGCAAGTATGGAATCCCCGAGTTACCCACGCACACTTCTGTCTGACCTGGCCACGAAGTCAGGGGTTCCCTCAACCTCCCCCTAGATTCAGTAGTTCGGGCGAATGCCTCACAGAGCTCTGGACGGTGCCGGACAGACCCTTACAGTTGGTTACATGGGATGCAACTCCGGAAGAGCTGAACAGAAGAGCTGCTAGGGCATCGTACACGTGCGCCCTCTGAGTGTGCCACCTTCCCGGCACCTTGGCGTGTTCCCCAACACGGCAGCTCTCCCAGCCCTGTTGTGTAGGGGTTTTACGGAGGTGCCATTAGTTAGGCATAGTTGATTAGGTCGTTGACTGTCTGTGACTGGGCTGGATCTCCAACCCCTCTCTCACGGAGGGGGGCTGAAAGTTGTAACCCCTTTAATCAAGACGGGGTCTTTGTGGCCACCAACCCCCACCGTGAAGCTGTCTAGCGCCCTGTAAGAGTCACTCATCAAAAACTCAGGTATGGTTAGAAAGGGCTCGTTATGGATAACAAAAGACATTCTTATCTTTAAGGAAATTCCAAGGGTTTTAGGAGCCCTGTGCCAGGAACTGGGGACAAAGACCAACTGTATATTTCCCGTTTTACGACACTGCCCCTGCCCGTCTTCCCACGGGGTGCCTAAGTTTAAGGTCTTGCCAGGTGGGCTTCCTCTGCCCCTCTTGAGGGCACCAGCACCGAGGAGGCGGCTGTCCTCCAAGGCTGGGAAGGAGAAGCCGGAAGGGAGCAGCCAGAAGAACCCAGCCTGGGCCAGCGCGCCCCTCCGCAGCCTGGGGAGAGCCCTGTGCTCGTGCCGCTTCTTCCCAGGCCACCGTACGAACTTCATACGCTATTGATCTCAAAGTACCACTAACCCCTTTTTAGAAGAGAGGAAACAAGTCCTGGAGTCCTTTGGGCAGAGGCCACTTGCCGCCCGTCGGAATGGAAAGGACCCACGTTCCAGCTCTTTCTTCCGTGCTTCACGCTGCTGAAGCCGTGAGCTTTGTCTCATCCGACTGAACAGATTCAGAATTTTACCAAGTTCTTTAACACTTGGGAAACTGCTACCCTAAAAAAGCCTCCATATTTCTATCCACGTGCATCATAGCCATATCCTAGAGCTATCGTGGAGGAGATCTGGTGGAACTGGAGCCGTCCGATCCAGTCGGTTATTTCCCTGCCGTCAGCCTAGGTCTCTGTAGTTCTTTCTTTCAGAGAAGGCAGCTAATTTCAGTGTAGATGCTCCCATCTATCACTGTAACAGTTTAATAGGCACAGTTACGACTTGGGTACACCAACAGGCTTTATGGAGTAATTGCCATATTTATACTGCTTTGAATTGATGATAAAGTGCTGAAATAGGTGTGTGGTTTCATCTGCTGTGATTTTTATGGGGGTTCTGTGTTCCTTAATCTCCCCACCCCCTGTAATTCTAGGTTCGCTGGCAAGTTGCTGGCCCATAACCATAAATAGTGTGAAAACAGAGGTTTTTCCACTCTCTCTGACTGCCTCTCATGTGCCCCTTTCTCACCACCCTCCTGTTTTCTGGTCACTTGTAAGTTAAACACAGGCACTTGCGTTGTAAAAATGCCCCCATGGGGCACCTGGTGGCTCAGTCAGTTAAGCGCCTGACTCTTGATTTCGGCTCAGGTCACGATCTCATGGGTTCGTGGGATCGGGCCCCACCTCAGGCTGTGTGCTGACAGTGTGGAGCCTGCTTGGGATTCTATCTGTCCCTCCCTCTCTGCCCTTTCCCTGCTCACGCTCTGAATCTCTCACTCTCAAAATAAACAAACGTGTTTAAAAACTGACTTATTAAAAAAAAAAAAAAAATGCTCCCTTGCCATAAAAGCAGGCAGTCAGCCCCACTTTGGCCTCTTCCAGATAAGCAGAGTTCGTGTGGCTTGTGACTCGGCGTTGCTAGCGGATTTCCTCAGGACCCAGTGCCCTGATCTGCACAGCGCGCCCTGGCAGGCTGCCTGGACAGCCCAGCAGCCAAAGAGAAGTAAAGCTTGTTTCACAGAGTAATCCTGCCCTTCCATCCAAGACAGAAATAGTCTGGGTGGAAGCCCAGATCCCCGAGACCGTTCCGACAGACCTGCCTGGCCTGGCTGTTCCGGTTGTGCCTTCCCTCTCAGCAGCGGTGAGCTCCGTCAGGCGGGCTGCTCCCCCTTAGCGAGCGGCCTGGACACACGCCGCGTTTGCTCCCACAGTCGGTTCGGCAGGCCGCCCGCGAGAGCCTCTCCGCACCCGCCTGTGCCCCTGAACTGTTGCCTGAGGGGAGCTCTTTGGCCCTCGCCCTCGCTCTCGGTCCCTGTCTGTCCTTCATGCCTACACGTGTGCGTGTGGGAAGGGGTGCAGCCCACTGTGGGGGATCCCAGCCAAAGCCAAACTATGGCCCCTCTCTGCAAAAGTGAACAACCCAGGGGTGCCTGGGTGGCTCAGTTGGTGAAGCGTCCGACTTGGGCTCGGATCGTGATCTCACAGTTCGTGGGTTCAAGCCCCGCGTCGGGCTCTGTGCAGACACGCTCAATGTCTGGAGCCTGCTTCCGATTCTGTGTCTTCCTCTCTCTCTGCCCTCCCCTGTTCGCGCTCTGTCTCCGTCTCTCTTGAAAATAAAAGAAAACATTTAAAACATTAAAAAAAAAAAAAAAAAGTGAACAACCCAGATCGGAAAGCCACACACAGAGCAGCAGACGACTAAACCCCAGGAGATGATAAATGAATTTATGAGGCCCCCTGACCTCTGCAGGGACTAGTGGAGATGGGGAGCGCAGACCCTCACCCGGTGCATAAAGGAAGGTAGGGGTTGGACACAGTTGTTTATGAAACATCTTTTCCATGCTGGCCAGGCCGGAGGCTCTCTCTTTCCCACATTCCACGGGCTGGGAAGGCCTGCCAGGACGCCTGGAGGCACGAGGCCATCCGCTTCCTCCCTCTCTTCAACCAGAGAAACTGCACATTTAGTGTCAGGTACTTACTTCTCTTTCCCTCCATTCTGGGCCTAGTTGCTGAATGCCTTCTTCCGGTGTGAGTGGCTCTGCCGAGTCCGGGTACCTAGAAGGGTAATCAGAAAACCCTCCCTGTTCCCATGGCCTACTGGGGGGCCGGCACGCAGCAAATAACCTCTCGGCTGCGCGGGGACTTTCCAGCTCGCCGGTGCCCTGTAAGAAAGTGCAGAGCGGGGGCGCCTGGGTGGCGCAGTCGGTTAAGCGTCCGACTTCAGCCAGGTCACGATCTCGCGGTCCGTGAGTTCGAGCCCCACGTCGGGCTCTGGGCTGATGGCTCAGAGCCTGGAGCCTGTTTCCGATTCTGTGTCTCCCTCTCTCTCTGCCCCTCCCCCGTTCATGCTCTGTCTCTCTCTGTCCCAAAAATAAATAAACGTTGAAAAAAAAAAATTAAAAAAAAAAAAAAAAAAGAAAGTGCAGAGCGAGTGGGGTGTGGGGATTAAGCACAGGCTCCGGGGCCAGACTGCCTGGGTTCGAGTGCACCCCTGCCGTTCGTTTGCCGCATGGCTTGGTCTGTCCTGCTGTAAAATGGGCACCATAACAATGGTAGTCTACAGCTCCCGGGTTGTTATGAGGCCTTGCTGAGATGGGGCACGTAAAGTGCTTATCCCTGAGCCTGGCCCGTCGTGGAAGCACTGCGTAAATGGAAGCACTTACCGTAACACGCTTAATTTAGATCTGGGGGTCAGGGGCGTCCTCTCTGAGGGAGCGATGTTTAGCCAGCCAGAAGCAACGGAGGGAAAAGTAGAAGTGACAACCTGTAAGAAGGCCTTGCGGAGAAAGATCCGGTGCTTCCGAGCCAACACGATGGGGGGCTGGGGAGCAGGCTCGGGCGGTGACGCGGGCCACCCCACGCCACATGCGGTATTGTGTCCTAGACGCAGAGCGGAAGGATTGCCGGCCGGTGGAGGCTACAACCCCCTTTTCTGCCTGAGGATTATAGGCCTCTCACCTATGAAGAGTGCTCGTCTTAGTGAGGAAAGGGACACCAGGAAAGGAAGGACACCGGGCTGTGATTGGTGACATCTTTGTTCCTTTCATGGTTCATTGGGAATCAGGAACCTGAAAGAAGTTAACCTCTGCCCTCATTAATGCTTGGGAGGAATCTGCCCGTGACCTCAAGGGGCCTCTCTCCTTGGGGGCCTGTCGGAAAGGAAGTTGGCATTATATGCATGGGGCTGGCAGTGACACGCTACCTCTGCGCTGGTTGGAGCTGTTTCTTTGTTGGTAGCGCTTTGTTTAGCCAGTGAGACCCCTCACCGTGGTGGCCCCAGCTCGCCTCAGAGCCACACTGCCGTCACCCCTGTGCCACTGGGCTTGTGCGTGTACCGACAGAACCACACCCGGAGCCCGGAGGATGCTCGAATTCTTGGCAGAAGGGTCTCCCAGCTGCTCCCGGCTTGGAACATTGGTTGCTGCTTTGCTGGGTACGGTTTGCTCAGCTCGACTGTGGGTCGCACTCTCCTCTCCCCTCCGTCCCGGGCTGCCCAGAACAGGCAGCGTCAGCTCTAGGCTGACCTGAATGAAGTTCACTTTGTCGGCGTGGTTTCTCAAACCCATCTTTCGGGGTCTGCATTTTCTTGAAAATCAGGAAAAATACTGGGCCCCTTGTTTGGCTCAGAGCAGAGTCCAGAAGCCCTCTTTCACAGTTAAATGCAGTAAATACATGGGTAGCTTGTAAGGGATCAGCCAGATGCTGGAGCCATATGATGCCCCAGACCTGGTGTGATATTGTCGTCTCTTTCCCCCCCTTCCTCCTCAGCCTTGAGATTTATGACATGACTGTGTGTACGTACAATAGAGTTGGAAATTTATAAAGCCACAGTGCCTACTTGTGGGGCTAACACCCGGTCAAGCAGTCATAATAGAGTGTTAGTGGCACTCTGTCATGGGGAGAGAGGAGGTCTGGCATTGCCAGAAACAGATCTTGATTGACGAGGGAATTACCGAGGGAAGACAGCTAACAAAGGGGCGCTGGCGGGGCCAGAGTGACCCTAGTGTTCGATTAATAGAAGAGCCAGAAAATCATTCCGAGCACATCCAAAACAGGAAGGCAACGGGGAGATCTGGCGGGGACTCTTTCGTGTCATCAATAGTAGAACTGCATCGTAGGAATAAAGCAAGGACACTTCCCATTGGCTGCTTTTTATGTGGCGAGGAGGTGGCATTTTTTCTGTGGCGCTTCCTCCTCACCCTCCAAGTGACAGATGAGAACACGGAGCGGGGTGTGAATGAAGAGATGAATGCGTAGGACTACGCAGGGGATGGAAAGTTCTCAGAGCCCATAGTGGATCGATCTGGCATTGGCAGGATGTAACCTCCATACCACATTCAAGGGAGAAGGGACCGGGGATTAGCATTGCAGATAGTAGACCCCTTGCACAGTAATCGGAGACAGAGCCTGAGCGAGCTGGTTCAGATCCTGCCCCCACCACTGACCCAGCTCCATGGCTTTGGGCAGATGGCTCAGCCTCATCCAGCCTCCATTTGCTATCTGTAAAATGGGAATAAAACCAATATTTACCTTAAAGAATTAGTGGGCGGATCCACTATGATAATTCTAGTGAAGAGCTGAGAAAACTGCAGGTACATAGTAAGCCCTCAACAAAAGTTACCTGTCATTGTTTCCTTACCGCTATTGGCCTTCCAGCGTGCCAGCCATTCGTATTCCTCCCTCGCACGTGTGTAATCTCAGTGTTTGTGGCGTCTCGACCAGAGTCCTTCATAAACAACCCTGTTTTTGACCAAGTAGCCGAAGCTCCGAGAGGTGAGTGATCTGTCCCCAGTCACCCTGCCAGCTGTGAGGCAGAGCCAGGATCAGAATCGCGGTCACTTTGGTGTCGAAGCCCAGGTGTGTTTTAAAATATTTTTCTGCAGACTGGCTGGTTTGGGCTCAGCCCTCAGAACGGGCCCTGCCTCTAGGCGCCACTGCCATCTTGTGAAGGGTGTAGAGCAAGGGGGGACAACAGCAGCCATTAAACTGCGGCCTTCGCGTAGGTTTCTGTCTCTTCCTCACAGCAGCGAAGGTGGGCGTGCATCCATTCCGTGGTCAGGTGAACCGCAGCGAGGGTCAGGATTCGAGCCCGTGTCTCCCTGACGACAAAAGTCAGGTGCCCCTCCACTTGCCGGCTTGCTTTCCACTCAGATCATCCGGGTAATAGCTACTGCCTTAACCCCAAGGTCTCCCGAAAGGCACACCACTAGGCCACCACGGGGGAGCTGTTCTGTCTGTTGTGCAGAGAAGGAAAGCCAGGGGGCCGGGACCCCACAGCTAGCAGGTCGCTTCTGCTCTTGACCTCCGTGTTCCACCGCCCCCAGCCCTTTCGTCTTCCTCCAAGGCAGGGGTGCTGCGGTGTGACCCTCAGAAGGAGAGACCACGTGTGCTGCTGGCCTGCGGCCCCAACGGAGGGCATCTTCCTCCTCCCCAGAGGTTGGCCCTCTTCAAGACCATTTAGATTTTATGGTCGAGGGAGTTGCCTTCTCTCCGAGTTCCCAGCACCCCTCTGGGCTTGTAATTTAGCCCACCTGTGACTTCTTAGTCTTAGATGCATGGACGAGAAGAGTACTCTGTTAGATGGGTTTTCAGCCCCCAGAACAGTCAACAAAAGTTATTTCATAGTTAAGGCCCGTCTCGTGTGGGCCACTTAGAGCACCGGCGGCACCAATTAAGTTTTTTCTAAAGGACTGAAGTGCTGAGTTTTTATACCTAAATATAGAATGTGAAAAATAAACAAGTCAGAGTTTATCTTAGAAGAGGAATTGATTTGTTGCTAGAAAGGAAACTTGGGAGGAACGGAGTCCTGATGTAAATGAGCAGAGGCAAAGCCTGACGTGGGCCGACTGCGGAAAGCCGCCTGGCCACGAACGCTGGTGCTGAGACGTGGTGCTTGGGATCCAAGAATATAAACTCGTTTGGACATTTCAGAAAATCAGACACGTGCCCTGGCAGGAGGTGATTCGCCCCCCTCGGTTTCCAAGCTCCCAGTGTCCCTAGTGCTCCGGGTGCCAGGGAGGAGCCGGGGTCAGCAGCCACTCTGACGGGGAAATCAAGGGTGAAATATGCTAGTTCTCGGGCCCATGGGGCATGCCTCCTGGCTGGCATGGGCGGGCCATCTAGCCTGCTTAGGTCATCAGAGGAGTTTTGAGGAAGACCACACCTGAAAGGCTCTGGAAAGGCACTTAACTGCCATGTAGGGGCTTGGTAAATATTCAGTGAAAGAAAGAATAAGGCCCTTTTGCCTTTCTCTTTACTATTTTTTAACATTTTTATGAAAGTCATACATGGCTGTGGATAAAGTTTAATACACTAAAGGCTTGCTCACGTTACAAAAAAGCAGCAGTTTAATACTTTTGAAAATGCTTGGTTTCCAGAGTATCCAGTATTTATTTTGCCTTGTACATATTGCCTCCCAGTTTTATTGAAACGTCGAATTTAGGAGTCTGAGATCTTCAAGGTCTGGGTCATCTTCTACAGTAGCAGTTATCCAAAAGGATGGTTCCCCGACCGGCAGCGTCCGCACTGTCCGGAAACGTGCTAGAGATCCACGTTCCGGATCCCGCTCCGGGCTGATGTTGTCGGAATCTCTGCGGCAGAGCCCGGGCACCTGTATTGCAGCCGGCCTTCCCAGGGGTTCTGATGCGTGCTCAGTTTACAGAACTGGTGATTTAGAACAGGGTAAAAGAACGCAGACTCTAAAAGTCAGGTGGGGTTGAGATCACAGCCCAGCAGCTCTCTGACCTTGCCCGTCTTACTTTACCGCTTAGTCTCTGCATTCCCGACTGTACGATGGGATCAGTAATAACCTCTCTGAAGAGGCTGTTGTGAGAACTAACGTAAAAATGCACAGCAAGCGCTTGGCATCGTGCACCTCACACGTAGTAAGCATCCAGTGGGTGCTTTGGTATTGTTGTTGTTAGCTATCTTCCTAGACCAGGTGTTAATATTTTTAAACAGAAACCCTTGACAAATGGCTGTCCGGTGAAGAGGGAGCTCAGAAGCTCTGGCCCGGGCCAGCGAATGTCAGCTTAGGTATTAGATTGTTATTTCATATATTGAGAGAACGTTTCCCTTCCTGCAGTTTCCATTCTTAGTCGTAGCCCTGTTCTCCAGAGCAGTTGGACAAGACTGTTCACGTAGCAGTTGTTGAGGAATTTGAAGAGAGTGACCTTGGCCGTTCTGAACTTTCCCTTGTTCTATTCCCAAAAATTAGCTTTAATGGAGAAGATATTTGAAGGGCTTTTTCAGCTAGGACTTTTTAAAAAGGAAAGAAAAAGGACTGTAGGTGAGGCCCTGCTTTGGTAGCGAGCGGGTCTTTGGAGATTTCTGGTGTGCAGAGATGCCTCAGAGTTGAGGTTGAAGCTTCTCGAGCAGACTTGCGGCGTGGAATGGATGTGTCATCGGGGCACCACTGGCAAGGGCTTTGCTTCCTGCTGGCAGGCCTGAGCCACAGGCGCAACCCCCCCCCCCCCCAGAGCGTTTCTGCGTGGGTCCCGGGAGGCGCAGCCCGGGGAAGCCGGTCCTGCTGTGTCAGGGGCCGTGGTTCTCAGCGGTATCGCCAGCCCTGGGCTCTGTCTCGGTAGCGGCCTTTGTGGTGTTTGCAGTCTGTTCTGAGCTTTTGTTTTTATTTAATTGATGTCTGATTAGTAGCTGTGAAAAATTGTAGTGGCCAAGCAGATGATACCTTTCCTAAATTATGCTGTGGCGTTGTGTAGGGCAGCAGCAGAATTGCTATTTTAAAATGGCATTGCGTAAAATAAACACGTGTCCCGATTACAGGAAATACTAAGTTGACGATGAATTGACCCTGCGGAGCTGGCCTTGCGCTTGTAAATGCCTCCACTCTCGTGATCGTCCATCTAGTGAGGTTTCAGCAGGCCCACGCCTCGGATAGTTTCCAGAGAGCTGATTTGCAGCTTGTTTTCTGCCCTCCGGTGCTGGGGCAGGTGGCCACGAGGAGACAGCGCAGAGGACTTCTCTCCACGCTGGAGGTCAGAGTTGCCAGAAGATGGTGAATGGCCTGAGGCTGTCAGGATCTTCCGCAGTTCCTACGGGGCCTGTCCACACCTGGGGCTCAGACCAGGGCATTGCCACATTCTTGAGGGACTTTTAAGCCCCTGCCACTTGTGCCTTTGTTTCCTGTGTGCTGGAGGGAGCTGATATTCAGATAAAGGGAAGAGTATGTGGAAAGTAGGTTGTATTTTCAGCCTATAGGAGGTGAAGCCTTGTGCCTGCTGACACATAACTCAGGGCTTGCCAAAATGTGAAAGTGTGGATGATTGTGTGTGTGTGTGTGTGTGTGTGTGTGTGTGTGTGTGTGGTATGTGTGGTTACCTGGGATGTGAAATAGGTAAAAAGTTTAAATATGCTGAGACGCTTTGGAAAAGTCACTAAGAAGAAAAGAGACCATTGGAAATTTACTAGGTCCATCCCTGACTCTGACCTTTGGGGGTTGACAGCATTAGGGGATGTGCCATCTCAAAAGCGACCCAGAATGGCGAGGACCAACGGACTTCACTCAAGTGTGGCATATCTTCTGCGGGGAAGACTGTGGTCTGGACCCCAACCTGTTGGGTAGATGCCAGACATCTTCCGGAACAGCACTGAGGCAGAAGGGTGACAGAGGCCCTGGACTTGGGCTTCTTATCATCTGTGCAGTTTGGGGCGAGGATTTCACCTTTTAGAATCTTCCTTTTCTCATCTGTGTTCTCACTATCCAGCAGCTCCTACCATAAGGGCTGGAGGGTTCAGGGGCATCATCGTTTATTGAGTGAGTGAGTGAGTGAGTGAGTGAGTGAGTGAGTGAGTGATGGATGTGGTGGGGAAGCACCCGGCTCAGTGCACAACATAGAGACACTCAAGAAACGTCAGTGCCGAAAGGGAGGCAGTGAGCAAGGTTGCCGAGCGGGGTTCGTCTGGGGCCTCAGGTTTGGAAAGTGTACGTACTTCTCCCTCCCCACAAATGCAGTGAGGGCAGCTCCTTTGTAGCCAGGCACTGCAAGGTAGGGTGTCCTTACGGCTGGCCCGTTAACCCCCTTTTCTCTGGGGTGAAAGGCCTATGTGCAATTAACAGCTTTTAAGCCAGAGAATTGATGACTCTTGCTTCGATGTTCTTTAGAGTTCACCTGCTACTATTGTGGGGCCCCAGAAATAGGCTGCTGCTTTGGTCTTGCCTGATGGGTGCCTCTCCAGAGGCAGTAATTACGGTGATAACTGACATTGAGACACTTGGCTCTCAGGAGCTCACTAATTGACTTCCGGGCCTGGTCCCGTCTCCACTGCCCACACTGCCTTCTGGTGTTGGCTCCGGGGCACATCCTCAGGGCCCCTTCAGCTAGCCAGGGTTGCTCGAAACCGTAGTCTTCAGAAGGGGCCAGGCTTGGTTTAGCCATGAGATCCCACTCTGCTCTTCACTGTGACTTCCTCGTCCTTTAGAACTGTGGTCTCGGGCACAGCCGTGGCCTCTCCTTCCCTGAGATGAGGACAGTGGAGGCAGTAGCCAGGGCCTGGACTCCACTTTAACCTGAGCGGTGCTTCCTGTGCCAAGGGGTTGAGAGCTGAAGGGTGGGGTGAGTCAGTCTCTGACCTGATCCTTTATGTTCTTCCGTATTACTTAACTACATTTTAGGATTTTTTTTTCCTTACCTAACGCTGTATATACTAAATCAGTTATAAAAGGATCACAGAGCTAAGTGAAAAAAAATTATAAAAGAACAAGAAAGAAATAGTACCTGCTCTAAAAATAGGAAAAGCTGTTCAAAGATAAAAACAAAGGGAGACATCCGGGCGCCTGGGTGGCTCAGTCAGTTGAGTGTCGGTTGACTCTTGGTCTCAGTTCAGGTCATGATCTCACAGTTCGTGAGATAGAGCACCTCATCAGGCTCTCTGAACTGATAGCACAGAGCCTGCCTGGGATTCTCTCTCTTTCTCTCTCTCTCTCTCCCTCTCTCTCTCTGCTCCTCCACTGCTCGGGCTGTCTCTCTCAAAATAAACAAACTTTTAAAAAAATGTTTAAAGACAAAGGGAGACATGATAAAGAAACAGACTGGTCCTGAAAACCTAAAAATTTTTAATTACATACCTCAAAAAATTCATTATACGTATTTAGAAGACACATAACAAAAAGGGAGAATGTTGTAACATTAACATAGTTCCTTACTATTCAGAGGCCTCTTTCAAGTACACAGTGAGAGGGACCACTCATAAAAAATGAACAAGAGGGGCGCCTGGGTGGCGCAGTCGGTTAAGCGTCCGACTTCAGCCAGGTCACGATCTCGCGGTCCGTGAGTTCGAGCCCCGCGTCAGGCTCTGGGCTGATGGCTCAGAGCCTGGAGCCTGTTTCCGATTCTGTGTCTCCCTCTCTCTCTGCCCCTCCCCCGTTCATACTCTGTCTCTCTCTGTCCCAAAAATAAAATAAACGTTGAAAAAAAAAATTAAAAAAAAAAGAAAATGAACAAGAATGACAAGAACAGGGGCGCCTGGGTGGCTCAGTCGGTTAAGCGTCCGACTTTGGCTCAGGTCATGATCTCATGGTCCGTGAGCTCGAGCCCCGCGTCGGGCTCTGTGCTGACAGCTCAGAGCCCGGAGCCTGTTTCGGATTCTGTCTCTCCCTCTCTCTCTGCCCTTCCCCTGCTCATGCTGTCATGCCCAATCTCCACCCCCCGTCTCCCCCCCTTCCCCCCCCCCTCAAAAATAAATAAACATTTTTTAAAAATTAGGGACACTTGGGTGGCTCGGTCGGTTGAGCTTCCGACTTCAGCTCAGGTCATGATCTCACAGTTTATGAGTTCGAGCCCTGCGTCGGGCTCTGTGCTGACAGCTCAGAGCCTGGAGCATTCTTTGGATTCTGTGTCTCCTTCTCTGTCTGCTCACGCGCACGCGCTCTCTCTCTCTCTCTCTCTCTCTCTCAAAGATAAATAAACATTAAAAAAAATTTTTTTAATAAAAAAAAGAATGACAACATGAATAGGAAATTCACAAAGTAAGAAACACACATTGCCAAGAATCTGTTAAACTTACTAGCTTTCCAGAAAACAGAAGAAACATAATTGTGGGGTATTTAAACAGGAAAAAAAAACTCAGGAAAAACTAAATGATTAACAATAGGACTGTTTTTAAAGCTACTGTATACTTTGATGTCATTAAAATCATGTTGTAAAGAATAGTTAATGATTAGAATAAGCCCACAACATAACTTTGTAAGTGAGAAGGTCAGGTTAAAACACAGCATTATCTCCCATTTAAAAAAAAAATTAAAATTAAGACTCAAGGGACACCTGGCTGGCTCAGTCGGTAGAATATGGAACTCTTATTCTCGGGGTTGTGAGTTCAAGTGCCACATTGGGCAAGGAGCCTACTTTAAAAGAAAATTAAGGGGGCGCCTGGGTGGCTCGGTTAAGCGTCTGACTTTGGCTCAGGTCATGATTTCACAGTCTGTGAGTTCGAGCTCCACGTCAGGCTCTGTGCTGACAGCTCAGAGCCTGGAGCCTGTTTCAGCTTCTGTGTCTCCCTCTCTCTTTGACCTTCCCCCGTTCATGCTCTGTCTCAAAAATAAATAAACGTTAAAAAATTAAAAAAAAAAAAAATTAAGGGGCACCTGGGTGGCTCAGTCGTTTGAGCGTCCAACTTCGGCTCAGGTCACGATCTCACAGTTCGTGAGTTTGAGTCCCACATCTGGCTCGCTGCTGTCAGTGCAGAGCCTGCCTTGGTTCCTCTGTCCCCCTCTTTCTGCCCCTCCCCTGCTTGTGCTGTCCCAAAAATAAATACTTTTAAAAGTTTTTAATTAGGGGCGTCTGGGTGTCTGTCGGTTGAGCGTCCGACTTCGGCTCAGGTCATGATCTCGCGGTCTGTGGGCTCGAGCCCTGTGTCGGGCTCTGTGCTGACAGCTCGGAGCCTGAAGCCTGCTTCCCATCCTGTGTCTCCCTCTCTCTCTGACCCTGCCCCATTCATGCTCTGTCTCTCTCTGTCTCAAAAGTAAATAAACACTAAAAAAAAATTGTTTTGAAGTTTTTAATTAAAATACAAGAATATACATCAAAACGTGGACAAAAATTATCTTTAGCTGAGGTACCTCTATATTATTTTAATTTTTACGAAAAATATTTTTAAATATTGAGGTAAAAACGAAAATGGGGGAAGTGGGTTGAAGCATCTAGGAAAGTCTGTGCTTCGCCCTCTTCCTCCCCCGTGTGGGCTCCTCACGGAATCGCCCCGTCTTTGCTCAAGTCCAGTCCTGCTCATTCTCTGCACTCCCTGCTCCTAAGATACCTGTTTGTTTCTCCTCAGGACTGAGCACAGAAGGGATCTACCGGGTCAGCGGGAATAAGTCGGAGATGGAGAGTCTGCAGAGACAGTTTGATCAAGGTGAGGCCACAGCCTGGCTGAGCATCGGAGGCTCGAGCCGGTCAGGGGGGACGGGGCAGCCAAATTGCCGGGGTGTCCTGCCACGCACAGCCCCGGAGCCAAGAGGTGCTGGCCGGGTGACTGAGAAAGAGAAAGCATTTGGCCCCAGTTAGCCTTCCCTCCGAGGTCACACTGCCACTCGGAGGGGAGGGGAACGAGCCCTGCCGCCAGATGGAAGCATTCCCGGCGCCGAACCCGAGTCAGCCCGCTGCTCCCCCGTGTCACCGTCCACTGACCGTATTCCAGGTCACCTCTCGAGGTGCCTTGCTTCTCTCACCCTGGGAAGGGCAACATGTGCCTCCGTCACCTCTCAAGGGCGTTGCTTCCCTTGCCCTGGGCCCCCGGGGCATAATTGCAGGCACATAATCTGAAGTTGGGTTGCAGCAATAGTCCCGTTTTGCCAACCCCAGGAATACCTTCAGCCATGACTCCCCTCCTCGCAGAGTCCCTGCACGAGAGAGACAAAGCGAGGGAACGTTTATGATCAGCTGAGCGTTGGGACCCAGACTCCCAAAGCTGAAGTCTCATGAGTTAGACTGGCTCTTGGCCGGGACTCCTGTCTCCAAAACTGGGTCTCAGAGGTCTGAAGCCAGAGAGCTAAACTCTAAGTCTTAGAACTGAGCACACTATGGGCTGAGAAGTCACACCCACTGGTGCCAGAAGCAAACAAGCCAAAGCAATGAAAGTTCTCAGATGTCACCAGCCAGAGAGGAAAGTAAGCTGAGGATCAGAGTAGGGTCCAACCCAGCGTGTGGCTGGGCCTGAGGAGACCAAGCCAGATTCTGAAGCCAGGCAGCCCGTATGGGCGTGTGGGACAGAGCAGCGGCCAGGAGCAGGCCCCCAACCCCGCCACGGCCAGCCGGTTAGCCAGCAGTGCGGGGAGGGCACGCGCTAAGGAATCTTGCAGGATGGGAGGCCTGACGTCAGCACGAGGGTAGAGCCACACACTCAGTTATGTACTCGTATGTATGCAAGAATCTGTTAATGGTTTCTACCGCCCCAAATGGAAATAGCTAGTGTCTAACAGTAGATGATTTCTCGTAAATCGGGAATGTAATAAAGTATTTAAAGAAAAGTGAAGACACAGAGGTCATTGGTTTCATAAGCTGGGAGGGGCAGAGGGAGAAAGAGGAGTCTGCTCACCCTGCCACCTTAAGGAATAAGGATGGAGTTGAGATTATTGGTAACATTCTGTAACCCACCGTGGAAAGCGAGCCAACCTTTTAGGAAAGTCCTTTGATTTTCCAAGGGGGTAGGGGGCGGGGGGATGTAAGGAAAAGGCAGGACAGAAGGAGGGGGTAAAGCTGCTTTATTCAAAGGATGACCTTGGAAGGAGGCATTGGGTGTCAGCCTCTGTCTGCGAATCTCACAGCTTTTTTTTTTTTTTTTTTAGCAGGGAATGCCACCTCCTGTTCAGTCTTTGATAATCCTGAGTCCCTGCCCAGGCTCCAGGCCAGCCCTGGGCAGCATCCCAGGGTCTTCGAGGTTTCTCTGCCTTTCTCCAAGCACTGAGTTTTCCTTTTGCTTCTTTCCAGCTTAGACTGACCTCACTCTCCCAACTTCCTTTCAGACCACAACCTGGATTTGGCAGAGAAAGACTTTACGGTGAATACCGTGGCTGGTGCCATGAAGAGCTTTTTCTCAGAGCTGCCAGACCCCCTGGTCCCGTACAACATGCAGATTGATCTGGTGGAGGCACACAGTGAGTACTGGTAACCCAGCCCGGCTCGTGGGCCCAGGCAGCACTCCAGGCCGACTGTGTTTGTTGAACTAAGGGAGAGGAGCTGAGCATCAGTAGAATGAGTTCTGTGCTCAGGGAACAGACACTCTGGCTCTTAGAGCTGAGGTTGGAAGGATATAAGGACAGGGAACTAACTAAGGATGATGCCGTAGGGGCTTGTAGATCAGCCCCCACCCCCACCCCCGCCTTTGTAGACCAGAGATGCTTTTCTAAGCATTCTAGCAAAATCGTTGCAGGTTCCCCCAAAACTCCACGACTTACTAGCCTGGTTTTGTAGCAGACTTGGGTCAAATCTGCTCCTATGCTTGTTCAAAGTGTAAGCGTGGTTGACACAATGTTCCCTGACCCTTAGTTTCCCTACAACCCTGTCCCCGCTCCTATTTATGAAATATTAGGAGAGACTTCGAGGCAGGGCGGTAAGAGACCTGTTAAAGGGGGCAGGTATTTCTTTTCCCGTCTGCTTGCCCATCCCTCTTACAAGGAAGTTAGCATGTAGTCTGGGGCCAGCCCACCTCTGGGGGGAAAGGGATGGTTCCAGTTGCCCTGACCACATGATCAATGGCCGGGGGGGTGGCAGGTCAGCACCTCTGGTTTTTTGTTTGTTGTTGTGGTTTTTAATTTTTTTAATGTTTATTTATATTTGAGAGAGAGAGTGAGAGCGAGCAAGCGGGGGAGGGGCAAAGGGAGGGAGACAGAATCCAAAGCAGGCTCCAGGCCCTGAGCACAGAGCACAGAGCCCTACACGGGGCTCCAACTCACAAGCCATGAGATCATGACTTGAATCGAAGCCGGATGCTTAACCGACTGAGCCGCCGGGTGCCCCAGCACCTCTGGTTTTAATGGTGACCTTTGTGTGCCATCCTGCCCGCCCTGCCAGCTGTTGCCACCCTGACCTGCTTCTCTCAGGAGGCATCTGTCCACCCGATTGGGAGCCTTCCCTCCGGGCAGCCTTTCCCGGACTTTGTGTAGTACCGCAGCTTCCCACCTTGTGGCACTTTTTACCTTTTTTAGTCAGAGGCATCCTTCCTGCTGTGCGGCTCTGGTGGGCCGGGACCCCCAGAAGGAGCCATGGCTGCGCAGCTGCAGAAGGGAGTGTCTTGGCCGGTGACCATGGAGGTGGGGAAGAGGAAAAGGAGCCATGTTCCTTGGACCACACGGGACTTTAGTCTCATCTCATCAGTGCCCAACTCAGAAGAGGGAGTTTCAAGCAAGCATGGTTTACTCACAAGGCTGGTGGTGTAGGCAGAAATTTGGGGGCAGTCGCAAATCAGGGTTTTAAGTCTTAGGTCACAGATTCTTAGTGGCTTCAGGAAATGGACGTGCCGACAAAAGTCCACCCCTGAAATGTGAGGGTGCCCAGGTCAGAACCTGGCTGCTGCCAGAACTGCGGGGCCCCTGGGGTCACCTTTCCATGGTCTACGTACTCTGCGGTGCTAACTTTCACAACCTGGGTGCCACCTTTGCCTTGCTTTATCCTCACGGTCTCGGTGGATTGAAATCTCTCACGGCTCCTGATCTTATCCAAGCCCATCACGGATGGGGCAGGAGCGCATGGTTCTGGGGCTGTCGTAGGGTTGCCGGGCCTTCTTTCCCACCTGCTTTCTCTGGATAGGAGTCCGGGTTTCTCCAAGATGAGTTGGGTGGGGACAGGTGCCAGCTTCTGCTCTGATCCTGCTGTCCCAAGACTCCTCCAGCAGGCTCCAGGCTGGCCCAGATGTGAACCACATAGGAAATCTCTATGTGGAGCCAGCTTTCTCTCCACTGAAGCTTGTCTCTTGGCGGAAGTTGGGGAGAAAAGGTGTGGGCTGGTACTCCCCTCCAGGAGCCAGTGGATTCCTGTCAGCATTTGTCTTGACTTGGCGCCATCTAGAGGCTTGTAGAGTCCTGGCACCCGACAGAATCCCATTGTCTCTGCAGGAACTGCTAACGTAGCATCTTTTTGTTTTTGGAGGGGTGGGGGGGGGGCAGGAGAGGGAGGTGTTATTGATAGAGAATCAGCTGCCCTTCCTACAGCAGCTTCCCTAGTCTCCACTGCTGAGAAAGGGAGCCCCTTGCTGCAGCAGCCTGGAAAAGGGTGGAGATTTCTGCTTCCTCTTCCCATTGTGTGTTTCCTGTGCCCGAGCTAGTCAGCTGGGGTTCCGTTGTCTTGAACCTGGGGGCAGGAGGGTGGAGAGGATCTCGCTGACCTGGCACCTTTCAAGGCCACAGCAGTTGAGTGAAGGTGGGCTGTGTATGTCCTGGGGTGGCTTTAACTGAGCCAGGGGCACCAAGTAGGCAGTACCAGTGTTAGTGTTAAGGGACATTATGAAACGAAGATTCTCAAGCCCAAAAGTAGCTATTCCCAGCCTGGCTGGGTTTCCATGGCAACATCAACTTGACCAGCTCTTCCCACTTAATACTAAGAGCTGTTGTGTCTGTGTGTTCAGGGCTTGAGAATGGTTTCAGATTCCATCACAACAAATATCAAGGTCACTATCAAATTGTTTTGTTAGCTCCGGAATTTCACAATATTGAACATTGCTGAAAATGTGTGCACAAATAGAGATTTTTGTGATTATTTACCATTTATCTTCCTACCACACTCAAGGTGATGTGTGGGTGATTCAGAAATGAGTGGCAGTAGCATCCGTCACCCACACTGCTGGGGAGTGGCACGCTGGGGCTTGACCTTCCATGCAGAGACGTCGTCCCTGCCCTGCCAGGGTGCATATGTTAGTTACCTGCCAGACAGAATGAAGCCAGCTGAGCTGGAAGGGTAGAAAATGCAGGGTGGAGGGCTTCGTGGAAGAGATGGCACCTGAGCTGTGGCTTCAGGGAGGACCAGGATTTCAGGAGGCAGAGAAAAGGGCTTTGGGTTCCCTGTTCATCTCACACGCACACCTCATCCTGGCCGTCGCCAAATATTATCACTCGTTCTTGCCCCACGTCTTCCCCTCCTCCTCTTATGACACCGCCAGCCTCACCACCACCTATTTAGAGTCCCTCCGGTCCAGCCAGTCCTGTCCTAGGTCCTTCATGCCAGAGGGACGTAAAGCTAGCCCTGTCTTGGTCCAGAAGTTCTGAGCCTAAGGACCTTTGGTTCCGGGGCCTCATTAGCCCCGTAACTACTTGTAAAGCTCCATATGTGCAGTTTAGTGTACAGAGAAGACCAGCAGCTTCCGTCGGATTGTCAAAGGGATGTGGGACCCAAGTGGTTCAGGGCACTGGCTCCCGTCTTACCATTCCCACTGGGAGACGGGGTGCCTTACAGCTAGAGGTGGTAAACATCCTGGGATCGTGCCTCCTCTTGTCTGTCGAGATAGCTGCTTAAGGTCACAGGGGTGTTCCTCACTCACATCCTGGCACGTACCAGGCCCTGTGTGGGACAGGGACAAATGGCAGTAGACAGAGGAGTGTGTAGTCCCTGCCTCGGTCTGGCGGGGTAGGAGGCATGGAACAAGTTACTGCAGGGTCACGCCTCCCGGAGAGAGATACCCGGAATCTTCCATTCCAAGCCCAGCGGAGTGAAATCTTGGCCTTGGACTCGTTTTGTACCTGAGGGAGAGGTAGAGGGTGCATGCTGTACGTGCTTGCGTGCTTCACTGAGAGGGTGCTGTGACCTTGAGCCACTTTTTTCCTCTTCTGGTGGTGCAGGTGTGCGAGATGGTCGAAGGCCATCAGATTTTCCTCCAGGCACTGTGTGGGGCGGCAGCAGGTCCAAGCCTAGAGCCTATCTGATGGCCTGGGGTGACGTGGGCAGCAGGGCGGCACGGCCAAGGCAGGGGCTGTGTGTGGGATCGAGATCCCTGACAGCAATTTGTGTGACCTTGGGCCCGTATTCTTACTTCTCTGAGCCTTAGTTTCTCTGTATACTGTGAGGGGTGTGGCGAGCTAACCTCTAGGCTGTGGCCTCTTGCCGTCCCCTTCTCTTCCTCCCGAGTTCTTAGGGTATGTGTTAGTTCTAAATTGGTTCTAAATTGCCTGGTCTGTGTAAAGAATTTGCCTTGGTTCAGCTGGCCTGAAAATGCCTCTTCTGAACCCGTCTTGCCATCTCCGTCAGCTGAGACCTCATTTCACAAGTATGACATGTTAGCTGGGGGGGGGGGTCCTTGCCCTGTAGAGGGCCCCTCACCACCCGAGTCGTCCTTCAAAGAGGATCTGAAGCCGGAGAGCGCTGCGGCCTGGCAGAAGGCAGGGGAACCGGAGCAGACATGGGGGACCGGGAGACGGAGCCTGTGTCCGGCCGCCCTCCCCCCACCGGTCTTACGTCCTTGGCGCTGCCTCTTGGCGTCGCCCCAGCCAGCGTGTAGGGTGAGCCTAGTGCGGTGAGGGCTGCACAGACAGCAGCTCCGAAGCTGCCCCGCTAGCACTCTGGCCTGTGCAGAGGAAGAAATCACCGGCGTCCCGAGCACCGGGAAGAAGATTCGCTTGCTTGAGGGGGGAAGTGAGCGAGATGAAGTCAGAAGGTGGTCAGCAAGATGGGCCGTGTTTTTCGTGAGACAGACAACAGAGGGCCGGGCCCTGCACCGAGAGGCTTCCTGTTGTCTCCTTGACTTCCTTGCTCCTCCTGCCAAACCCTGTGCTCCCCAGCACTCGTGAGCCCCTGCACCCTGAAGCTGGCTGGAGAAAGAGAGGGGAAGCATGAGTAGGGGGGACCATCTAGGTCTTCGTTGGGCACCTTGCTGCCGCACCACGTGGCGTTCCTGAGAAAGGGGCGTGAGTTACTATCGAGGCAGCCTGGTACCCCCACCTCTGCCTCCTCCTCCTCATCCTCCCCCTCCTTCTCCCCCTCCTCTCCCTCCTCCCAAGGAAGACCAAGGGAGCCAGCATCCCTGTGGCACCATGGATGGGAAGGAGAAGACCGGCACCTGTCACTCCAGCCCTGCTTCCTGCCTCTAGTCAGGATGGCAGAGACCCGCTTTTGGGTGAAGGCGCCCTAGGGGTCAAGTGCCTGATGAAAACACACAGCTGCGTTTGTGCCGCACCAGTGCCCAGGAGACACCTGGGCCGGGCTTGCATCTGTAAGGGGGCGCGATCACTTTTTTATGAAGTGAGATTCTGAGCCCTGCCCGTGCTTCTCGGGTGTCAGGACGATCGCGCATCCTCCCTAGAGCAGTGTACTATTTTTAAGTAAACTTTTTACTGAAGTTTAACAGTAAAAAGTATTTGAAATTCAAGGCCGGAGACAAAGCGTGCTCTCAAGGTGGAACCCTTAAAATAAATCTTAGGCACAGAGCAGTGAAGGTGATAATGACCCCACCCAGTTCGCTCCCTTGGCTTTTCAGTCATCTTCTAACAGACAGACACTATCAAAACACTGTTGTTATCAAGTCCCAATCTTGAGTCCTAAAACTCCCCAGTTTCATGACCGTGAGCCTACCGGCAAAAGCTCTGGGTCGCTCCGGCCCTGCCTGTCTCTGTGGCCTCCCTTCCCGCTGCTTCCTGACATTCGGACCACCTCCAGATGCTTACTGTGTGTGTGCTGTTCCTTTCACAGTATGGCATCACCGTCCCCAGCCCCTTTTACAGAGAAGGGCCTGACACTCACATGTGTCACTCACCCAAGATCCCACAGCTGGCAGGTGTCAGGGACAGAATTTGTACCCAAGACCGTGTGGGTTGGGTTTGGCTCTGTCCCACCGCACGGCCCTGGCCCCCTGCCCCTTGCCACCACCACCCCCCCCCCCCCCACCGTTCATGCACCACCTGTCCTTCCTCGCCCAGCTCGAGCCAGGCTCCTCCTGCGCTTCCCCAAACCATGACCCTCTAGGGGCAATGCCTACCGCGGAGGTTCTTAACTTGGAGGCCACAGGCTTCCTAAGGAATGTGATGGGTTTGGGCAAGTCCGTGAACTCCAGAGGTCGTAGACGGGGTTGTACACGGCCTATCTGGGGAGAGGTTCTGGAACTCACATCCAGCCCAAAGGAGTCTGTGCCCCGAAACCAGTCGGGAACCATCGTATTTTTTTAGCGATCCCCCCATTCATCCACCCCCATAACCGTAAGTGTGGGATAGCTGTTATCTCTTCCTGGGCCCTACTCTAGTTTTTCTGAGTGCTAGAGATCACCTTCAGTTCTAAGAAGTAGCCACAGGGGGATCTTTCCATGCTCGGAGAAATCTGTCTAGGCTGGCTCTCCTAGCCAAGATAAGCCAGACGTATTCAGGGAAGGGAGCTGGGATCCCAGGGGACATGATATCCACAGCCAGTCAGTGATGTTTGAGTCCCAGCTCTGTAACCTCTATGAGTATGAGATTCCTTATCCCTCAATAGGGCGACAAGCAAGCCCCTTCCTCATAGGACAGCAAAGACTTGCTGAACCAGGCCTGGTGTGGATAAGCCCTTACTCGAGTTAGCTTGTTTTCACACTCCCACTACATTAGGATTCCATGATGGGCAAAGTGTGGGTGGTGGTGGGGGAAGGGGGTGCATAGGCCCTTTGATGAACTGCATGAGAATTCCCCCACTGTTTCCATCGGCTCCTCCAATAGGGGGATGTGTAGAGGGTCCTTGTGTCTCTAGGGAAAGGACAGAGCCCTGGTCTTGTGACAGACTCCCTCCCTAGACAGTCTGTGGGCGTGGGTGGGTGGCAGTGCTCACCCGTCTGCTCAGGAAGCATGCGGGCTTTCTGCACCGGGATTCCTGTCTCCAGGGGCAACCGGATGAGCGAAGAATGGTGTTCTGTATGGGGAGTCTGTGTGGATCGTTGAGTCTCGGGCGGTGGGGGGGCCAGGAAGCCCCGGGCGCACAGTGCTCCCCTTCAGCAGGGGCCTGGGACCCCGAGGTGGGCCCGGTTGCTGGGTCGGTGCCACCGCCAGGTGTGCCCGCTGTGGGCACAGACTTATGGGGGGAAGAGTGGGGCTGACCTGGTATAAGAGCCCTGGGCCACCCCTAGGCGGCCCCCGGCCCACCAGTCTCACCACCCGCCCAGGACTGCCATCTCTCGAGCCCATAACACCCACCAGCTGTGGCCATGGAAGTCTTTGGTTTTCTCTTTCCTCAGAAATCAATGACCGGGAGCAGAAGTTGCATGCCCTTAAGGAAGTACTCAAGAAATTTCCAAAGGAAAACCACGAAGTCTTCAAATACGTCATCTCTCACCTGAACAAGTACGTGGCCGGGCTTGCCCTCGGGTCTTCCCTCCACCTGAAATCGCTAGTCAGGGGCCGGGCCGGTGAGCGGCAGCGTGACGCAGAGCAAGGCCCTGTCCTCAGCCTGGCAGTGATAGGGCTGCCGTCTCCCTCCTCAGTAGGCCACGTCAGGCTCACCAGGGGCATCCTGGGGTCTCGACTCCTCCTCCCATGTCCGTCCTGCTTCTGTCTGAGAGGCCCGTGTGGCCTCGGGCATGCCCAGGGTCCTCCGCGGTATGTGACAGAACACTGCCAAGGTACGTGTGCTGTGAAGAAGCTCAAACCCGTCGAGTACGTGCAGGAGTGTGGGCAGGAAGCCTGTAACTGTTTCCCGGATTTATGTACAGACAGAGTAGGTTGGTTTTCCAGGCAAACCTGTTCTTCTCTCGCCAGAGTGGTGTCTGACGGGGCTCCTCTCCCTCTCGGTGCAGCCAGAGCAGTGTCACACACTTTGAGGCCCGGGCGATTGTCCCTGAGGCAAGACCTCAGAGTCACTCCTCGGGGGCTGGCCCTGTGGCGACACCGAGGCAGAGGACCAGCCCTAGAGGGTCTCCGAACTCAACTTCCAGGCCAGGCCCGGGAGAGCTGTGCTCGGGCCTTTTCTCTGTTCAGGCTGTAGACGGGCAGGCGGGCAGAGCATTCTGGGGTGTCAGTGACCACGAGCACACATGGGACAGGGCAGGGTCCCTGCTGGCAGAGAGCCTCATCTGGGGCCCCCTGCCCTGTGGAGCCCTGACCGTGAGTTTGGTGTCACCCACAGAGTCAGCCACAACAACAAGGTGAACCTCATGACCAGTGAGAACCTCTCCATCTGCTTCTGGCCCACCTTGATGAGACCCGACTTCAGCACCATGGACGCCCTCACGGCCACGCGGACCTACCAGACAATCATCGAGCTCTTCATCCAGCAGTGCCCCTTCTTCTTCCACAATCGGCCCATCAGTGAGCCTCCCGGTGCCACGCCCAGCTCCCCCTCCGCCGTGGCTTCCACCGTCCCCTTCCTCACCTCCACACCTGTCACGAGTCAGCCGTCACCCCCCCAGTCGCCTCCACCCACGCCCCAGTCTCCCATGCAGGCCCTGCTCCCCTCCCAGCTGCAAGCCGAACACACGCTGTGAGCCACCGAGGCCTGGGGCCAAAGGTGACCTTCTCTCTTCCGCGGGGTGGCATGTGGCCTTGAACAAAACCAGGTCCACTGGGGTAGGAGTGGGGAGAGTGTCCCCTCTCCCCTGTTACCTTCTCAAGACCTCAGCGGTAGCACCAGCCCCAGTCCACACCTTGTGCTGGGCCATCAGGCTCCCCGAGCCCAGCGCTGCAGACCCCGGAGCTGGCCGTAGGCAGCAGCCAGAGGGCGCCCTGCTCTCTGACTTGGACCTTCTTGAGGACTGAACTGGCCAGGCAGTGGCCCCCGTGACCCTCTACGCGCTCACTGCTCCCCAGACCACTTACCCCGCCTGCCCGTGCACAGCGGCCTCAGGGCATCGTTCACCGCTTGGACAGAGCCCCGGCCTCTGCCAGTGGAAGCAGGTTCCGGGATTTGGGCTGCCCCGGGGCGGGGTCATCGGTCCCTGCAGAAAACAATTCCCGTCCGTTTTGTCCACCTCTTTCCACCTTCCGCGTCTGCACTTCCACCCCCGTCAGGGTGGCACCTGTCCGGTGGCCTCCTCGGGAATGCGCGGGCCGCGGCTCTGTCAACCCAAGGTACCGTGCTGAGGGTGTAGCCCCTGCAGGTCAGAACCGGGGGAGGGCGGCTGTGTGCCCGGACCAAGAGCGTGGGACTCCCCTCCACTTGCGCACGCCCCCTCCCTCTTCACAGGATCTGGCCTACGTTCCCTTTAAAACAAGGGAACGCTGGAAGAAAAACGGAAAACCCCTCCGATAACTCACAAAAGAAAAAGGAAGAAAATCCAGACCTCAAGACTGAGCTCTCCTCCCACCTCTCGGAGAGGCAAACGGGGGGCGGGTGGCCCTTGCCTTGGTAAAAGCGAAACAGGGATGCCCAGGGGTGGCTGCCAGGAAAGCTGTTGGGGTCCCACTGACACCCTGTCAGCAGATCCCCTTTTCCCAAGAAGACAGTTTAAGCCCTTGGTGGGAGAGCTTGGGAGACCAGCCTGGATCCTGGTCTGCTTTGAAACACACTACAGTGCTGGGGAAACGCTATTCTGTGCGGGGGTGTGTGTGTGTGTGTGTGTGTGTGTGTGTGTGTGTGTGTGTCCGTCCGTCCGTCCCCGTGTCCCTGTTAGGGTGCAGCTGGGGGCGCTGGGGGCACCTGGGGCTTGGTTTAGTCCTCATCCCGGGCCACCGAACACCACCAACCCAGTGCTTAGGGCACTTCATGGGAAGTGGGTGACATACGGGGAAGTGTGGTCCGGGTTCCTGCACAGGGACTGAGGGCCTGGGGGAGCAGAAGTCACAGAAGCAGTCGGAGTCATGAGGAGGGTGCCGGGCCTGCCCGTCACTACAAGCCCCGTGGCTTTCCCCCGCCCTTCCTGGGAAATGGCCTCCTCCTCAGCCTCCATGCCCTTCCCGCCTTCCCGCCTTCCCACTGGGAACCCTTCGAGTGCCCACCCGTCTCTCCAGTGCAGCGGCCGTGCTAAGGCTGCTACAGATACTGGCTGCCCTCCGCTCCTCGTGGCTGGGCCGTGGCCTCTGCAGCGGGGGAGCCTGGCACAAAGGCGCCCCGGGCCCAGGTCGTGGGGTTCGGGGCCCTGCGTGCCACACAGCCTCCGGGCCTCTCTGCACTTTAAGAAGCAACGCCTGGGGTGGGTTCCCCGATGCCCTGGGTCCCCTCAGCCGGCGGCCCGACAAAAAGCTGCCTCGGTCTGGCCCCAAAAACTTCCTGTTGGCCGTGGGGGGGGGGGGGGCCTGTGCTCGCCGACTGCTCCCTCTGGATAAGCGGGACACCTTACTGTTCAGAGTTCTCGTACGGCAACATAAGGTGCTTGGAAAACACTACCCCGCAAGTTTTACCACCTCTTTTTAACACTAGTCAAAAAGAAACGCAAGGTACATGAATGTTTTACATAAATGCTGGGTGAGGAGGGCTCTCTTTCCTGGCCGATCTGCATCTGAGGCTTTAGGCCCAGGTTGGCTTGTGGGTGACTGTGGTGGCAGACCCGTGGCTCTGGCTCTCCAGCTCCCTCCGCTCTAAGTCCCGGGCAGGCGAGGAAATGACTCCACAGAATTAATCTCGGCCTTTTTCTAGATCGTGCCCACCTGTCCACGCCCCCCCCCACCCCACCCCCGCCCCAAGGTAGCCCTTCAAGGTATTGGGTGTGCGTGGCCTGGGACCACCTTCCCTCCTGTGGACGGGGACAAAAGTAGCCTGATCCCCACCCACTGCCTGTTTCCTCGGCCGCCCACTTTGTGCTGGTGCACCAGGCCGGGTGCCCCACGCCACCACCTGCCACCTCGGCTGTGCACGGGGGACTCCACAAGCCCCCAAGTTCCCCTCATTCTTGAGACTAACGGATGTGTAGATGGTGACTTTTCTGGGGGGGGTGGGGGGCGCGCTGGGAGGAGGAATACTTGCTTTGTGCTCTTGCCCTCCCCCTCCCCCTCCCCTTCCCCAAGAGTAGCAGGAGCCCGCCTTCCCCAGGGCAGCCTCTGGGCCGACGGTGCCCCCTGGCAGCCAGCTCAGGGAGCCCCTTCGTGTGCCTGCCCTGTGCCCTG